>NW_027255940.1:340687-673875 GCF_043229965.1 Drosophila suzukii | reverse complement strand
ATTCCATGACGATCCTATACAAGGTGGTCATACAGGCATTACAAAAACCTTAGCCAAGGTCCAGAGACACTATTACTGGAAAAATATGTCCAAAGACATAAAAGAGTACATAAAGAAATGTCCTAAATGCCAAAAGTCGAAAACGACTAAACATACTAAGACCCCACTAACTATAACCGAAACTCCACAAAGAGCTTTTGATATAGTAATTGTAGATACTATTGGTCCACTTCCAAAATCTAATAATGGAAACGAATACGCAGTAACAGTCATCTGCGATTTAACTAAGTACCTAGTAGCTATACCTATACCAAATAAAAGTGCAAATACAGTAGCAAAAGCTATATTTGAAGATTTTATTCTAAAGTACGGTCCAATGAAGACGTTCATTACGGACATGGGAACAGAATATAAAAATTCAATTATTGAAGATCTAAGTAAATACTTACATATTAAAAACATAACTTCAACTGCACACCACCACCAGACTGTAGGTACCGTGGAGCGAAGCCACAGAACACTCAATGAGTTCATTCGTTCATACATTTCAGTTGACAAAACAGATTGGGATGTATGGCTACGATACTTCGTCTATTGTTTTAATACAACCCCATCTAACATATGGCACATGACTATTGTCCATATGAGCTAGTTTTCGGTAAAACTTCAAATCTACCAAAACACTTTAATAGCATAGATAAAATAAAACCACTTTATAATATAGAAGATTATGCTAAGGAATCCAAATTTAGATTAGAACAGGCAATTAAGAGAGCTAGACTAATGCTAGAATCTCATAAGCTAAAACAGAAAATTAGTTACGACAAAACTAGTTTAGATTTCGATTTAAAAATAGGAGATCAGGTTTTATTGAAAAATGAAACAGGACATAAGTTAGATTCGAAATATACAGGTCCTTATAGGGTAGAACAAATAGGAGATAGAGATAACATAACTATAATAAATAACAAAAATAAAAAACAAATAGTACATAAAGATAGATTAAAAATGTTTATTTCATAATTGAATTTAGCATGGCCATGCTTAGAAATACTTTTACACTCCATGCTTTAGAAATACTTCTTCTTTTAATACGAATATTATTCCCAATTCCATTCTCTATGTATCTAAAAACTAAAAATAAATAAAAAAAATAAAATAAATAAATAAAAAAAAATAATAATAATTATTCCTTTGAGTAAAATATACTAACAAAATAACTTCATAATATTACGTTATTTTTCAAAAGGAGGGAGATGTAGTGTGCACTTATATCGAATATCTACTGTACCAAGAGTACTTGAATCAAACACACTGTAACACTTTGTTGCAGTGTTTATATAAACAAAAGGCTCGGTCAAAAACCTAAGTGGCCGAAACATGAGTCGATCGGCGCGCTCAAAGAAAGTGCAAGTGTCAGCATTCTGTTGCACACGCCGGCCGCTCAGCCAAACTCAAGTACATACACATACCCTCGCGCTCCAGATAAAGAGAGCATAATTAAATACACTTTATATACATAAGATATACATAGCCGTCTCTCTGCCGCCCAACTGTAGGCAGCGCAGCTACAAGACTTTGGCTTACTTAGATCCTAAGGCAAATTGTAAAATCAGAAACAACTTGGCGTTGGAAGCGGCATTAACGCTGCTCCCAAATACAAAAACCAAATACAAATAAAGAATATTAAAACTACCAAAAGATGCGTTCTCACTAAATGAATAAGGAATATAAACTACTAATGCAAGTAAATGGTCACACAAAAGCTGACGATCTCCTCTTAAATTTTGCTGAGCTAATGCTTTTACACGATACAGGAATTCTTCGGTCTGTAACCCGTCTTTGGATCCATCAAACTTGATGTGCCAGCTCTGAATGATGTTCGGCACTTTTTCTGGCTGCACTGTGGAATTTGACCTGCTGACGCGTTGAGCGTTTGGGTGAATGTCGTGATAAACTGTTCCTGCAGAATGAGCTTCCCCTGATTGACCTTGCCTTTCATCCAACATCCTACTTGGGGTTTGAGCGGAACTAGCAATCTGCATATTTGCTACCTGTGCCCTAATGAAATCAGATAGTTTTTGTCTGAGGTTCAGGTGCAACACTGCATGGCTGTTTGTACTACTCGCTCTATTTTTTCTAAATTCTCTGCCCTAGAAGTATCTATTATCGAGTCTGTGTCCAGACTACTTTCGTGGTGACTCGCTGGGTTATTGCGATTTGATTTCAGTGTCATTCCTGTTCGCGGTCCAGCGCCTCTGCGTTGACCAGTATTTCTTCCTCTTCTTCCACCTGTCCTTCCTCTGTTCACCTCATTGGTCGCGATACTGCCGTTAGCAGCGTTAGCTTCTTTTGTCCTTCTATCAGCAGCTGACAACTCTGCTGACAAGTTGTTCTTTGGCATAGACAACTGTTGTATAGTACACTCCCTATTACACACCCCACATCCGTGAAAATCAAGTAATCAAGTACCGCAAGTGACCGCATGGGGTAGATGCTGTTATATCGTTCGCGATCAATGGCTGCGTACAAATCGTACACGATGTAATCTCACCGCCTATTGCGGCTGGTAGATCGAGATTGCTGTGACGCAATGACATCTTCACTAAACACTAGTTTCTTGAGTCTGTTGTGTAAAACATTAACTGGATCGTGATTGATATTACTACAAGTTCCTGCTCGCTGTATAAATTAAACTCACTAATGTTCCTTGATTGCTTGGCAAAAAAAATAAAATAACACTAACTAAAATTGTTTTGAATGCTTACTCCCCGAGTTACGTGTTCTGAACCGGTCAAATATCGAAGTTCCTCCGATACTTTGCAATTCCATTGCTCAGACGATCGTGATCTAAGAGTAAGTTTAAAGAAATTCCATTGAAATGAGATCTCAAGTAACCTGATGGTTCTGGTCGACTATTCCGTAATAACTCGAAATGCAATCGCAATTCCTAGAGACCTGGTTTACCGACATCCATATTCACAAATACTTTCTTACTCTTGTTAACCTCCAATTCTACATGTTTACATGACCCCCTTGATCTGAGTGGTCGACACGATCCGCAGATTCTCGAATCGTCGTCGCTGTTCCGGCCTCAAGATACAAGTGATCATTGAATAAACCGAGAAGAGAAAACTAAACTTCAGGAGACTCTAACAAAGACTTTATTGAAAACTGGTAAAGCAATACGTGAAGTTAAACCTCCTCCTAGTAGCCTGCGCTTAGAAATCAACTCTAGGCGGTTTCGGTTTCTAGGGACGTAAGTATTGATTGGTTTGCCCCACATTCTGGGCGCCATTTTTTCTTTTTATGTAGAAGACAGCTAGGGTTTTCAGGCCTGCGTTCATTAGACTATGGATAACCTAGTGTATAGGAAGATTCGTATTCGTGCACTTCTAGCATTGCTCGGTGCTAAGCTCGTCGGATTGTCGTGGGATCTTCCTAGTCTTCTCTATAACACGCACCGTACTACGCGAAAAAAAATTTTAAGTGCACTAAGCGGTAATCTAAAAGGATCGAACAACAAAATAATGGGTGTAAACGGACTCAAGGGACGCGGACAAACGTTGAAGGCACAAGCGAATCAGGAAACATTAAGAGTTAAGGTGGCTCTATGATATTGCCGCCCCTTTCTGTACCCTCCCTACCATGATAACTCGTGTGAAATTGTTTGCGGTTATCCCTTATTCAATGTTTATTCATTATTCACATTTTTATACCCGTTACTCGTAGAGTAAAAGGGTATACTAGATTCGTCGGAAAGTATGTAACAGGCAGAAGGAAGCGTTTCCGACCCCATAAAGTATATATATTCTTGATCAGGATCACTAGCCGAGTCGATCTAGCCATGTCCGTCTGTCCGTCTGTCCGTCTGTCCGTATGAACGCTGAGATCTCGGAAACTATGAGAGTTACAATACTGGGATTAGGCACGCAGATTCCTGAGATTCCTGCGCAGCGCAAGTTTGTTTCAGTAGAGTGCCACGCCCACTCTAACGCCCACAAACCGCCCAAAACTGTGGCTCCTACAGTTTTGATGCTAGAATAAAAATTTTAACTGAAATGTAATGTTCTCATCAATACCTATCGATTGACCTAAAAAAAAGTTTGCCACGCCCACTTTAACGCCCACAAACCGCGAAAACCTGTGACGCCCACAATTTTTATGCTAGATAAAAAATTTTAACTGAAATGTATTCGTCTCGTCATTACCTATCGATTGACTCAAAAAAAAGTTTGCCACGCCCACTTTAACGCCCACAAACCGCAAAAACCTGTGACGCCCACAATTTTCATGCTAGATAAAAAATTGTAACTGAAATGTATTGGTCTCGTCGATACCTATCGATTGATCAAAAAAAAAATTTGCCACGCCCACTCTAACGCCCATAACGCTTAAATCTGTATACCGCCGGTAGGTGGCGCATTTTAATCTCGCTTTGCTGCTTGCATATCTCCATTTAGCTGAGTAACGGGTATCTGATAGTCGAGGTACTCGACTATAGCGTTCTTCCTTGTTACTTAATATAGCGGCGGCATAGCAAGATCAATCACGATTCCGCGTTAGAAATTTATTCAACCATTGTTGAACTATCAACTTCAATTAACAAAAGAAAATTAGAAACTACAATCATGATTTCAATACAACTTAAATCCTTTCATCTTCAAAAATCAAATTTAACTCAAAATATAACAAGACTCAATCTGACCAAATAACCATCCATTTGCTTTAGCACGCATAATCATAATATCATTTATATATGGGTCAAATTTCAGAAAATCAATATGGTGATAACCATATTTCACTTACGCAAAACTCCGGCGATGCAGGTTCGGTGGGCCCATCGAAGACGCTGTGCAAGGATGCTTTTAAGACAAGTTATCATATTAATTTCTGACAAAATAAATTATGTGGAATGTACGGATGGTCATTGTCAGAACTTAAAGAAAAATTACTACTAAGTCAATACCAAGGTAAGCTACATAAGCTAGTACCGAAAAATTACTCTACATAGATCGAAAGTGAAACTACACAAAAGTTAGCGCCTCCGACAGCTCACTACATACGAAGGGATCTGCGTCTTCGCATGCCAGACAGCGGGTCTGATCAATCGATGCTTTCCTCCAAAAACATTTGCCTATGGTGAGGCTTCTCCCATCGGCAAGCCGCACGTGGCGAATACGGGCGAAGTGCTGGTTCTGTTGCTCTCCAAATCGCCTTCCGAGATACTGCTTACTGGACTAGCCAGAGCTGAGAATTCCTTTGCCGCGCGTGGCGAGTGTTGGTGAGGCGATTTGGGTGTAGCAGCAAAAGTCACATCCGGTATCCGTTCACTTCCTTATCCAAGTATGACCACGGCTTCGATCAGTGGTCCAAAAATGACTGATGTACTGGTGCCATAACCCTCCAAAATGTCGCTTATGGCTTAGCCAGAGCTGGGGCGGTGGATGCCGCGCGTGGCGCGTGTGGGTGAGGTTATGCACTAGCCACAGTGGTCACTTAGGTAGACTTCCTTTGATTAGGGCGGTTCTAACAAGGCCGCACGTGGCGAATACGGTTGGTGGGATGCCGGGCCAGAGATTTACGCCGTTCGCGGCAATCTGTAGCCTCGGTCACCTTCCAGAATGTTCGCGCCTTTGCTGATCGCAGGGGGCTCCTAGCGCGACACGTGTCCGCAGGTGGCAACCCCGCCGTGGCAGGTTGGCTTGAACTGACACCCAAAAAAAAAGTCTCGTCTTGGCCGACCGGTTGCGAAAATAAACACGGCGCAATCACGCCGCGCTGGCGCTGATGTTGCCGGCCGGCTTCGACAGAACCTCCTTTCTTTTCCTATTACAAAAAAAAAATACATAGAAATACACGCCACTTAATAGCCTGCCTATGCGGTTAAATTCGTGTGTTTTTATTTACCAGTAGTTGGGTGTAAAAATGTATATGATCGTCCTGTTAGCGTAGACTTGGCCGGTGCACACACACTTAGACAGAATTCGAACCGCGTGGGTTTTAATTTTCCGTTTGTATTCTACTTACGGCAGCAGCCTTGCGTCCGTTTCATTCAAAGTTTTAAACGAAGTGAACAAGAACTCTTGACGCGAGAAGTTGGCTGTACGCTGCGGCGTTGCTAAGCACACCTAACGGGATCTTTCCAGATTCTGTTCTCCTTTCTGCCTTCACACGTTTTCGGTGCGCGCGAGAAAGAGAGGCTGTTATGCTGACAGACTATACGTGTAAGCGGGTCAGCTAGACGATATTCGCTGCTCTCTGCTATACTCTGCGTTTAGCTGTTAGACATATGCGAATTTACATGCAAAATGACTTTACTCTAATTTCTCTCAAAAGTTTCTACTTCCATTTACGACTGGCCCCCACAAGTACGACAACGAGACCGTCCCCATCGGGAACATGTCTTACAGCAGCTACTCGACAACGCATGTGATGGCCATGCCAAGTAACCGCCACTGGATGCCAGCTCTCGCTAAAATGTGTTCATGATTTTAGCCTGAAAAATTTAAGAAACCTGTCGACAGAATCTAACAATTTTCTATTCTCAATCCTAACAGAAGCAGTGATGACCCTGGTTGTCGCCTTGTTACTATACTCGTACATCGTATGGAGAAAAATAACCTCCACCAAGGGCATTCCAACGCATGGAGGCATCGTCGAACTGGAGGCGCACACCACCGGTGCGGCCCCCGTGAAGAGTTGCTGATCTGCGGAACGCAGATTTTCGGAGGGGGAAAAGTTAACAACAGAGGGCTTGCAGCCCGTCTAATAAACAGGAGAGGGCTGACCGGCCGACTTCACCTTCCCCCCGCCACGATGACGACTCAGCACGGCAACATGCGTCGGCCGGGCACCGACCTACCTACCCCCCGCACCCTGTGCCGATTCAGCACAGCGACATCCGCCGGCCTGGCACGGGAACCCTGACCACTCACTGCAAGGTCGGCAAAACTTCAGACGGCCGCTGACGCTGACGCCGTCGTCGACGCCGGGACGGTTACTCACAGAGCTCTGGCGGGTGTCGGAGCAGCGAAAGGAAGTCAGAACTAATTGGCCCGGCAGCAGATAGCTTAACATTATTAAAAAAAGACAATTATAACGTTGAACGAAAGGTCTGAGTAATTACTGGGAGGAACCAGCTCCAAATCACCCAAGGGTGAACACTACAAGACGACACCAATCTATTGGAAGGGCTAGGTATAAGTCGCTCCTTCCCAGGGACATGTGTGGCCCCCTGGGAAGGACTTAAGTTACATAACTGTAAAGGTAGTAAAAAATATGATCGTTTTTATGTCATTGATTTTAATTTTGCGAAGGTTTACTGAAATGGGCCCATAACTTGGTCAAATGAACTCGGATTTCGATATGGCATACCTCTATGGGCTTGTGGAATGATTTGTTGTTATCTGCATTAAAATATATAGCTTTAAAGGTAGTAAAAAAATTACCGTTTTTATGTCACTGATTTTAATTTTGCGAAGGTTTACTGAAATGGGCCTTCTTTTCATCTTTAAAAGCCCATAACTTGGTCAAATGAACTTGGATTTCGATATGGCATACCTTTATGGGCTTGTGGAATGATTTTGTTGTAATCTGTGTTAAAATATATAAGTTTAAAGGTAGTAAAAAATATGATCGTTTTTATGTCATTTATTTTAATTTTGCGAAGGTTTACTGAAATCGTCCTTCTTTCCATCTTTAAAAGCCCATAACTTGGTCAAATGAACTCGGATTTCGATTTGGCATACCCTTATGGGCTTGTGGAATGATTATGTTGTTATCTGAACTAAAACATATAACTTTAAAGGTAGTTAAAAAATTACCGTTTTTATGCCATTGATTTAAATTTTGCGAAGGTTTGCTGAATTGGGCCTTCTTTCCATCTTTAAAAGCACATAACTTTGTCAAATGAACTCGGATTTTTATATGGCAAACCTTTATGAGCTTGTGAAATGATTTTGTCGTGATCTGTGTTAAAATATATAACTTTAAAGGTAGTAAAAAACATGATCGTTTTTATGTCATCGATTTTAATTTTGCAAAGGTTTACTGAAATGGTCCTTCTTTCCATCTTTAAAAGCCCATAACTTGATCAAATGAACTCGGATATCGATATGGCATACCCTTATGGGCCTGTGGAATGATTTTGTTGTTATCTGCATTAAAATACATAACATTAAAGGTAGTCAAAAATATGACCGTTTTATGTCATTGATTTTTATTTTCCGAAGGTTTACTGAAATGGGCCCATAACTTGGTCAAATGAACTCGGATTTCGATATCGCATGCCTCTATGGGCTTATGGAATGATTTGCTGATATCTGCATTAAAATATATAACTTTAAAGGTAGTAAAAAATATGACCGTTTTTATGTCATTGATTTTAATATTGCGAAGGTTTACTAAATGGGCCTTCTTTCCATCTTTAAAAGCCCATAACTTGGTCAAAAGAACTCAGATTTCGACATGGCATACCTTTATAGGCTTGTGGAATGATTATGTTGATATCTGCATTACAATATATAACTTTAAAGGTACTAAAAATGATGACCGTTTTTATGTCATTGATTTTAATTTTGCGAAGGTTTACTGAAATAGGCCTTCTTTCCATCTTTAGAAGCACATAACTTGGTCAAATGAACTCGGATACCTTTATAAGCTTGTGGAATGATTTTGTTGTAATCTGTGTTAAAATATATAACTTTAAAGGTAGTAAAAAATAAATCGTTTTTATGTCATTGATATTAATTTTGCGAAGGTTTACTGAAATGGTCCTTTTTTCCATCTTTAGAAGCACATAACTTGGTCAAATGAACTCGGATTTTGATATGGCAAACCTTTACAGGCTTGTGGAATGATTATGTTGTTATCTGCATTAAAATATATAACTTTAAAGGTAGTAAAAAATAGGACCGTATGTCATTGATTTAAATTTTTGCGAAGGTTTACTGAAATGGGCCCGAAATTGGTCAAATGAACTCGGATCTCGATATGGCATACCCTTATGGGCTTTTGGAACGATTTTGTTGTATCTGTATTAAAAAATATAATTCTAAAGGTAGTAAAAAATATGACCGTTTTATGTCATTGATTTTTATTTTCCGAAGGTTTACTGAAATGGGCCCATACTTGGCCAAATGAACTCGGATTTCGGTATGGCACGCCTCTATGGGCTTGTGGAATGATTTGTTCTTATCTGTATTAAAAAATATAGTTCTAAAGGTAGTACAAAATATGACCGTTTTTATGTCATTGATTTTAATTTTGCGAAGGTTTACTGAAGTGGTCCTTCGTTTCATCTTTAAAAGCCCATAACTTGGTCAAATGAACTCGGATTTCGATATGGCATACCTCTATGGGCTGGTGGAATGATTATGGTGTTGTCTGCATTAAAACATATAACTTTAAAGGTAGTACAAAAATTACCGTTTTTATGTAATTGATTTTAATTTTGCGAAGGTTTACTGAATTGGGCCTTCTTTCCATCTGTAAATGCCCATAACTTGGTCAAATGAACTCGGATTTCGATATGGCGTACCTTTATGAGCTTATAGAATGATTAAGTTGTTATATGCATTCAAATATATAACATTAAAGGTAGTAAAAAATATGACCGTTTTTATGTCATTGATTTTAATTTTGCGAAGGTTTACTGAAATGGGCCTTCTTTCCATCTTTAGAAGCACATAACTTGGTCAAATGAACTCGGATTTCGATATGGCATATTTTTATAGGCTTGTGGAATGATTATGTTGATATCTGCATTAAAATATATAACTTTAAAGGTAGTAAAAATGATGACCGTTTTTATGTCATTGATTTTAATTTTGCGAAGGTTTACTGATATGGTCCTTCTTTCCATCTTTAAAAGCCCATAACTTGGTCAAATGAACTCGGATTTCGATATGGTATACCTTTATGAGCTTGTGAAATGATTATGTTGTTTTCTGCATTTAAATATATAACATTAAAGGTATTAAACAAGGAAGAACGCTATAGTCGAGTACCTCGACTATCAGATACCCGTTACTCAAAGGGAAATGGAGATATGCAAGCAGCAAAGCGAGATTAAAATGCGCCACCTACCGGCGGTAGACAGATTTAAGCGTTAAGGGCGTTAGAGTGGGCGTGGAAAATTTATTTTTGGATCAATCGATAGGTATTGACGACACCAATACATTTCAGTTTTTTATCTAGCATGCAAATTGTGGGCGTCACAGGTTTTCGCGGTTTGTGGGCGTTTAAGTGGGCGTGGCAAACTTTTTTTTATGTCAATCGATAGGTATTGATGAGAACAATACATTTCAGTTATCTAGCGTCAAAACTGTAGGAGTTACAGTTTTGGGCAGTTTGTGGGCGTTAGAGTGGGCGTGGCAGTCTACTGAAACAAACTTGCGCTGCGTAAGAAGCTCAGGAATCTGTACGCCAAATCTCAATAGCCTAGCTCTCATAGTTTTCGAGATCTCAGCGTTCATCCGGACAGACAGACGGACAGACGGACAGACGGACAGACGGACATGGCTAGATCGACTCGGCTAGTGATCCTGATCAAGAATATATATACTTTATGGGGTCGGAAACGCTTCATTCTGCCTGTTGCATACTTTCCGACGAATCTAGTATACCCTTTTACTCTACGAGTAACGGGTATAAAAATATGACCGTTTTTATGTAATCGATTTTAGTTTTGCGAAGGTTTACTGAAATGGGCATTCTTTCCATCTTTAAAAGCCCATAACTTGGTCAAATGAACTCGGATCTCGATATGGCATACCTTTATGTGCTTGTGGTATGATTTTGTTGTAATATGTATTAAAATATATAATTCTAAAGGTAGTAAAAAATATGACCGTTTTTAGTCATTGATTTTATTTTGCGAAAGTTTACTGAAATGGGCCTTCTTTCCATCTTTTAAAACCCATAACTTGGTCAAATGAACTCGGATTTCGATATGGCATACCTTTATGGGCTTGAGGAATGAATATGTTGTTATCTGCATTAAGATATATAACTTTCAGGGTAGTAAAAAATGACCGTATGTCATTGATTTAAATTTTGCGAAGGTTTACTGAAATGGGCCCATAACTTGGTCAAATAAACTCGGATTTCGATATGGCATGCCTCTATGGGCTTGTGGAATGATTTGCTGATATCTGCATTAAAATATATATTTTTAAAGGTAGTACAAAATATGACCGTTTTTATGTCATTGACTTTATTTTGCGAAAGTTTACTGAAATGGGCCTTCTTACCATCTTTAAAAGCCCATAACTTGGTCAAACGAACTCGGATCTCGATATGGCACACCTTTATGTGCTTGTGGAATGA
Organism: Drosophila suzukii; assembly: GCF_043229965.1. Lineage (NCBI taxonomy): Eukaryota > Metazoa > Arthropoda > Insecta > Diptera > Drosophilidae > Drosophila > Drosophila suzukii. The sequence goes on along the minus strand of NW_027255940.1, from coordinate 662,544 downwards.
TTTTGTTGTAATCTGTTTTAAAAAATATAATTCTAAAGGTAGTAAAAAATATGACCGTTTTTATGTCATTGACTTTATTTTGCGAAAGTTTACTGAAATGGGCTTTCTTTCCATCTTTAAAAGCCAATAACTTGGTCAAATGAACTCGGATTTCGATATGGCATACCTTTATGGGCTTGAGGAATGAATATGTTGTTATCTGCATTAAGATATATAACTTTCAGGGTAGTAAAAAATGACCGTATGTCATTGATTTAAATTTTGCGAAGGTTTACTGAAATGGGCCCATAACTTGGTCAAATAAACTCGGATTTCGATATGGCATGCCTCTATGGGCTTGTGGAATGATTTGCTGATATCTGCATTAAAATATATATTTTTAAAGGTAGTACAAAATATGACCGTTTTTATGTCATTGACTTTATTTTGCGAAAGTTTACTGAAATGGGCTTTCTTTACATCTTTAAAAGCCCATGACTTGGTCAAATGAACTCGGATTTCGATATTGCATACCTTTATGGGCTTGTGGAATGATTTTGTTGTAATCTGTATTAAAAAAAATTTTTCTAAAGGTAGTTAAAAATATGCCCGTTTGTATGTCATTGATTATAATTTTGCGAAGGTTTACTGAAATGGGCCTTTTTCCATCTCTAATAGCCCATAACTTCGTCAAATGAACTCGAATTTAGCTATGGCATTCCTTTATGGGTTTGTGGAATGATTATGTTGTTATCTGCATTAAGATATATTACTTTAAATGTCATGTTACCGTTTTTATGTCATTGATTTTAATTTTGCGAAGGTTTACTGAATTGGACCTTCTTTCCGTCTTAAAAAGCATATAACTTGGTCAAATGAACTCGGATTTCGATATGGCATACCTTTATGGGCTTGTGGATTGATTATGTTGTTATCTGCACTAAAATATATAACTTTAAAGGTAGTAAAAAATATGACCGTTTTTATGTCATTGATTTTAACTTTGTGAAGGTTTACTGAAATGGGCCTTCTTTCCATCTTTAAAAGCCCATAACATGGTCAAATGAACTCGGATCTCGATATGGCATGCCTCTATGGGCTTGTGGAATGATTTGCTGATATCTGCATTAAAATATATAACTTTAAAGGTAGTAAAAAATATGACCGTTTTTATGTCATTGATTTTAACTTTGTGAAGGTTTCTTGAATTGGGCCTTCTTTCCATCTTTAAAAGCCCATTACTTGGACAAATGAACTCGGATTTCTATATGGCATACCTCTGCATTAAAATATATAACTTTAAAGGTAGAAAAAAAATATGACCGTTTTTATGTCATTGATTTTAATTTGGCGAAGGTTTACTGAATTGGGCCTTCTTTCCATCTTTAACAGCCCATAACTTGTTCAAATGAACTCGGATTTCGATATGGCAGACCTTTATGGGCTTGTGGATTGATTATGTTGTGTTCCGCATTAAAATATATAACTTTAAAGATAAAAGAAAATAAGACCGTTTTTATGTCATTGATTTTAATTTTGCGAATGTTTACTGAAATGGGCCTTTTTTCAATCTTTAACTCGGTCAAATGAACTCGAATCTCGATATGGCGTACCCTTATGGGCTTGTGGAATGATTTTGTTGTAATCTGTTTAAAAAAATTTAATTCTAAAGGTAGTAAAAAATATAACCGTTTTATGTCATTGATTTTAATTTTGCGAAGGTTTACGGAAATGGGCCTTCTCTCCATCTTTAAAAGCCCATATCTTGGTCAAATTAACTCGGATTTCGATATGGCATACCTCTGTGGGCTTGTAGATTGACTATGTTGTTATCTGCATTAAAATATATAACTTTAAAGGTAGTAAAAAATAGGAACTTTTTATGTCATTGATTTTAACTTTGTGAAGGTTTACTGAAATGGGCCTTCTTTCCATCTTTAAAAGCCCATAACATGGTCAAATGAACTCGGATCTCGATATGGCATGCCTCTATGGGCTTGTGGAATGATTTGCTGATATCTGCATTAAAATATATAACTTTAAAGGTAGTAAAAAATATGACCGTTTTTATGTCATTGATTTTAATTTTGCGAAGGTTTACTGAACTGGACCGTCTTTCCGTCTTAAAAAGCATATAACTTGGTCAAATGAACTCGGATTTCGATATGGCATACCTTTATGGGCTTGTGGATTGATTATGTTGTTATCTGCATTAAAGGTAGTAAAAAATATGACCGTTTTTATGTCATTGATTTTAACTTTGTGAAGGTTTCTTGAATTGGACCTTCTTTCCATCTTTAAAAGCCCATAACTTGGACAAATGAACTCGGATTTCTATATGGCATACCTCTTCATTAAAATATATAACTTTAAAGCTAGAAAAAAAATATAACCGTTTTTATGTCATTGATTTTAATTTTGCGAAGGTTTACTGAATTGGTCCTTCTTTCCATCTTTAAAAGCCCATAACTTGTTCAAATGAACTCGGATTTCGATATGGCAGACCTTTATGGGCTTGTGGATTGATTATGTTGTTATCCGCATTAAAATATATAACTTTAAAGGTAAAAGAAAATAAGACCGTTTTTATGTCATTGATTTTAATTTTGCGAATGTTTACTGAAATGGGCCTTTTTTCAATCTTTAAAAGCCCATAACTTGGTCAAATGAACTCGAATCTCGATATGGCATACCTTTATGGGCTTGTGGAATGATTTTGTTGTAATCTGTTTAAAAAGATATAATTCTAAAGGTAGTAAAAAATATGACCGTTTTTATGTCATTGATTTTAATTTTGCGAAAGTTTACTGAAATGGGCCTTCTTTCCATCTTTAAAAGCCCATATCTTGTTCAAATGAACTCGGATTTCGATATGGCATACCTCTATGGGCTTGTAGAATGATTATGTTGTTATCTGCATTAAAATATATAACTTTAAAGGTAGTAAAAAATAGGACAGTTTTTATGTCCTTGATATTAACTTTGTGAAGGTTTACTGAATTGGGCCATCTTTCCATCATTAAAAGCCCATAACTTGGTCAAATGAACTCGGATTTCGATATGGCATACCTCTATGGGCTTGTGGAATGATTTGTTGTTATCTGCATTAAAATATATATTTTGATTTTAAATTTGCGACGGTTTACTGTATTGGGCCTTCTTTACATCTTTAAAAGCCCATAACTTGGTCAAAAGGACTCGGATTTCGGTATGGCATACCTTTATGGGCTTGTGGCATGATTATGTTGAAATCTGCATTAAAATATATAACTCTAAAGGTAGTAAAAAATATGATCGTTTTTATGGCATTGATTTCAATTTTGCGAAGGGTTACTGAAATGGGCCTTCTTTCCATCTTTAAGAGCCCATAACTTGGTCAAATGAACTCGGACTTCGATATGGCATACCTTTATGGGCTTGTGGAATAATTATGTTGTTATCTGAATTAAAATATATAACTTTAAAGGTAGTAAACAATATGACCGTTTTTGTGTCATCGGTCTTAATTTTGTGAAGCTTTATTGAAATGGGCCTTCTTTCCATCCCTAAAGACCCATAACTTGGTCAAATGAACTCGGATCTCGATATGGCATACCCTTATGGTCTTGTGGAATGATTTTGTTGTAATCTGTATTAAAAAATATAATTCAAAGCGTAGTTAAAAATATGACCGTTTTTATGTCATTGATTTTAATTTTGCGAAGGTTTACAGAAATGGGCCTTCTTTCCATCTTTAAAAGCCCATAACTTTGTCAAATGAACTCGGATCTCGATTAGGCATACCTTTATGGGCTTGTGGAATGATTTTGTTATAATCTGTTTAAAAAAATATAATTCTAAAGGTAGTAAAAAATATGACCGTTTTTATGTCATTGATTTTAATTTTGCGAAGGTTTACTGAAATGGGCCTTCTTTCCATCTTTAAAAGCCCATAACTTGGTCAAATGAACTAGGATCTCGATATGGCATACCTTTATAGGCTTGTGGATTGATTTTGTTGTATTCTGTTTAAAAAAATATAATTCTAAGGGTAGTAAAAAATATGACCGTTTTTATGTCATTGATTTTAATTTTGCGAAGGTTTACTGAAATGGGCCTTCTTTCCATCTTTAAAAGCCCATATCTTGGTCAAATTAACTCGGGTTTCGATATGGCATACCTTTATGGGCTTGTAGAATGATTATGTTGTTATCTGCATTAAAATATTTAACATTAAAAGTAGTAAAAAATATTACTGCTTTTATGTCATTGATTTTAATTTTGCGAAGGTTTACTGAAATGGGCCTTCTTTCCATCCTTAAAAGCCCATATCTTGTTCAAATTAACTCGGATTTCGATATGGCATACCTCTATGGGCTTGTAGAATGATTATGTTGTTATCTGCATTAAAATATATAACTTTAAAGGTAGTAAAAAATAGGACAGTTTTTATGTCCTTGATATTAACTTTGTGAAGGTTTACTGAATTGGGCCATCTTTCCATCATTAAAAGCCCATAACTTGGTCAAATGAACTCGGATTTCGATATGGCATACCTCTATGGGCTTGTGGAATGATTTGTTGTTATCTGCATTAAAATATATATTTTGATTTTAAATTTGCGACGGTTTACTGTATTGGGCCTTCTTTACATCTTTAAAAGCCCATAACTTGGTCAAAAGGACTCGGATTTCGGTATGGCATACCTTTATGGGCTTGTGGAATGATTTTGTTGTAACCGGTATTAAAATATATAACTTAAAGGTAGTAAAAAATATGACCGTTTTTATGTCGTTGATTTTAGTTTTGCGAAGGTTTACTGAAATGGGCCTTCTTTCCATCTTTAAATGCCCATAACTCGGTCAAATGAACTCGGGTTTCGATATGGCATACCTCTATGGGCTTGTGGAATGATTTGTTGTTATCTGCATTAAAATATATAACATTAAAAGTAGTAAAAAATATTACTGCTTTTAGTCATTGATTTTAAATTTGCGACGGTTTACTGAATTGGGCCTTCGTTCCATCTTTAAAAGCCCATAACTTTGTCAAATGAACTCGGATCTCGATATGGCATACCTCTATGGGCTTGTGGAATGATTTTGTTGTAATCGGTACTAAAATATATAACTTTAAAGGTAGTAAACAATATGACCGTTTTTATGTCATCGATTTTAATTTTGTGAAGCTTTACTGAAATGGGCCTTCTTTCCATCTTTAAAGACCCATAACTTGGTCAAATGAACTCGGATCTCGATATGGCATACCCTTATGGTCTTGTGGAATGATTTTGTTGTAATCTGTTTAAAAAACATAATTCTAAGGGTAGTAAAAAATATGACCGTTTTTATGTCATTGATTTTAATTTTGCGAAGGTTTACTGAAATGGGCCTTCTTTCCATCTTTAAAAGCCAATATCTTGGTCAAATTAACTTGGATTTCGATATGGCATACCTCTATGGTCTTGTAGAATGATTATGTTGTTATCTGCATTAAAATATAAACCTTTAAAGCTAGTAAAAAATAGGACAGTTTTTATGTCTTTAATATTAACTTTGTGAAGGTTTACTGAATTGGGCCTTCTTTCCATCTTTAAATGCCCATAACTTGGTCAAACGAACTCGGATTTCGATATGGCATACCTCTATGGGCTTGTGGAATGATTTTGTTGTAATCGGTATTAAAATATATATTTTAAAGGTAGTAAAAAATATGACCGTTTTTATGTCGTTAATTTTAGTTTTGCGAAGGTTTACTGAATTGGGCCTTCTTTCCATCTTTAAAAGCCCATAACTTTGTCAAATGAACTCGGATCTCGATATGGCATACCTTTATGGGCTTGTGGAATGATTTTGTTGTAATCGGTATTAAAATATATAACTTAAGGGTAGTAAAAAATATGACCGTTTTTATGTCGTTGATTTTAGTTTTGCGAAGGTTTACTGAATTGGGCCTTCTTTCCATCTTTAAAAGCCCATATCTTGGTCAAATGAACTCGGATTTCGATATGGCATACCTCTATGGGCTTGAGGAATGGTTATGTTTTTATCTGCATTAAAATATATAACTTTAAAGATAGTAAAAAATATGACCGTTTTTATGTCATTGATTTTAACTTTGCGAAGGTTTACTGAAATGGGCCTTCTTTCCATCTTTAAAAGACCATACATTGGTCAAATGAACTCGGATATTGATATGGCAAACCTTTATGGGCTTGTGGAATGATTTTGTTGTAATCGGTATTAAAATATATAACTTTAAAGGTAGTAAAAAAAATGACCGTTTTTATGTCATTGATTTTAGTTTTGCGAAGGCTTACTGAAATTAGCTTTCTTTTCATCTTTAAAAGCCCATATCTTGGTCAAATAAACTCGGATTTCGATATGGCATACCTCTATGGGCTTGTATAATGATTATGTTGTTATCCGCATTAAAATATATAACTTTAAAGGTAAAAAAAATACGACCGTTTTTATGTCATTGATTTTAATTTTGCGAAGGTTTACTGAAATGGGCTTTCTTTCCATCTTTAAAAGCCCATAACTTGGTCAAATGAACTCGGATCTCGATATGGCATACCTTTATGGGCTTGTGGAATGATTTTGTTGTAATCTGTTTAAAAAGATATAATTCTAAAGGTAGTAAAAAATATGATCGTTTTTATGGCATTGATTTCAATTTTGCGAAGGTTTACTGAAATGGGCCTTCTTTCCATTTTTAAAAGCCCATAACTTGGTCAAATGAACTCGGATTTCGATATGGCACACCTTTATGGGCTTGTGCAATGATTATGTTGTTATCTTCATTAATATATTTAACTTTAAAGGTAGTTAAAAATATGACCGTTTTTATGTCATTGATGTTATTTTTGCGGAGGTTTACTGAAATTAGCCTTCTTTCCATCTTTAAATGCCCATAACTTGGTCAAATGAACTCGGATTTCGATATGGCATACCTCTATGGGCTTGTATAATGATTATGTTGTTATCCGCATTAAAATATATAACTTTAAAGGTAAAAAAAATACGACCGTTTTTATGTCATTGATTTTAACTTTGGGAAGGTTTACTGAAATGGGCCTTCTTTCCATCTTTAAAAGCCCATAACTTGGTCAAATGAACTAGGATCTCGATATGGCATACCTTTATGGGCTTGTGGAATGATTTTGTTGTAATCTGTTTAAAAAAATGTAATTCTAAAGGTAGTAAAAAATATGACCGTTTTTATGTCATTGATTTTAATTTTGCGAAGGTTTACTGAAATGGGCCTCCTTTCCATCTTTAAAAGCCCATATCTTGTTCAAATGAACTCGGATTTCGATATGGCATACCTCTATGGGCTTGTAGAATGATTATGTTGTTATCTGCATTAAAATATAAACCTTTAAAGGTAGTAAAAAATAGGACCGTTTTTATGTCATTGATATTAACTTTGTGAAGGTTTACGGAATTGGGCCTTCTTTCCATCATTAAAAGCCCATAACTTGGTCAAATGAACTCGGATTTCGATATGGCATACCTCTATGGGCTTGTGGAATGATTTGTTGTTGTATGCATTAATATATATAACATTAAAAGTAGTAAAAAATGTGACTGCTTTTATGTCATTGATTTTAAATTTGCGACGGTTTACTGTATTGGGCCTTCTTTACATCTTTAAAAGCCCATAACTTGGTCAAAAGGACTCGGATTTCGGTATGACATAACCTTATGGGCTTGTGGCATGATTATGTTGATATCTGCATTAAAATATATAACTTTAAAGGTAGTAAAAAATATGATCATTTTTATGGCATTGTTTTCGGCTTAAGAGTTAGTGGGATGGCTCTGAGGGCGCCGAGCTGAAGGCTACCGAACGGGTCGCAGGTTGCGGATAGCGAGCGCCCTGGTTCTCCAGGGTAGGTACGAATAAGCGTGGAAGGTGGACACGGCCCGGTTACCACCAAGCCCCCAACACGAAGCGCAAATAAGTAGCCCCGGACAGTCAGCGGGTATCTGCGCCGTAGCAGTACCGACGTCGCGCTTGTGCTGCCGCCTCCGACAAATAGCTCACACACACCCCTACCCACACGCTCTGTACCTACCTCTTCCCTACCCACACAACTCATCTCACCCCGGGCTGGACTAAGGTGTCACTCGTACCGTGCCGAGAGTCAATCTGGCTGGGAGCCCGAGTCATCAAATAACTCAGTCTCAAACGGTGAGCTCAGGCAAGTGGCGACCGCCTGTTCTAATTCAGCCTTACCCGGGTACGGCGGATCTCTGCCCGGGTGGACCTGTCCTTTCTCCGCAGCTCGTGGGAATTAACATGGAGAACTTAACAAATATAAAACTAAAAGACTGCACCAGACAAGAGCCCGACACTCTTATAAAGTCGGAAGTCGTAACCAACGACGAAAGAAAGAGCAAAATCACGGCTCTGACTACCCCAGTCCACGTGACGTCCACCCCTGCCAAGGCCAGCGAACAACGCAGCCGGCTAAGCCCAACTCGCCATAGCGACAAGCCCAAGCTTTCCACCAGCGTAGGTGTGGCTAACCAGCCACTCCAGCTTGAGGGTAGCGCTAAGGCCGGTCTCGTGGTGAGTACCAGGGCAAAGGAGTTTAAGAGGGTACCACCTAACCAGGCAGGACCTCTTGAAAGAAGGAAGGCTTCTAGGATCCTCAAACGGCTGGCCACCAATCCGATACGGGAGGATCAGACATCGAAATTGGATTACCAAAAAATCCAAGAGGACATAGCCTGGGCAAAGGCAATTAAACCAGACTTCGACATCGCTATGACCACCAGCCACAGCAACAAGCGAGAGAGGTCGATGGAGTCAGCTCAACCAGCGAGCAAGAAGGCTAAGGTAACGAACCGCGGCACATGGTCGAGATCCTTTGCGGAAGTGGTAAAGGATCGGAAGATCATTGGTGTCATTGACCAGAGCGTTGAGGGCGGTAGGATCCCACGAAACCAATGGGGTCTGGTTAGACGGGCCCTTGCATCAGTGGCCTTGAAAGTGCTGGACGAAAACCCAGGCCCGCCACCCGATTGCACAGATGCAGGGTGGTACCAGGGCAATGTAAAGTTGATCGCCTGCGAAGACGAGAGATCGGCAGCACTCTACAAGGCTGCAATTACCAAAGTCGGCGAGGTCTACCCCGGGGCCAAGCTGGCAGTTTGTGAGGCTGCAGACATCCCGTCTCGACCGAGAGCGAGGGTGTGGCTGCCGTTGGGACCATCGGAACCAGAGGCTATACTCAGCCTACTGACCAGGTTCAACCCAAAACTTCCAACAGACGGTTGGAAGGTGGTCAAGGTGGAGAAAACCGAGCGAGTCACCATGAGCGTGGTTATCCTCCTGAACCAGGCCTGCTTGGAACCCCTCGCAGCCCAACAACACAGAGTGAACTACGGGTTCGATAAGGTGCAGCTACGCATATATGACACCGATAAGTTGGCGGCAGACAACCTGGCTGCCTGCGCGTCGTACGAACCCCCGAGCGACGACGAACCAGATCACGAAGAGGCCACCCTCACCGGCTACATGTCAACCGACTCGGAGCTGACGGAGAGCCTGAAGCAGCTGTGCACCCAGGACACAACTCGACCAGAGCGCTCTGTTCTCCAGGACATAGCGGAGGAAGCGGAGGGTACCCAGCCCGAACCCAGTCCCAAAGATGGTGCAGTTTCTGCAATTTAATCTGCACCACAGCAAGGCAGCATCCGCTGCCCTCCTCACCCGCCTGGCAACAGGCAACATAGACGTAGTCCTCATTCAAGAGCCATGGATTGTTGGTAACAACATCTGTGGCTTATCAACCCCCCTATACAAGCTTTTTTACGCCAAGGACAAGGGTAAAACCAGGACCTGCATTCTTACAAAGTCACACTTTAACACAATTCTTATTCCACAGTTTAGCGAAGGCGACCTTACCACGGTCAGACTGGAGCTAAACGAACACACCCATCACACCATAGCATCATTCTATCTGGCTCACGACTACGAAGGGCCACTACCAAACACCACTACACAAGAACTCATACGCACTCACTCATCTAAGGAACTCATCCTGGGTGGGGACGCTAACTCACACCACACACAATGGGGAAGTACAAACACCAACGAAAGGGGTGAGTTACTCTACGACTACCTCCTTCAATCAAATCTATTCATCTGCAACAAAGGTAATGACCCAACTTTCATCACTAGAAATAGGAGGGAAGTACTAGACATTACTCTAATATCTGATCCCTTACTTAACCAGCTAGACGCGTGGAAGGTGGGGATCGAACACTCATTCTCGGACCACCGATACATAGAATTTACAATAAGTCTAGAACATCCTCCCGCCGAGAACATAACTAATCTAAGATTAACCAACTGGGGATACTATAAAAATCTCCTCAACAGGAACCTACCCGCTCCTCCGACACACATACGCAACCGTCAAGAATTAGAAAGCCTAGTTAACACTTTTACTGATATCTGCGGTGAGGCCTTAAAAAGGGCTTGCCCAAGTAGAACAGTCAAAACAAAGCACAAACCCCCATGGTGGAACCCAACCCTAGCGAACCTTAAATGAGAGTGTAGAACTTACTTCAATAAAGCTAAATACAACAATAGCGAATCCTCCTGGAATTTATATCATACAAAACTAAGCCTATACAAAAGGAAATTAGAATATCAAAACGAAGAGCCTGGGCTAACTTCTGCAGTTGTATAGAATCTACTGCGGAGGCATCCAGACTCAGAAAAATTCTAGCTAAAGCTTCAGCGACCATTGGCTATCTTAAAACCAATGCTGACAGCTGGACGGAAAACAGTCAGGAAACCCTTGAACTACTGTTAGACACCCACTTCCCTAAGAACACCCATGTAATGGAGGACCTCCACAAAGAGGAGAATTTAGACGACCAGAGTATTGACAACATTTCAAACCCTGGCCGCATTCAGTGGGCTGTCAACTCTTTCGGGCCCTTCAAATCACCTGGCCCAGATGGGTTCTTCCCGGCCCAGTTACAACGGACACTAGATATGTCCCTTCCCTGGCTGACAGCCATCTTCCACGGCTGCCTTGCTCTAAACCATATTCCAACAAGGTGGCTGGACGTTAAGGTAATTTTTATACCGAAAGCCGGCAAGCCCTCCCACACCGACCCAAAGGACTTCCGCCCGATCAGTCTCTCTTCCTTCTTGTTGAAGACCCTGGAAAGGCTAATCGACACCCACATCAGACTAACCATCGACCATAGCCTACTCTCTGACGCACAGCATGCGTACCGTAAGGGTAGGTCAACCGATACCGCCCTCCACTCTCTAGTGTACAGTATAGAAAAAGGCTTCCGCAATAAGGAATACTCTCTTGCAGCGTTTCTAGACATAGAAGGCGCCTTTAAAAACGTCACCACAACGGCGATTACTTGTGCTCTGACTAAACTGGGCATTGAGTGGCCCATAGTGGGACTCATACACACCATGCTAACCAGCAGGGTAGTGCACTCCACTATGGGACCGGCCCACTTGACCAGGAACGTCAGTAGAGGAACCCCACAAGGGGGCGTACTCTCACCTCTTCTATGGGTTTTAGTGGTCAACAAACTGCTTTCACTCCTAGAAGAGGCGGGCACAAAAGTGGTAGCCTACGCGGATGACGTGGTTATCCTACTGCAGGGTAAATTCCCGCAAACCCTTTGCAATCTAATGGAGACAGCCCTATCCACCCTCTCCTGGTGGACAGCTGGCTGTGGACTGGGAGTTAACCCGTTAGTTACAAGGAAGTACAAGGTACCAATTCTAGTTCCCCCAAAACTACACCAAACGCGCCTAACCTTTAGCAACCAAGCAAAGTACCTAGGTGTCATTATTGACAAAAAGCTTCTCTGGACTGATAACATCCTAGATCGCACACGCAAAGCGGCCATAGCCCTCTTCGCTTGTAAAAAAGCCATAGGGAGGAAGTGGGGTTTCTCCCCTCATATACTGCAATAGTCAGGCCCATTCTACTCTACGGAAACATCGTTTGGTGGCCTTCTCTAGATAAAAACTGTAACCTCCGGATCCTTCACAAGATCCAAAGAAGCGCAGAGCTCTGCATCAGTGGGGCGCTGCGCACTACCGCCACTGAGGCACTAAATACAATTCTCGATCTCCAACCCCTGGACCTACTTGCCAAAAGCTGGGCATCAGCCACAGCGCTGAGGCTCCGTGAAGCAGCGGCATGGACAACAGGCTCCACGGGTCACTCCAATATCCTATCAAAGCATTCTCCCCTACCACGTTATACAGACTACGTCCCACCCATAGTCGACTTCGAAAGAAGATACAAAATTTATATACCCACCCGTTCAGACTGGGACAACCTCCCACATCAATTCGTAAACGCCGTCAACATATACACTGACGGCTCCAAGCTTAACTCCCAAACAGGTGGGGGAGTCTTTTCCCCCGAACTAGACTTAAAAGTCTCTTTCCGCCTACCAGACCACTGTAGTGTTTTCCAAGCGGAAGTGATTGCAATTCAGGAAGCCACTACACACCTGAACACGTCTGTACATCAAGACATAGATATCTTCATCTTCTCGGATAGTCAAGCTGCCCTCAGGGCCCTCGACTCCTACACAACGAGCTCAAAAACAATCTCTGAATGCCGCAAATCTCTTAACGAGATGGCCACTCATCTGAGTATCAACCTCATCTGGGTGCCTGGACACCGCAACATTGAGGGCAACTGCATAGCAGACGAGCTAGCAAGACAGGGGACAACCGCCGATATCCTTCGCGATAAGGACACGGTAGGGATGCCCATGGCTACCTGCAAGCTCCATCTCAGGCAGAGATTGTATACCCTTTCCAACAACCGTTGGAACTCAATCTCAACATGCCACAATTCTAGACTCACATGGCCAAACTACAACACGAAAAGAACAAAAACTCTCCTACAATGTAGCAGGGAGAACATCTCCACTCTCCTAAATGCCCTCACGGGCCACTGTCTTATAGGGACTCATGCGATAAGGCTGGGTCTAAGTAACCACGACTTCTGCCGCAGCTGCAAACAGATAGACGAAGAGGAGAGCATCGAACACCTCCTATGCTTCTGCCCAGCGCATAACCTAAAGCGCTTTCAAACCCTAGGTAGCTACACACTTCCGAACCTTGCGGCCATTCAGGACGTAAGCATTCAAAAACTACAATGTTTCTTAAGAAAAACAGAATACTTCGCGAAAGCAGATAACCCATGAGCTAGGGAAACGGATCTTTTCAGAGATCATGTGGTATCACAAGGGGCCCATTGTGGCCTAAGTGAGGGGACTAAAATTTAGTCTCCAACCACTCCTACCTAACCTAACCTAACCTATGGCATTGATTTCAATTTTGCGAAGGCTTACTGAAATGGGCCTTCTTTCCATTTTTAAAAGCCCATAACTTGGTCAAATGAACTCGGATTTCGATATGGCACACCTTTATGGGCTTGTGGAATGATTATGTTGTTATCTTCATTAATATATTTAACTTTAAAGGTAGTAAAAAATAGGACCGTTTTTATGTCATTGATATTAACTTTGTGAAGGTTTACTGAAATGGCCCTTCTTTCCATCTTTAAAAGCCCATATCTTGTTCAAATGAACTCGGATTTCGATATGGCACACCTTTATGGGCTTGTGGAATGATTATGTTGTTATCTGCATTAATATATTTAACTTTAAAGGTAGTTAAAAATATGACCGTTTTTATGTCATTGATTTTAATTTTGAAATTAGCCTTCTTTCCATCTTTAAATGCCCATAACTTGGTCAAATGAAATCGTATTTCCATATGGCATACCTCTATGGGCTTGTGGAATAATTATGTTGTTATCTGCATTAAAATATATAACTTTAAAGATAGTACAAAATAAGACCGTTTTTATGTCATTGATTTTAATTTTGCGAAGGTTTACTGAAATGGGCCTTCTTTCCATCTTTAAAAGCCCATATCTTGGTCAAATTAACTCGGATTTCGATATGGCATACTTCTATGGGCTTGTGGAATGATTATGTTGTTATCTGCATTAAAATATATAACTTTAAAGGTAGTAAAAAATAGGACCGTTTTTATGTCATTGATATTAACTTTGTGAAGGTTTACTGAAATGGGCCTTCTTTCCATCTTTAAATGCCCATAACTTGGTCAAATGAACTCGGATTTCGATATGGCATACCTCTATGGGCTTGTGGAATGATTTGTTGTTATCTGCATTAAAATATATAACTTTAAAAGTAGTAAAAAATATTACTGCTTTTATGTCATTGATTTTAAATTTGCAAAGGTTTACGGTATTGGCCCTTCTTTACATCTTTAAAAGCCCATAACTTGGTCAAAAGGACTCGGATTTCGGTATGGCATACCTTTATGGGCTTGTGGCATGATTATGTTGATATCTGCATTAAAATATATAACTTTAAAGGTATTAAAAAATATGACCGTTTTTATGTCATTGATTTTAATTTTGCGAAGGTTTACTGAAATGGGCCTTCTTTCCATCTTTAAAAGCCCATATCTTGGTCAAATAAACTCGGATTTCGATATGGCATACCTCTATGGGCTTGTATAATGATTATGTTGTTATCCGCATTAAAATATATAAGATTAAAGGTACAAAAAATACGACCGTTTTTATGTCACTGATTTTAACTTTGCGAAGGTTTACTGAAATGGGCCTTCTTTCCATAATTAAAAGCCCATAACTTGGTCAAATGAACTAGGATCTCGATATGGCATACCTCTATGGGCTTGTAGAATGATTATGTTGTTATCTGCATTAAAATATAAACCTTTAAAGGTGGTAAAAAATATGACCGTTTTTTTGTCGTTGATATTAGTTTTGCGAAGGTTTACTGAATTGGGCCTTCTTTCCATCTTTAAAAGCCCATAACTTGGTCAAATGAACTAGGATCTCGATATGGCATACCTTTATGGGCTTGTGGAATGATTTTGTTGTAATCTGTTTAAAAAAATATAATTCTAAAGGTAGTAAAAAATATGACCGTTTTTATGTCATTGATTTTAATTTTGCGAAGGTTTACTGAAATGGGCCTTCTTTCCATCTTTAAAAGCCCATATCTTGGTCAAATTAACTCGGATTTCGATATGGCATACCTCTATGTTGTTGTATGCATTAAAATATATAACATTAAAAGTAGTAAAAAATATGACTGCTTTTATGTCATTGATTTTAAATTTGCGACGGTTTACTGTATTGGGCCTTCTTTACATCTTTAAAAGCCCATAACTTGGTCAAAAGGACTCGGATTTCGGTATGACATACCTCTATGGGCTTGTGGCATGATTATGTTGATATCTGCATTAAAATATTTAACTTTAAAGGTAGTAAAAAAATATGATCGTTTTTATGGCATTGATTTCAATTTTGCGAAGGCTTACTGAAATGGGCCTTCTTTCCATTTTTAAAAGCCCATAACTTGGTCAAATGAACTGGGATTTCGATATGGCACACCTTTATGGGCTTGTGGAAGTATTTTGTTGTAATCGGTATTACAAGATAAAACTTAAAGGTGGTAAAAAATAAGACCGTTTTTTTGTCGTTGATATTAGTTTTGCGAAGGTTTACTGAATTGGGCCTTCTTTCCATCTTTAAAAGCCAATATCTTGGTCAAATGAACTCGGATTTCGATATGTCATACCTCTATGGGCTTGTGGAATGATTTGTTGTTATCTGCATTAAAATATATAACTTTAAAAGTAGTAAAAAATATGACTGCTTTTATGTCATTGATTTTAAATTTGCGACGGTTTACTGTATTGGCCCTTCTTTACATCTTTAAAAGCCCATAACTTGGTCAAAAGGACTCGGATTTCGGTATGGCATACCTTTATAGGCTTGTGGAATAATTATGTTGTTATCGGCATTAAAATATATAACTTTAAAGGTAGTAAATAATATGACCGTTTTTATGTCAATGATTTTAATTTTGTGAAGCTTTACTGAAATGGGCCTTCTTTCCATCTTTAAAAACCCATACTTGGTCAAATGAACTCGGATCTCGATACGGTATACCCTTATGGTCTTGTGGAATGATTTTGTTGTAATCTGTATTAAAAAATATAATTCAAAACGTAGTTAAAAATATGACCGTTTTTATGTCATTGATTTTAATTTTGCGAAGGTTTACAGAAATGGGCCTTCTTTCCATCTCTAAAAGCCCATAACTTTGGCAAATGAACTCGGATCTCGATATGGCATACCTTTATGGGCTTGTGGAATGATTTTGTTGTAATCGGTATTAAATTATATAACTTTAAAGGTAGTAAAAAAATATGACCGTTTTTTGTCGTTGATTGTAGTTTTGCGAAGGTTTACTGAATTGGGCCTTCTTTCCATCTTTAAAAGCCCATATCTTGGTCAAATGAACTCGGACTTCGATATGGCATACCTTTATGGGCTTGTGGAATAATTATGTTGTAATCTGCATTAAAATATATAACTTTAAAGGTAGTAAAAAATATGACCGTTTTTATGTCATTGATTTTAATTTTGCGTAGGTTTATTGAAATGGGCCTTCTTTCCATTTTTAAAAGCCCATATCTTGGTCAAATTAACTCGGATTTCGATATGGCATACCTCTATGGGCTTGTGGAATGATTTGTTGTTATC
Source organism: Drosophila suzukii (assembly GCF_043229965.1). Classification (NCBI taxonomy): domain Eukaryota; kingdom Metazoa; phylum Arthropoda; class Insecta; order Diptera; family Drosophilidae; genus Drosophila; species Drosophila suzukii. Next base: position 645,944 of record NW_027255940.1, on the reverse strand, counting down.
TGCATTGAAATATATAACTTTAAAAGTGGTAAAAAATATTACTGCTTTTATGTCATTGATTTTAAATTTGCGACGGTTTACTGTATTGGCCCTTCTTTACATCTTTAAAAGCCCATAACTTGGTCAAAAGGACTCGGATTTCGGTATGGCATACCTTTATGGGCTTGTGGCATGATTATGTTGATATCTGCATTAAAATATATAACTTTAAAGGTAGTAAGAAATATGATCGTTTTTATGGCATTGATTTCAATTTTGCGAAGGCTTACTGAAATGGGCCTTCTTTCCATCTTTAAAAGCCCATAACTTGGTCAAATGAACTCGGACTTCGATATGGCATAGCTTTATGGGCTTGTGGAATAATTATGTTGTTATCTGCATTAAAATATATAACTTTAAAGGTGGTAAATAATATGACCGTTTTTATGTCATTGATTTTAATTTTGTGAAGCTTTACTGAAATGGGCCTTCTTTCCATCTTTAAAAACCCATACTTGGTCAAATGAACTCGGATCTCGATATGGTATACCCTTATGGTCTTGTGGAATGATTTTGTTGTAATCTGTATTAAAAAATATAATTCAAAAATTTGACTGTTTTTATGTCATTGATTTTAATTTTGCGAAGGTTTACAGAAATGGGCCTTCTTTCCATCTTTAAAAGCCCATAACTTTGGCAAATGATCTCGGATCTCGATATGGCATACCTTTATGGGCTTGTGGAATGATTTTGTTGGAATCGGTATTAAAATATATAACTTTAAAGGTAGTAAAAAATATGACCGTTTTTATGTCATTGATTTTAGTTTTGCGAATGTTTACTGAAATGGGCCTTCTTTCCATTTTTAAAAGCCCATAACTTGGTCAAATGAACTCGGACTTCGATATGGCATACCTTTATGGGCTTGGGGAATAATTATGTTGTAATCTGCATTAAAATATATAACTTTAAAGGTAGTAAAAAATATGACCGTTTTTATGTCATTGATTTTAGTTTTGCGAATGTTTACTGAAATGGGCCTTCTTTCCATTTTTAAAAGCCCATAACTTGGTCAAATGAACTCGGACTTCGATAAAGCATCCCTTAATGGGCTTGTGGAATAATTATGTTGTTATCTGCATTAAAATATATAACTTTAAAGGTAGTAAATAATATGACCGTTTTTATGTCATTGATTTTAATTTTGTGAAGCTTTACTGAAATGGGCCTTCTTTCCATCTTTAAAAACCCATAACTTGCTCAAATGAACTCGGATCTCGATATGGCATACCCTTATGGTCTTGTGGAATGATTTTGTTGTAATCTGTATTACAAAATATAATTCAAAACGTAGTTAAAAATATGACCGATTTTACGTCATTGATTTTAATTTTGCGAAGGTTTACAGAAATGGGCCTTCTTTCCATCCTTAAAAGCCCATAACTTTGTCAAATGAACTCGGATCTCGATATGGCATACCTTTATGGGCTTGTGGAATGATTTTGTTGTAATCGGTATTAAAATATATAACTTTAAAGGTAGTTAAAAATATGACCGTTTTTATGTCATTGATTTTAGTTTTGCGAATGTTTACTGAAATGGGCCTTCTTTCCATCTTTAAAAGGCCATAGCTTGGTCAAATGAACTCGGACTTCGATATGGCATACCTTTATGGGCTTGTGGAATAATTATGTTGTTATCTGCATTAAAATATATAACTTTAAAGGTTGTAAGAAATATGACCGTTTTTATGTCATTGATTTTAATTTTGCGAAGGTTTACTGAAATGGGCCTTCTTTGCATCTTTAAAAGCCCATAACTTAGTCAAATGAACTCGGATTTTTATATGGCATACCTCTATGGGCTTGTAGAATGATTATGTTGTTATCTGCATTAAGATATATAACTTTAAAGGTAGTTAAAAATAGGACCGTTTTTATGTCATTGATATTTACTTTGTGAAGGTTTACTGTATTGGGCCTTCTTTACATCCTTAAAAGCCCATAACTTGGTCAAAAGGACTCGGATTTCGGTATAGCTTACCTTTATGGGCTTGTGGCATGATTATGTTGATATCTGCATTAAAATATATAACTTTAAAGGTAGTAAATAATATGACCGTTTTTATGTCATTGATTTTAATTTTGTGAAGCTTTACTGAAATGGGCCTTCTTTCCATCTTTAAAAGCCCATAACTTGGTCAAATGAACTCGGATCTCGATATGGCATACCTTTATGGTCTTGTGGAATGATTTTTTTTTAATCTGTATTAAAATATATAACTTTAAAGGTTGTAAGAAATATGACCTTATGTCATTGATTATAATTTTGCGAAGGTTTACTGAAATGGGCCTTCTTTACATCTTTAAAAGCCCATAACTTGGTCAAATGAACTCGGATTTCGATATGGCATACCTTTATGGGCTTGTGGAATGATTATGTTGTTATCTGCATTAAAATATATAACATTAATGGTAGAAAACATATGATCTTTTTTATGTCATTGATTTTAATTTTGCGAAGGTTTACAGAAATGGTCCTTCTTTCCATCTTTAAAGTCCCGTAACCTGGTCAAATGAACTCGGATTTTGATATGGCATACCTTTATGGGCTTGTGGAATGATTTTGTTGTAATCTGTTTTAAAATATATACTTTAAAAGTAGTACAAAATATGACCGTTTTTATGTCATTGATTTTAATTTTGCGAAGGTTTACTGAAATGGGCCTTCTTTGCATCTTTAAAAGCCCATAACTTAGTCAAATGAACTCGGATTTTGATATGGCATATCTTTCTGGGCTTGTGGAATGATTTTTTTGTAATCTGTATTAAAATATATAACTTTAAAGGTTGTAAGAAATATGACCGTTTTTATGTCATTGATTTTAATTTTGCGAAGGTTTACTGAAATGTGCCTTCTTTCCGTCTTTAAACCCATAACCTTGTCAAATGAACTCGGATTTCGATATGGCATACCTTTATGGGCTTGTGGAATGATTATCTTGTTATATGCATTAAAATGTATAACTTTAATGGTAGAAAACAGATGACCTTTTATATGTCATTGATTTTAATTTTGCGAAGGTTTACAGAAATGGTCCTTCTTTCCATCTTTAAAGTCCCATAACCTGGTCAAATGAACTCGGATTTTGATATGGCATACCTTTATGGGCTTGTGGAATGATTTTGCTGTAATATGTATTAAAATATATAACTTTAAAGGTAGTAACAAATATGACCGTTTTTATGTCATTAATTTTAATTTTGCGAAGAATTACTGAAATGGGCCTTCTTTACATCTTTAAAAGGCCATAACTAGGTCAAATGAACTCGGATTTCGATATGGCATACCTCTATGGGCTTGTGGAATGATTATGTTGTTATTTGCATTAAAATATATAATTTTAAAGGTAGTAAAAAATATGACCGTTTCTATGTCATTGATTTTAATTTTGCGAAGATTTACTGAATGGGGCTTCATTCCGTCTTTAAAAGCCCATAACTTGGTCAAATGAACTCGGATTTTGATATGGCGTACCTTTATGGGCTTGTGGAATGATTTTGTTGTAATCTGTATTATAATATATAATTTTAAGGGTATGACCGTTTTAATGTCATTGAAGTTAAGTCCTTCCCGAGGGGCCTCGTATGTCCCCGGGAAGGACCGACTTAATACCTAGACATTTCGGTGTACATGTGCAGTCCCAAGCGTAGCTCGTTCTTCCCAATCGGTAGAGTTGCTCTTGGTATGTGTTAGTGCTCCTCCCAATGAATAGCGTCGGCCTTTAGAGTTCGTTATAATTATTCTTTATTTAATAAATCTAAGCTGATAAGTCGTCTTGGTTCGCCGGTCCAATTGGCTCTGCCCCAGTCTTCTGCGCCGACACCTGCCAGAGCCCGGTGAGTGCGGTCCCGACGTCGACGTCGGCGTCAGCGTCAGCGGCCGGCTGAAGTTTTGCAGACCTTGCAGTTCTCACCGTGCTCCACTTGCACGGTGAGCGGTCAGCGTTCCCGAGCCAGGCCAGCGGATGTCGTTGTGCTGACTCCGCACGGGGTGCGGGGGGCAGGTAGGTCAGCGGCCGGCCGGCGCATGTTGCCGCGCTGAGTCGGCATCGCGGCGGGGGGAAGGGGAAGCCGGCCGGTCAGCCCTCTTCTATTTATTAGGTGGGCTGCCAGCCCTCTGTTGTTAACTCTTCCCCCTCCAAAAATCTGCGTCCCGCAGATCAGCAACTCTTCACGGGGGCCGCACCGGTGGTGTGCGCCTCCAGTTCGACGATGCCTCGATGCGTTGGGATACCCTTGGTGGAGGTTATTTTTCTCCATACGATGTACAATAACAAGGCGACAACGAGGATCATCGCTGCTTCTGTTAGGATTGAGAATAGAAAATTGTTAGATACTGCCGACAGCTTTGTTAAGTTCTGCAAGCTAAAATCATGAACATATTTTAGCGAGAGCTGGTATCCAGTGGCGGTATCCAGTGGGTATCACATGCGTTGCCGAGTAGCTGCTGTAAGACATATTCCCGATGTGGACGGTCTCGTTGTCGTACTGAATTACAAACGATCCCAGTAGATGGCGTTTCCCTGAGTCCGCTACGACCGTTCCGTTGAAGTTCGTCAGGAACAGAGTGCCGTCGTCAACCAACTCCACTATCTCTTGGTCGTTTCTCAGGTGATCGCAGAGAGCGTGTCCTCCTTTTAGGAGCCTGGGGATACAGCTGGCCTCGTCTAGCTTCCTTAAGTTTTTTTCCTGGCAAACAGTCGTATTTCCGATGGAGAGGCAGTTTCCCAATACCGCATAGGTTTCCTGGGGGTCCACCGCCATCCTGTTGTATTCCAGCACCACTTGTTTACCCTCCGTAATCGTGGGATAAAGTAGCATCAGCTTGTACTTGGTGTCCACGACCTTGGGTAACGCTAGTACGTATAATAGGCAGGTTCCGTTAGTTAGGATCGATGGCTCCGCGAACTCCACCGCTTCTACGACATTTTGATATGGCAGGCTGCGGGTTTCTGCTAGAAGGGTTTCCACTTCTTTTTGGTCCAAGAGATTCGTGTTGACTACGGACGCCTTTGCCAGTTGACATGCTCGCGTGATTTCGTCGACTTGCTTCAGCAGTATCATTGCCTTGTGCAATCCAAATGGACCTCTCCGTCAATGGAGTTCACCCTTGACATCATAACGTCGAGCTTCTGTAAGGAGTCGTGCGTAGCGTCGAACAGCCTTGTATTAATTTGTACGCGCCATACCACGCCTTGTTGAAGTGGGACGACCGGTGTATCGTATTTAAAGATGTGAAGAGCAGTCGCGACTTGAATAATCGCTATACTTGGGGGAGAGACGTTGCCCAATTTTGTTTTTTAGTATTTAATCTTAACATAGTATTTTATATTTTTGTTAATTGTTATTACTTAAATAAATATTTTTTGTTTTATGTTTTTTTTTGTTTTCAATCTAAGTATAGGGGTTTTTTTGCCTTTTATACATTTCTGTTTGGGTGGCGTTTTAATATTTTACTAATTCTGTTATTTATTCTTGATTATTGTATTTTTTTATTTTTTTCCTATATTTGTTTTTATAAAGGGTCTGTGAAACATTTTCAGCGAAGCGGTCTTTAACTTTTTATATGGGATTTATGGAAGACTTTCCCTGATTTAGTCTTGACCGTGACCCTACCATTAACTTCCACCTCCTCTGGTTTGAATCGATTTTTATCCTTGATTAAGACTGCCTGTTGGAGACATAAACAGTGTCCCACTGTTTGTACTGTGTCGGCCTATTTCTGTGTTTATTAAGCCTATCGGTTGACATTTTTTGCTTATGTAGGAGTAACCCCCTTATGTCTTCCTGCGTCTGCTCTTTAAAATTGTTGAGTCCCTGATAATTTATCCTGGAAGTCCTATTGAGGAAGATATCGACTGGTTTGCGGTTCGTCACCGAATGGATAGAGTTGTTATATCTGTCCACGGCAATAAAAACCAATTCGATTACCTTCATGTTACGGTTGTCGTTTTTCAGACACCGGTATATCTCGAGAAATGTTGAGTGGAATCTCTCAACCTGGCCGTTTACTTCACTCTTCTGAGAAGGTGTGTAATAAACGGTTATACCGAGAGATTGTAAATAATTGAGCACTGTGGGGCAGAGTAGACCCCTTTCGTTATCTGAGACAATCGTTTCTGGGGCTGTGAAATAGTGCAGGACTTCGGTCAGCTTCTCGCGGAGATGGACTGCCGACTTTGATTCAATCGGAAAAAGTTTGGCAAATTTTGAAAATTTATCTATACAACTCAGGAATTTGAGACTCTCGATCGTAAAAAGGTCAATGTGCAGGATTTCGCATGGGTAATTAGGGATAGGGGTTAATTGCAATTCCGGCTTGGCCGGGTGTCTGTCATATTTAAACATTTTACAGGTCCGGCAGAAAGAGACCAACGACCTAATGCGGCTGGCCATTCTGGGGAAATAAAATTTTTCCAAGATCTGTAACTTCATCTCTTTTGGATTTCTGTGGGCTCTAGTACGCTCTGTATTTATTATTCTAATCGTCTCTTCTTCACCCGCTGCATCGGTTACCAGTCTTTGCGTAATGCGAAGTTTGTACCCCGGGAGGTTCTCCCGGCAGCGCTCTTGCAGAGATTGTAAGTAGCTCTCCGGAATTTTTATGCCGTTGATAATTAATGGTTTCAAGTATTTCAATAAACAGGGTAGCAAGTCTTGTATGCTATCAATGGGGATCAAGTGACGTACGTATCCTGTATGTGGGGTCTCGCGAGAATATTCTAACCAATCTGGGTCAAAGACAAGTTGGTTCCTAAACACGTTAATAGGGGCTTCCACGTGTGGGATTAAGTCCGATGCGTCTTGAAGCGCACTGTGGACGGTAGCAACGGAGTCCGTTGTTGAAGTTGAGGCTGCGTCGGCATTGAGGTAGTTTACGTTCGAGGTGATGCGGGAAAGAGCGTCAGCAACCACATTGGATTTGCCCGGCTTGTAAATAAGCTCGCAGTTGTATTCTTCTATGCGCGCTTTCCAGCGTTTCAGCTTAGCATTATAGTTTCGATTGCCTAATGAAAAGGTTAGGGGTTGGTGGTCGGTATAAACCTTAATTGACGCGGCGCCATAGAGGTAGGATCTTAAATTATCAAGGGCCCACACAATCGCTAGCATTTCCTTCTCGTTTACTGCGTAGCTCTCCTCTGTTTTATTCAGAGACCGCGAAATGTAGGCGATTGGGCGGTCCTTCCCGTTGTCGATTTGAGAGAGAACGGCTCCTATGGCATAATTGGAAGCATCGGTCGTCAAATGGAAAGGTTTACTAAAGTCTGGGAATGCCAAAACTTCTGAAGAGGCGAGGATAGTTTTCAAGTCATCGAAGGCTTTCTCGCCCTCTACGTCAATTGAAATTGCAATATTCTTGGATTGAGATGCCTTAACCTGGGCATGTTCTTCCATCGTGAGGTTCGTCAGAGGTTTCGCGACTTTAGCGTAGTTGCAGATAAATTTCCTATAATAAGAGGTCATCCCTAGGAAACTCTTAAGTTCCTTAAAATTCGTGGGTGGAGGCATTTCTTTTATGGCTCTGACCTTCTTTTCATCTGCGCGGATCCCATCCGCCGTTACCACATAGCCCAGAAATTCAACCTGGGTGCGCAAAAACTGTGTCTTTTCCAAATTCACTTGTAACTTGGCCTGCCTTAATTTTTCAAATACAGCGCGAAGGTTGCGCCAGTGGGACTCGTAGTCTTTACTGAAGACAATAATATCGTCGATGTATACGTAGCAAACATTACCGATGTGCTCTCGTAATACGTCGTCGATCATTCTTTGGAAAACGGCCGGGGCGTTTTTCAACCCGAATGGCAGTCGCAGAAACTCATATTTCCCGTTCAGGGTAGAAAATGCCGTTTTGGGTATGTCGGATTCCTTCATGTGAATTTGGTGGAACCCGGACGTTAAGTCAAGAGTGGTGAATAGTTTTGCCTCCCCCAGACTGGACAAGGTAGATGTTATATCGGGGATTGGGTAGGTGTCGGAGATGGTGACTGCGTTGAGGCGCTTGAAATCTATCACCATTCGATATTGTTTTTCACCGGTTGGCTTTGGTTTTTTTGGGACTACCCATATAGGGCTATTGTAGGGGCTTTTGGAGGGCCTAATTATTCCCTCGCGCAGGAGCTCGTCGACCTGGTTTTCCACTTCTCCTCTCATGTTCGCGGGGTAAGGGTAACTTTTTGAATATATGGGTTCCTGGGTACTTGTTCGTATTTCGGCTCGGACACTTGTGTCCACGGCCTCGCCTGGTGTCCACTCCCTAATCGACAGTGAACACCCAGTAGAAGCGAAGAAATGCCTCGAATCCCTAATTTGATTTTTGATCCACTCTCGATCAAAAATCAAATTAGGGATTCGAGGCATTTCTTCGCTTCTACTGGGTGTTCACTGTCGATTAGGGAGTGGACACCTAAGGAAGGCATGGCAAGTAGCGGAATTTTTATTCCTGGCGTTATCGTTAAAGAATCATTTTTCCTATCAATGACTGCTTTAAGGGACTTTAGGGTGTCGTCCCCAATAATGCCATGGAAGGCAGTTAAACCTGGAAGAACAAAGAAGGTGACTGGCGAGTCATTACCTATGGGTCTGAAGAATGGTCCGGTTAGTTGATGCGTTATTTTTATCTCCCCCCAGCGGATTGCACCGGGAAGGGTTTCGTCAAGGGCTTGCATCCCTCGGCTATCTATTTGCGCCAGTGTCTATCAGAAACTGCAGCTTAGCCCCATCTTTCACGCCATACTCTATGTATGGAACGCTAGAGAGGCGTCGGCCATAAAATTTGCCGCCCCGCTACTACCAGCCTCCGTGTGAGGTTGGTGGCCAGCCTGATTGTCTGGTAAGGCTTCACCGTAGTAAGCCTCACTGACGGGTTTTTCTTCATGCTGGCTAAAAGCGGCCTCACCCGAGGATGGGGCAGCATTTAGTTGATACAATCTTTGGGATTTCCGGAAAGGGTTAAGGTTAGATGAGGTGCTGGGGCTGCGCTTAATGCTCGGGTTATCGTTACCCTGGTTCGAGCGATAGGAGTGGCCGGACTGGTGGGGCTCCATTTTGATCGCTCGGGGATTTGAAAATCTGTGCGGGGGCTGAGAATTCCTGCCTGCGTCCTGGTACTGGTATTGTTTATTATAGGAAGAGTAGTTAAGTTGGGGCCAAGAGTACTTTTGGCGGTAAGGCTGAGGGGATGAAAACTTGCTAGGGTATGTGACATGATTCATTGAGGTCAGATTCTGTAATTCTAAGCAGATTGCGTAGGCCTCTGGCAAATTCTTTGGGCCGCGAATAACTAATATCTTCGAGAAGTCACCGCTCAGACCTCTGATAAAAACATCCAAGGCTCTGTCCCTATAGGTTTCGACGAGCGCGCTAAGAATCTCCGGGTTTTGGTTACCATTTTTAAGACTGCGTTTTTTAAAGGGAAAATGAGCATTTATTCCTGAGTAAAACGCGTCTATCGTCTTCCTCCCCTGAGTCATTTGCCCCATCTGGTATTCCAGCGTGCGCAGATCCCGCTTATCGGCGTAGTGGAGCATCAGGACGCGTTTCGTCTCGGGCCAGTCGTCTTCTGCCACGTTGTACGACAAAAAAGTCGTCTCGGCACTACCCCTCATCTTTTGCCTAATGCTAACGGCTGTAGAACGATAGAAAGGCCTTTCCTTGATTATCTCGTAATCCTTCAGAATGGCCTCCGCTCTACCCATCCAAGGGTCGTAGCCACCAGCTTCGCCCTCAAACACCTGCAATTCTTTTACACAATCTGGCAATCTAGCTATCTCATTTAACTCGTACTCCGTACGAGCGGGGGTCAAGGGCTTTGATTGAAGAGCAATTTCGTTTACCTTTTCTCGAGCCTCCTCTAGGCTCGTTACCTTGTCACTAACCTTTTTCACATCCTCTTTAACATCGACCATCTGGCCAAGCAGCAAGGCCAAGGTTGCCTCAAATTTGGTAAGAGCTGCCTTCATTTCCTCCATAATAAAAAAATCGATTCAAAGTTTTGGGGTTTATAAGTGACAAGGGGGTGACGGTTAAGATTTTGATTGGATATATTTTTATTTAATAAATTCGCTGAAAAAGCCTCACTTACCCGTGATTCGTGTAATTATATTTTGTGTTCCAGTTATGTCCTTCGTGTGTTGAGTCGGTCACTTACAAAGTGCAGATTCTATAAAAAAAAATTATTTTAGTATAGGTACAAAATTTTTTTTTAAAGCGGGAAGTGAATTTTTGCGTGTGTTCGGGTTTTTTATACTTGTTTCGTAGTTGTATATATTGTATAAGTTTCTTATTTTTGTGGTATATATTTTTTACATATTTCTTGTATATATTTTTTTTTATATTTGTTGTATATTTTTTCATATTTGTTGTATATTTTTTTTTTACATATTTGTTGTATTTTTTTTTTTTTACATATTTGTTGTATATATTTTTTGTTGTTCCGATTCCCTTCTTTATTCGGTGTTAGGCACGGTGGGCCGTATTGTTCCTTTTTGGTTTTACCACCTACTAAGGTACGGTTGTCACACAATCCACTAGGCGGCTCTTCCTGTGCTGGTAACACTGAGCGTATCTAGTGAATTACCCACACCACTTTCTACTTTATATATTTTTTATTATAGAGGGTGGCCGCTCGTAAACAAGTTACCGCAGCGGTTATCAAAATGTCTATTTCTTTATATTTGCAACACACAAACCACCGCGGCGGTTTGGCCGCTTCTTTTGTTTCACTATAACCTTTTGCGCTCGTGAATTAGATCACCGCAGCGGGTCGGTCACTTTAATTAATTATTTTTTCTCGTTCATTTGTCTCGGAATCGACTGGGAACGCATTTTCTTGTCATATACTTTTTTCCACATTTATTTCATTTTTTAAAATTTTTTTTCAAAATAAATTTTTTTTCCCACGACGCACACAGTTTTCACCTCTTACTTTTTGTCCTAGGGATCCTCATCGCTTAATGGAGAGGTCCCTGTTCGGGCGCCAGTTAAGTCCTTCCCGAGGGGCCTCGTATGTCCCCGGGAAGGACCGACTTAATACCTCGACATTCCGGTGTACTTGTGCAGTCCCAAGCGTAGCTCGTTCTTCCCAATCGGTAGAGTTGCTCTTGGTATGTGTTAGTGCTCTTCCCAATGAATAGCGTCGGCCTTTAGAGTTCGTTATAATTATTCTTTATTTAATAAATCTAAGCTGATAAGTCGTCTTGGTTCGCCGGTCCAATTGGCTCTGCCCCAGTCTTCTGCGCCGACACCTGCCAGAGCCCGGTGAGTGCGGTCCCGACGTCGACGTCGGCGTCAGCGTCAGCGGCCGGCTGAAGTTTTGCAGACCTTGCAGTTCTCACTGTGCTCCACTTGCACGGTGAGCGGTCAGCGTTCCCGAGCCAGGCCAGCGGATGTCGTTGTGCTGACTCGGCACGGGGTGCGGGGGGCAGGTACGTCAGCGCCCGGCCGGCGCATGTTGCCGCGCTGAGTCGGCATCGCGGCGGGGGGAAGGGGAAGCCGGCCGGTCAGCCCTCTTCTATTTATTAGGTGGGCTGCCAGCCCTCTGTTGTTAACTTTGATATTAATATTGCGAAGGTTTACTGAAATGGGCCTTCTTTCCATCTTTAAAAGCCCATAACTTGGTCAAATAAACTCGGACTTCGATATGGCATACCTTTGTGGGCTTGTGCAATGATTATGTTGTTATCTGCATAAAAATATATAACTTTAATGGTAGTAAAACATATGACCTTTTTGACGTCATTGATTTTTATTTTTCGAAAGTTTACAGAAAGGTCCTTCTTTCCATCTTTAAAGTCCCATAACCTGGTCAAATGAACTCGGATTTTGATATGGCATTCCTTGTGGAATGATTTTGTTGTAATCTGTATTGAAATATATAATTTTAAAGGTAGTAAAAAATATGACCGTTTTTATGTCATTGATTTTAATTTTGTGAAGGTTTACTAAAATGGGCCTTCCTTACATCTTTAAAAGCCCATAACTTGGTAAAATAAACTTGGATCTCGATATGGCATACCTTTCTGGGCTTGTGGAATGATTTTGTTGTAATCTGCATTAAAATATATAACTTTAAAGGTAGTAAAAAATATGACCGTTTTTATGTCATTGATTTTAGTTTTGCGAATGTTTACTGAATTGGGCCTTCTTTCCCTTTAAAAGCCCATATCTTGGTCAAATGAACTTGGATTTCGATATGGCATACCTCTATGGGCTTGTAGAATGATTACGTTGTTATCCGCATTAAAATGTATAACTTTAAAGGTAAAAGAAAATACGACCGTTTTTATGTCATTGATTTTAATTTTGCGAAGGTTTACTGAAATGGGCCTTCTTTCCATCTTTAAAAGCCCATAACTTGGTCAAATGAACTAGGATCTCGATATGGCATACCTTTATGGGCTTGTGGAACGATTTTTTTGTAATCTGTTTAAAAAAATATAATTCTAAAGGAAGTTAAAAATATGACCGTTTTTATGTCATTGATTTTAATTTTGCGAAGGTTTACTGAAATGGGCCTTCTTTCCATCTTTAAAAGCCCATATCTTGTTCAAATTAACTCGGATTTCGATATGGCATACCTCTATGGGCTTGTAGAATGATTATGTTGTTATCTGCATTAAAATATTTAACTTTAAGGGTAGTAAAAAATAGGACCGTTTTTATGTCATTGATTTTAATTTTGCGATGGTTTACTGAAATGGGCCTTCTTTCCATCTTTAAATGCCCATGTCTTGGTCAAGTGAACTCGGATTTCGATATGGCATACCTCTATGGGCTTGTGGAATGATTTGTTGTTATCTGCATTAAAATATATAACTTTAAAAGTAGTAAAAAATATGACTTTTTTTATGTCATTGATTTTAAATTTGCGAGGGTTTACTGTATTGGCCCTTCTTTCCATCTTTAAAAGCCCATATCTTGTTCAAATTAACTCGGATTTCGATATGGCATACCTCTATGGGCTTGTAGAATGATTATGTTGTTATCTGCATTAAAATATTTAACTTTAAAGGTAGTAAAAAAATATGACCGTTTTTATGTCATTGATTTTAAATTTGCGACGGTTTACTGTATTGGGCCTTCTTTACATCTTTAAAAGCCCTTAACTTGGTCAAAAGGACTCGGATTTCGGTATGGCATACCTTTATGGGCTTGTGGCATGATTTTGTAGTAATCTGTATTAAAAAATATAATTCAAAACGTAGTTAAAAATATGACCATTTTTTTGTCATATATTTTAATTTTGCGAAGGCTTACAGAAATTGGCCTTCTTTACATCTTTAAAAGCCCATAACTTGGTCAAAAGGACTCGGATTTCGATGTGGCATATCTTTATGGGCTTGTGGAATGATTTTGTTGTAATCGGCATTAAAATATATAACTTTAAAGATTGTAAAAAATATGACCGTTTTTATGTCATTGATTTTACCTTTGCGATGGTTTACTGAAATGGGCCTTCTTTCCATCTTTAAATGCCCATAACTTGGTCAAATGAACTCGGATTTCGATATGACATACCTTTTTGAGCTTGTGGAATGATTATATTGTTTTCTGCATTAAAATATATAACCTTAATTGTAAAAAACATATGACCTTTTTTATGCCATTGATTTTAATTTTGCGAAGGTTTACAGAAATGGTCCTTCTTTCCATCTTTAAAGTCCCATAACTTGGTCAAATGAACTCGGATTTTGATATGGCATACCTTTATGTGTTTGTGGAATGATTTTGTTGTAATCTGTGTTAAAATATATACTTTAAAAGTAGTAAAAAATATGACCGTTTTTATGTCATTGATTTTAATTTTGCGAAGGTTTACTGAAATGGGCCTTCTTTGCATCTTTAAAAGCCCATAACTTGGTCAAATGAACTCGGATTTTAATATGGTATAGCTTTCTGGGCTTGTGGACTGATTTTTTTGTAATCTGTATTAAAATTTATAACTTTAAAGGTTGTAAGAAATATGACCGTTTTTATGTCATTGATTTTAATTTTGCGAAGGTTTACTGAAATGTGCCTTCTTTCCGTCTTTAAAACCATAACCTTGTCAAATGAACTCGGATTTTGATATGGCATACCTTTATGGGCTTGTGGAATGATTTTGCTGTAATCTGTATTAAAATATACAACTTTAAAGGTAATAATAAATATGACCGTTTTTATGTCATTAATTTTAATTTTGCGAAGGTTTACTGAAATGGGCCTTTTTTACATTTTTTAAAGGCCATAACTTGGTCAAATGAACTCGGATTTCGATATGGCATATCTCTATGGGCTTGTGAAATGATTATGTTGTTATTTGCATTAAAATATATAATTTTAAAGGTAGTAAAAAATATGACCGTTTCTATGTCATTGATTTTAATTTTGCGAAGATTTACTGAATGGGACTTCAATCCGTCTTTAAAAGCCCATAACTTGGTCAAAAGGACTCGGATTTCGATGTGGCATATCTTTATGGGCTTGTGGAATGATTATGTTTTTATCTGCATTTAAATATATTACCTCAATGGTAGAAAACATATGACCGTTTTTATGTCATTGATTTTAATTTTGCGAAGGTTTACTGAAATAGGCCTTCTTTCCATCTTTAAAACCCATAACTTGGTCAAATGAACTCGGATTTCGATATGGCAAACCTTTATGGGCTTGTTGTAATCTGTATTAAGAAATTTAATTCAAAACGTAGTTAAAAATATGACCGTTTTTATGTCATTGATTTTAATTTTGCGAAGGTTTACAGAAATGGGCCTTCTTTACATCTTTAAAAGCCCATAACTTGGTCAAAAGGACTCGGATTTCGATATGGTATATATTTATGGGCTTGTGGAATGATTTTGCTGTAATCTGTATTAAAATATATAACTTTAAAGGTAGTAATAAATATGACCGTTTTTATGTCATTAATTTTAATTTTGCGAAGGTTTACTGAAATGGTCCTTCTTACCATCTTTAAAAGCCCATAACTAGGTCAAATTAATTCGGATTTCTATATGGCAAACCTATATGGGCTTGTTGTAAACTGTATTAAAAAATATAATTCAAAAGATATTTAAAAATATGACCGTTTTTATGTCATTAATTTTAATTTTGCGAAGGTTTACTGAAATGGGCCTTCTTACCATCTTTAAAAGCCCATAACTTGGTCAAATGAAATCGGATTTCGATATGGCAAACCTTTTTGGGCTTGTTCTAATCTGTATTAAAAAATATAATTTAAAACGTAGTTAAAAATATGACCGTTTTTATGTCATTGATTTTAATTTTGCGAAGGTTTACAGAAATGGGCCTTCTTTACATCTTTAAAAGCCCATAACTTGGTCAAAAGGACTCGGATTTCGATATGGCATATATTTATGGGCTTGTGGAATGATTTTGCTGTAATCTGTATTAAAATATATAACTTTAAAGGTAGTAATAAATATGACCGTTTTTATGTCATTAATTTTAATTTTGCGAAGGTTTACTGAAATGGTCCTTCTTAACATCTTTAAAAGCCCATAACTAGGTCAAATTAATTCGGATTTCTATATGGCAAACCTATATGGGCTTGTTGTAAACTGTATTAAAAAATATAATTCAAAAGGTATTTAAAAATATGACCGTTTTTATGTCATTAATTTTAATTTTGCGAAGGTTTACTGAAATGGGCCTTCTTACCATCTTTAAAAGCCCATAACTAGGTCAAATTAATTCGGATTTCTATATGGCAAACCTATATGGGCTTGTTGTAAACTGTATTAAAATATATAACTTTAAAGGTAGTAATAAATATGACCGTTTTTATGTCATTAATTTTAATTTTGCGAAGGTTTACTGAAATGGGCCTTTTTTCCATCTTTAAAAGCCCATAACTTGGTCAAATGAGCTCGGATCTCGATATGGCATACCTTTATGGTCTTGTGGAATGATTTTGTTGTTATCTGTATTAAAAAATATAATTCAAAACGTAGTTAAAAATATGACCGGTTTTATGTCATTGATTTTAATTTTGCGAAGGTTTACAGAAATGGGCCTTCTTTACATCTTTAAAAGCCCATAACTTGGTCAAAAGGACTCGGATTTCGGTATGGCATATCTTTATGGGCTTGTGGAATGATTATGTTTTAATCTGCATTAAAATATATATCTTTAAAGATAGTAAAAAATATGACCGTTTTAATGTCATTGATTTTAATTTTGCGAAGGTTTCTTTTAAAGCCCATAACTTTGTCAAATGAACTCGGATTTTGATATGGCAAACCTTTATGGGCATGTGGAATGATTTTGTTGTAATCGGTATTAAAATATATAACTTCAAAGGTAGTAAAAAATATGACCGTTTTTATGTCATTGATTTTAATTTTGCGAAGGTTTACTGAAATGGGCCTTCTTTCCATCTTTAAATGCTCATAACTTGGTCAAATGAACTCGGACTTCGATATGGCATACCTTTATGGGCTTGTGGAATGATTATGTTGTTATCTGCATTAAAATATATAACTTTAAAGGTATTAAAAAATATTAAGGTGTACTGAAATGGGCCTTCTTTCCATCTTTAAAAGCCCATAACTTGGTCAAATGAGCTCGGATCTCGATATGGCAAACCTTTATGGTCTTGTGGAATGATTTTGTTGTTATCTGTATTAAAAAATATAATTCAAAACGTAGTTAAAAATATGACCGGTTTTATGTCATTGATTTTAATTTTGCGAAGGTTTACAGAAATGGGCCTTCTTTACATCTTTAAAAGCCCATAACTTGGTCAAAAGGACTCGGATTTCGATGTGGCATATCCTTATGGGCTTGTGGAATGATTATGTTTTTATCTGCATTTAAATATATAACCTTAATGGTAGAAAACATATGACCGTTTTTATGTCATTGATTTTAATTTTGCGAAGGTTTACTGAAATAGGCCTTCTTTCCATCTTTAAAAGCCCATAACTTGGTCAAATGAACTCGGATTTCGATATGGCAAACCTTTATGGGCTTGTTGTAATCTGTATTAAAAAATATAATTCAAAACGTAGTTAAAAATATGACCGTTTTTATGTCATTGATTTTAATTTTGCGAAGGTTTACAGAAATGGGCCTTCTTTACATCTTTAAAAGCCCATAACTTGGTCAAAAGGACTCGGATTTCGGTATGGCATATCTTTATGGGCTTGTGGAATGATTATGTTTTAATCTGCATTAAAATATATATCTTTAAAGATAGTAAAAAATATGACCGTTTTTATGTCATTGATTTTAATTTTGCGAAGGTTTCTTTAAAAGCCCATAACTTTGTCAAATGAACTCGGATTTTGATATGGCAAACCTTTATGGGCATGTGGAATGATTTTGTTGTAATCGGTATTAAAATATATAACTTCAAAGGTAGTAAAAAATATGACCGTTTTTATGTCATTAATTTTAATTTTGCGAAGGTTTACTGAAATGGGCCTTCTTTCCATCTTTAAATGCCCATAACTAGGTCAAATTAATTCGGATTTCTATATGGCAAACCTATATGGGCTTGTTGTAAACTGTATTAAAAAATATAATTCAAAAGATATTTAAAAATATGACCGTTTTTATGTCATTAATTTTAATTTTGCGAAGGTTTACTGAAATGGGCCTTCTTTCCATCTTTAAATGCCCATAACTAGGTCAAATTAATTCGGATTTCTATATGGCAAACCTATATGGGCTTGTTGTAAACTGTATTAAAAAATATAATTCAAAAGATATTTAAAAATATGACCGTTTTTATGTCATTAATTTTAATTTTGCGAAGGTTTACTGAAATGGGCCTTCTTTCCATCTTTAAATGCCCATAACTTGGTCAAATGAACTCGGATTTCGATATGGCATACCTTTATGGGCTTGTGGAATGATTATGTTGTTATCTGCAATAAAATATATAACTTGAAAGGTATTAAAAAATATTAAGGTATACTGAAATGGGCCTTCTTTCCATCTTTAAAAGCCCATAACTTGGTCAAATGAACTCGGATTTCGATATGGCAAACCTTTATGGGCTTGCTGTAATCTGTATTAAAAAATATAATTCAAAAAGTAGTTAAAAATATGACCATTTTTATGTCATTGATTTTAATTTTGCGAAGGTTTACAGAAATGCGCCTTCTTTCCATCTTTAAAAGCCCATAACTTGGTCAAAAGGACTCGGATTTCGATGTGGCATATCTTTATGGGCTTGTGGAATGATTATGTTTTTATCTGCATTAAAATATATAACCTTAATGGTAGAAAACATATGACCGTTTTTAGGTCATTGAATTTAATTTTGCGAAGGATTACTGAAATAGGCCTTCTTTCCATCTTCAAAAGCCCATAACTTGGTCAAATGAACTCGGATTTCGATATGGCAAACCTTTATGGGCTTGCTGTAATCTGTATTAAAAAATATATTTCAAAAAGCAGTTAAAAATATGACCGTTTTTATGTCATTGATTTTAATTTTGCGAAGGTTTGCAGAAATGGGCCTTCTTTACATCTTTAAAAGCACATAACTTGGCCAAAAGTACTCGGATTTCGATATGGCGTATCTTTATGGGCTTGTGGAATGATTTTGTTTTTTCTGCATTAAAATATATATCTTTAAAGATAGTAAAAAATATGACCGATTTTATGTCATTGATTTTAATTTTGCGAAGGTTTACTGAAATGGACCTTCTTTCCATCTTTAAAAGCCCATAACTAGGTCAAATGAACTCGGATTTCGATATGGCATACCTTTATGGTCTTGTGGAATGATTTTGTTGTTATCTGTATTAAAAAATATAATTCAAAACGTAGTTAAAAATATGACCGTTTTTATGTCATTGATGTTTATTTTGCGAAAGTTTACAGAAATGGGCCTTCTTTACATCTTTAAAAGCACATAACTTGGTCAAAAGGACTCGGATTTCGATATGGCATATCTTTATGGGCTTGTGGAATGATTATGTTTTTATCTGCATTAAAATATATAACTTCAAAGATAGTACAAAATATGACCGTTTTTATGTCATTGATTTTAATTTTGCGAAGGTTTACTGAAATGGGCCTTCTTTCCATCTTTAAATGCCCATATCTTGTTCAAATTAACTCGGATTTCGATCTGGCATACCTCTATGGGCTTGTAGAATGATTATGTTGTTATCTGCATTAAAATATATAAGTTTAAAGATTGTAAAAAATATGACCGTTTTTATGTCATTGATTTTAATTTTGCGAAGGTTTACCGAAATGAGCCTTCTTTCCATCTTTAAAAGCCCATATCTTGTTCAAATTAACTCGGATTTCGATATGGCATACCTCTATGGGCTTGTAGAATGATTATGTTGTTATCTGCATTAAAATATTTAACTTTAAAGGTAGTAAAAAAAATGACCGTTTTTATGTCATTGATTTTAAGTTTGCGACGGTTTACTGTATTGGGCCTTCTTTACATCTTTAAAACCCCTTAACTTGGTCAAAAGGACTCGGATTTCGGTATGGCATACCTTTATGGGCTTGTGGCATGATTATGTTGATATCTGCATTAAAATATATAGCTTTAAGGGTAGTAAATAATATGACCGTTTTTATGTCATTGATTTTAATTTTGTGAAGCTTTACTGAAATGGGCCTTCTTTCCATCTTTAAAAGCCCATAACTTGATCAAATGAACTCGGATCTCGATATGGCATACCTTTATGGTCTTGTGGAATGATTTTGTAGTAATCTGTATTAAAAAATATAATTCAAAACGTAGTTAAAAATATGACCGTTTTTTTGTCATATATTTTAATTTTGCGAAGGTTTACAGAAATGGGCCTTCTTTACATCTTTAAAAGCCCATAACTTGGTCAAAAGGACTCGGATTTCGATGTGGCATATCCTTATAAGCTTGTGGAATGATTACGTTTTTATCTGCATTAAAATATATAACCTTAATGGTAGAAAACATATGACCGTTTTTATGTCATTGATTTTAATTTTGCGAAGGTTTACTGAAATAGGCCTTCTTTCCATCTTTAAAAGCCCATAACTTGGTCAAATGAACTCGGATTTCGATATGGCAAACCTTTATGGGCTTGTTGTAATCTGTATTAAAAAATATAATTCAAAACGTGGTTAAAAATATGACCGTTTTTATGTCATTGATTTTAATTTTGCGAAGGTTTACAGAAATGGGCCTTCTTTACATCTTTAAAAGCCCATAACTTGGTCAAAAGGACTCGGATTTCGATATGGCATATATTTATGGGCTTGTGGAATGATTTTGCTGTAATCTGTATTAAAATAAATAACTTTAAGGGTAGTAATAAATATGACCGTTTTTATGTCATTAATTTTAATTTTCCGAAGGTTTACTGAAATGGTCCTTCTTACCATCTTTAAAAGCCCATAACTAGGTCAAATTAATTCGGATTTCTATATGGCAAACCTATATGGGCTTGTTGTAAACTGTATTAAAAAATATAATTCAAAAGGTAGTTAAAAATATGACCGTTTTTATGTCATTAATTTTAATTTTGCGAAGGTTTACTGAAATGGGCCTTCTTACCATCTTTAAAAGCCCATAACTTGGTCAAATGAAATCGGATTTCGATATGGCAAACCTTTTTGGGCTTGTTGTAATCTGTATTAAAAAATATAATTCAAAACGTAGTTAAAATTATGACCGTTTTTATGTCATTGATTTTTATTTTGCGAAAGTTTACAGAAATGGGCCTTCTTTACATCTTTAAAAGCACATAACTGGTCAAAAGGACTCGGATTTCGATATGGCATATCTTTATGGGCTTGTGGAATGATTATGTTTTAATCTGCATTAAAATATATAACTTTAAAGATAGTAAAAAATATGACCGTTTTTATGTCATTGATTTTAATTTTGCGAAGGTTTCTTTAAAAGCCCATAACTTCGTCAAATGAACTCGGATTTTGATATGGCAAAACTTTATGGGCTTGTGGAATGATTTTGTTGTAATCGGTATTAAAATATATAACTTTAAAGGTAGTAAAAAATATGACCGTTTTTATGTCACTGATTTTAATTTTGCGAAGGTTTACTGAAATGGGCCTTTTTTCCATCTTTAAATGCCAATAACTTGGTCAAATGAACTCGGATTTCGATATGGCATACCTTTATGGGCTTGTGGAATGATTATGTTGTTATCTGCATTAAAATATATAACTTTAAAGGTATTAAAAAATATTAAGGTGTACTGAAATGGGCCTTCTTTCCATCTTTAAATGCCCATAACTTGGTCAAATGAACTCGGATTTCGATATGGCATACCTTTATGGGCTTGTGGAATGATTATGTTGTTATCTGCAATAAAATATATAACTTAAAAGGTATTAAAAAATATTAAGGTATACTGAAATGGGCCTTCTTTCCATCTTCAAAAGCCCATAACTTGGTCAAATGAACTCGGATTTCGATATGGCAAACCTTTATGGGCTTGCTGTAATCTGTATTAAAAAATATAATTCAAAAAGTAGTTAAAAATATGACCGTTTTTATGTCATTGATTTTAATTTTGCGAAGGTTTGCAGAAATGGGCCTTCTTTACATCTTTAAAAGCACATAACTTGGCCAAAAGTACTCGGATTTCGATATGGCGTATCTTTATGGGCTTGTGGAATGATTTTGTTTTTTCTGCATTAAAATATATATCTTTAAAGATAGTAAAAAATATGACCGATTTTATGTCATTGATTTTAATTTTGCGAAGGTTTACTGAAATGGACCTTCTTTCCATCTTTAAAAGCCCATAACTTGGTCAAATGAACTCGGATCTCGATATGGCAAACCTTTATGGGCTTCTTGTAATCTGTATTAAAAAATATAATTCAAAACTTAGTTTAAAATATGACCGTTTTTATGTCATTGATGTTTATTTTGCGAAAGTTTACAGAAATGGGCCTTCTTTACATCTTTAAAAGCACATAACTTGGTCAAAAGGACTCGGATTTCGATATGGCATATCTTTATGGGCTTGTGGAATGATTATGTTTTTATCTGCATTAAAATATATAACTTCAAAGATAGTACAAAATATGACCGTTTTTATGTCATTGATTTTAATTTTGCGAAGGTTTACTGAAATGGGCCTTCTTTCCATCTTTAAATGCCCATATCTTGTTCAAATTAACTCGGATTTCGATATGGCATACTTCTATGGGCTTGTAGAATGATTATGTTGTTATCTGCATTAAAATATTTAACTTTAAAGGTAGTAAAAAATAGGACCGTTTTTATGTCATTGATTTTAACTTTGCGATGGTTTACTGAAATGGGCCTTCTCTCCATCTTTAAAAGCCCATAACTTAGTCAAAAGGACTCGGATTTCGATATGGCATATCTTTATGGGCTTGTGAAATGATTTTGTTGTAATCGGCATTAAAATATATATAATTTTAAAGATTGTAAAAAATATGACCGTTTTTATGTCATTGATTTTAATTTTGCGAAGGTTTACCGAAATGAGCCTTCTTTCCATCTTTAAAAGCCCATAACTTGGTCAAATGAACTCGGATCTCGATATGGCAAACCTTTATGGGCTTCTTGTAATCTGTATTAAAAAATATAATTCAAAACGTAGTTTAAAATATGACCGTTTTTATGTCATTGATGTTTATTTTGCGAAAGTTTACAGAAATGGGCCTTCTTTACATCTTTAAAAGCACATAACTTGGTCAAAAGGACTCGGATTTCGATATGGCATATCTTTATGGGCTTGTGAAATGATTTTGTTGTAATCGGCATTAAAATATATAACTTTAAAGATTGTAAAAAATATGACCGTTTTTATGTCATTGATTTTAACTTTGCGATGGTTTACTGAAATGGGCCTTCTTTCCATCTTTAAATGCCCATATCTTGGTCAAATGAACTCGGACTTCGATATGGCATACCTCTATGGGCTTGTGGAATGATTTGTTGTTATCTGTATTGAAATATATAACTTTAAAAGTAGTAAAAAATATGACTGATTTTATGTCATTGATTTTAAATTTGCGACGGTTTACTGTATTGGCCCTTCTTTCCATCTTTAAAAGCCCATATCTTGTTCAAATTAACTCGGATTTCGATATGGCATACCTCTATGGGCTTGTAGAATGATTATGTTGTTATCTGCATTAAAATATATAAGTTTAAAGATTGTAAAAAATATGACCGTTTTTATGTCATTGATTTTAATTTTGCGAAGGTTTACCGAAATGAGCCTTCTTTCCATCTTTAAAAGCCCATATCTTGTTCAAATTAACTCGGATTTCGATATGGCATACCTCTATGGGCTTGTAGAATGATTATGTTGTTATCTGCATTAAAATATTTAACTTTAAAGGTAGTAAAAAAAATTACCGTTTTTATGTCATTGATTTTAAGTTTGCGACGGTTTACTGTATTGGGCCTTCTTTACATCTTTAAAACCCCTTACCTTGGTCAAAAGGACTCGGATTTCGGTATGGCATACCTTTATGGGCTTGTGGCATGATTATGTTGATATCTGCATTAAAATATATAGCTTTAAGGGTAGGAAATAATATGACCGTTTTTATGTCATTGATTTTAATTTTGTGAAGCTTTACTGAAGCGGGCCTTCTTTCCATCTTTAAAAGCCCATAACTTGATCAAATGAACTCGGATCTCGATATGGCATACCTTTATGGTCTTGTGGAATGATTTTGTAGTAATCTGTATTAAAAAATATAATTCAAAACGTAGTTAAAAATATGACCGTTTTTTTGTCATATATTTTAATTTTGCGAAGGTTTACAGAAATGGGCCTTCTTTACATCTTTAAAAGCCCATAACTTGGTCAAAAGGACTCGGATTTCGATGTGGCATATCCTTATAAGCTTGTGGAATGATTACGTTTTTATCTGCATTAAAATATATAACCTTAATGGTAGAAAACATATGACCGTTTTTATGTCATTGATTTTAATTTTGCGAAGGTTTACTGAAATAGGCCTTCTTTCCATCTTTAAAAGCCCATAACTTGGTCAAATGAACTCGGATTTCGATATGGCAAACCTTTATGGGCTTGTTGTAATCTGTATTAAAAAATATAATTCAAAACGTAGTTAAAAATATGACCGTTTTTATGTCATTGATTTTAATTTTGCGAAGGTTTACAGAAATGGGCCTTCTTTACATCTTTAAAAGCCCATAACTTGGTCAAAAGGACTCGGATTTCGATATGGCATATATTTATGGGCTTGTGGAATGATTTTGCTGTAATCTGTATTAAAATAAATAACTTTAAGGGTAGTAATAAATATGACCGTTTTTATGTCATTAATTTTAATTTTGCGAAGGTTTACTGAAATGGGCCTTCTTACCATCTTTAAAAGCCCATAACTTGGTCAAATGAAATCGGATTTCGATATGGCAAACCTTTTTGGGCTTGTTGTAATCTGTATTAAAAAATATAATTCAAAACGTAGTTAAAATTATGACCGTTTTTATGTCATTGATTTTTATTTTGCGAAAGTTTACAGAAATGGGCCTTCTTTACATCTTTAAAAGCACATAACTGGTCAAAAGGACTCGGATTTCGATATGGCATATCTTTATGGGCTTGTGGAATGATTATGTTTTAATCTGCATTAAAATATATAACTTTAAAGATAGTAAAAAATATGACCGTTTTTATGTCATTGATTTTAATTTTGCGAAGGTTTCTTTAAAAGCCCATAACTTCGTCAAATGAACTCGGATTTTGATATGGCAAAACTTTATGGGCTTGTGGAATGATTTTGTTGTAATCGGTATTAAAATATATAACTTTAAAGGTAGTAAAAAATATGACCGTTTTTATGTCACTGATTTTAATTTTGCGAAGGTTTACTGAAATGGGCCTTTTTTCCATCTTTAAATGCCAATAACTTGGTCAAATGAACTCGGATTTCGATATGGCATACCTTTATGGGCTTGTGGAATGATTATGTTGTTATCTGCATTAAAATATATAACTTTAAAGGTATTAAAAAATATTAAGGTGTACTGAAATGGGCCTTCTTTCCATCTTTAAAAGCCCATAACTTGGTCAAATGAGCTCGGATCTCGATATGGCATACCTTTATGGTCTTGTGGAATGATTTTGTTGTTATCTGTATTAAAAAATATAATTCAAAACGTAGTTAAAAATATGACCGGTTTTATGTCATTGATTTTAATTTTGCGAAGGTTTACAGAAATGGGCCTTCTTTACATCTTTAAAAGCCCATAACTTGGTCAAAAGGACTCGGATTTCGGTATGGCATACCTTTATGGGCTTGTGGAATGATTATGTTTTAATCTGCATTAAAATATATATCTTTAAAGATAGTAAAAAATATGACCGTTTTTATGTCATTGATTTTAATTTTGCGAAGGTTTCTTTTAAAGCCCATAACTTTGTCAAATGAACTCGGATTTTGATATGGCATACCTTTATGGGCATGTGGAATGATTTTGTTGTAATCGGTATTATATATGATGGACGTTGATGCACTACGAGCAGTACAAACAAGTGGCCCAACGACACCAAGCACGTGCTTGTTACGCGCGGGGCCCTTTTATCAATTTGGGCAAAAAATACGAGTTCCCGAGGAAGATACAAAAAACAAATAGAGACGGGACACAAATGAAAATAAAAGAAGCATCTAAGAATGAAGCAAATGAGTTAAAATATTAGTTTTTAGTACCGGGATAGAAGTTGAAGTGCAAATTAAATGATAAAGGTTGTTATAATTATTACATAGAACGCGAAAGGGCTCGTGCAGACAAAAATTAGATGTACATCGTGGCAAATTTAGGGGATAATAATTTCGTGTTAGTCTAACAGGAACATTGAAAGTTAGGCGGTTTACAAGTTCTACAGAATCAATATCACCTCTTATAAGATTTTGCATAAAAATATATAACTTCAAAGGTAGTAAAAAATATGACCGTTTTTATGTCATTGATTTTAATTTTGCGAAGGTTTACTGAAATGGGCCTTCTTTCCATCTTTAAATGCTCATAACTTGGTCAAATGAACTCGGACTTCGATATGGCATACCTTTATGGGCTTGTGGAATGATTATGTTGTTATCTGCATTAAAATATATAACTTTAAAGGTATTAAAAAATATTAAGGTGTACTGAAATGGGCCTTCTTTCCATCTTTAAAAGCCCATAACTTGGTCAAATGAGCTCGGATCTCGATATGGCATACCTTTATGGTCTTGTGGAATGATTTTGTTGTTATCTGTATTAAAAAATATAATTCAAAACGTAGTTAAAAATATGACCGGTTTTATGTCATTGATTTTAATTTTGCGAAGGTTTACAGAAATGGGCCTTCTTTACATCTTTAAAAGGCCATAACTTGGTCAAAAGGACTCGGATTTCGATGTGGCATATCCTTATGGGCTTGTGGAATGATTATGTTTTTATCTGCATTAAAATATATAACCTTAATGGTAGAAAACATATGACCGTTTTTATGTCATTGATTTTAATTTTGCGAAGGTTTACTGAAATAGGCCTTCTTTCCATCTTTAAAAGCCCATAACTTGGTCAAATGAACTCGGATTTCGATATGGCAAACCTTTATTGGCTTGTTGTAATCTGTATTAAAAAATATAATTCAAAACGTAGTTAAAAATATGACCGTTTTTATGTCATTGATTTTAATTTTGCGAAGGTTTACAGAAATGGGCCTTCTTTACATCTTTAAAAGCGCATAACTTGGTCAAAAGGACTCGGATTTCGGTATGGCATATCTTTATGGGCTTGTGGAATGATTATGTTTTAATCTGCATTAAAATATATATCTTTAAAGATAGTAAAAAATATGACCGTTTTTATGTCATTGATTTTAATTTTGCGAAGGTTTCTTTAAAAGCCCATAACTTTGTCAAATGAACTCGGATTTTGATATGGCAAACCTTTATGGGCATGTGGAATGATTTTGTTGTAATCGGTATTAAAATATATAACTTCAAAGGTAGTAAAAAATATGACCGTTTTTATGTCATTGATTTTAATTTTGCGAAGGTTTACTGAAATAGGCCTTCTTTCCATCTTTAAAAGCCCATAACTTGGTCAAATGAACTCGGATTTCGATATGGCAAACCTTTATTTGCTTGTTGTAATCTGTATTAAAAAATATAATTCAAAACGTAGTTAAAAATATGACCGTTTTTATGTCATTGATTTTAATTTTGCGAAGGTTTACAGAAATGGGCCTTCTTTACATCTTTAAAATCGCATAACTTGGTCAAAAGGACTCGGATTTCGGTATGGCATATCTTTATGGGCTTGTGGAATGATTATGTTTTAATCTGCATTAAAATATATATCTTTAAAGATAGTAAAAAATATGACCGTTTTTATGTCATTGATTTTAATTTTGCGAAGGTTTCTTTAAAAGCCCATAACTTTGTCAAATGAACTCGGATTTCGATATGGCAAACCTTTATGGGCTTGCTGTAATCTGTATTAAAAAATATAATTCAAAAAGTAGTTAAAAATATGACCGTTTTTATGTCATTGATTTTAATTTGGAAAGGTTTACTGAAATGGGCCTTCTTTCCATCTTTAAAGCCCATAGCTTGGTCAAAAGGACTCGGATCTCGATATGGCATACCTCTATGGGCTTGTGGAATGATTATGTTGTTATCTGCATTAAAATATATAACTTTAAAGGTAGTACAAAATATGACCGTTTTTATGTCATTGATTTTAATTTTGCAAAGGTTTACTGAAATGGGCCTTCTTTCCATCTTTAATGCCCATAACTTGGTCAAAAGGACTCGAATTTCGATATGGCATACCTCTATGGGCTTGAGGAATGATTATGTTGTTATCTGCATTAAAATATATAACTTTAAAGGTAGTAAAAAATATGACCGTTTTTATGTCATTGATTTTAATTTTGTGAAGGTTTACTTAAATGGGCCTTCTTTACATCTTTAAAAGCCCATAACTTAGTCAAATGAACTCGGATTTTGATATGGCATACCTTTACGGGTTTGTGGAATGATTATGTTGTTATCTGCATTAAAATATATAACTTTAAAGGTAGTAAAAATATGACCGTTTTTATGTCATTGAATTTAATTTTGCGAGGGTTTACTGAAATGTGTCTTCTTTCCATCTTTAAAAGCCCATAACTTGGTCAAATGAACTCGGATTTCGATATGGCAAACCTTTATGGGCTTGTTGTAATCTGTATTAAAAAATATAAGTCAAAACGTAGTTAAAAATATGACCGGTTTTATGTCATTGATTTTAATTCTGCGAAGGTTTACAGAAATGGGCCTTCTTTACATCTTTAAAAGCCCATAACTTTGTCAAAAGGACTCCGATCTCGATATGGCATATCTTTATGGGCTTGTGGAATGATTATGATTTTATGTGCATTAAAATATATAACTTTAAAGATAGTAATAAATTTGACCGTTTTTATGTCATTGATTTTAATTTTGCGAAGGTTTACTGAAATGGACCTTCTTTCCATCTTTAAAAGCCCATAACTTGGTCAAAAGGACTCGGATGTCGATGTGGCATATCTTTATAGGCTTGTGAAATGATTATGTTGTTATTTGCATTAAAATATATAATTTTAAAGGTAGTAACAAATATGACCGTTTCTATGTCATTGATTTTAATTTTGCGAAGATTTACTGAATGGGACTTCAATACGTCTTTAAAAGCCGATAACTTGGTCAAAAGGACTCGGATTTCGATGTGGCATATCTTTATGGGCTTGTGGAATGATTATGTTTTAATCTGCATTAAAATATATATCTTTAAAGATAGTAAAAAATATGACCGTTTTTACGTCATTGATTTTAATTTTGCGAAGGTTTCTTTAAAAGCCCATAACCTTGTCAAATGAACTCGGATTTTGATATGGCATACCTTTATGGGCTTGTGGAATGATTTTGCTGTAATCTGTATTAAAATATATAACTTTAAAGGTAGTAATAAATATGACCGTTTTTATGTCATTAATTTTAATTTTGCGAAGGTTTACTGAAATGGGCCTTCTTTACATCTTTAAAAGGCCATAACTTGGTCAAATGAACTCGGATTTCGATATGGCATATCTCTATGGGCTTGTGAAATGATTATGTTGTTATTTGCATTAAAATATATAATTTGAAAGGTAGTAAAAAATATGAACGTTTCTATGTCATTGATTTTAATTTTGCGAAGATTTACTGAATGGGACTTCAATCCGTCTTTAAAAGCCCATAACTTGGTCAAAAGGACTCGGATTTCGATGTGGCATATCTTTATGGGCTTGTGGAATGATTATGTTTTTATCTGCATTAAAATATATTACCTCAATGGTAGAAAACATATGACCGTTTTTATGTCATTGATTTTAATTTTGCGAAGGTTTACTGTAATAGGCCTTCTTTCCATCTTTAAAAGCCCATAACTTGGTCAAATGAACTCGGATTTCGATATGGCAAACCTTTATGGCAGTGGTCGGCAGCGGCCTATCTAGTGAGCATAGGGAAGTGTTCTGCCCATCCTCTGCTCGCTCACGTATAACGTACATGTTCGTGTGACTTCGGCATGGGTCTTCGAGTCATTTTTTTCTCAACTTCGGCGCGCTTTTTTGTTGCTGCGGCAGAGGATCTCAGTGCAAAGCAGAGAAACGTCTCGCTTCAGCACGCCGCGCGCTTGTTACACTCACACTTATGCAAGGCAAACTTATAATGGTATGTGTGTGCCGACCACTGCTTTATGGGCTTGTTGTAATCTGTATTAAGAAATTTAATTCAAAACGTAGTTAAAAATATGACCGTTTTTATGTCATTGATTTTAATTTTGCGAAGGTTTACAGAAATGGGCCTTCTTTACATTTTTAAAAGCCCATAACTTGGTCAAAAGGACTCGGATTTCGAAATGGCATATATATATGGGCTTGTGGAATGATTTTGCTGTAATCTGTATTAAAAAATATAATTCAAAAGGTAGTTAAAAATATGACCGTTTTTATGTCATTGATTTTAATTTTGCGAAGGTTTACTGTAATAGGCCTTCTTACCATCTTTAAAAGCCCATAACTTGGTCAAATGAATTCGGATTTCGATATGGCAAACCTTTATGGGCTTGTTGTAATCTGTATTAAAAAATATAATTCAAAACGTAGTTAAAAATATGACCGTTTTTATGTCATTGATTTTTATTTTGCGAAAGGTTACAGAAATGGGCCTTCTTTACATCTTTAAGAGCACAAAGGACTCGGATTTCGATATGGCATATCTTTATGGGCTTGTGGAATGATTATGTTTTAATCTGCATTAAAATATATAACTTTTAAGATAGTAAAAAATATGACCGTTTTTATGTCATTGATTTTAATTTTGCGAAGGTTTCTTTAAAAGCCCATAACTTCGTCAAATGAACTCGGATTTTGATATGGCAAAACTTTATGGGCTTGTGGAATGATTTTGTTGTAATCGGTATTAAAATATATAACTTTAAAGGTAGTAAAAAATATGACCGTTTTTATGTCACTGATTTTAATTTTGCGAAGGTTTACTGAAATGGGCCTTTTTTCCATCTTTAAATGCCAATAACTTGGTCAAATGAACTCGGATTTCGATATGGCATACCTTTATGGGCTTGTGGAATGATTATGTTGTTATCTGCATTAAAATATATAACTTTAAAGGTTTTAAAAAATATTAAGGTGTACTGAAATGGGCCTTCTTTCCATCTTTAAAAGCCCATAACTTTGTCAAATGAGCTCGGATCTCGATATGGCATACCTTTATGGTCTTGTGGAATGATTTTGTTGTTATCTGTATTAAAAAATATAATTCAAAACGTAGTTAAAAATATGACCGGTTTTATGTCATTGATTTTAATTTTGCGAAGGTTTACAGAAATGGGCCTTCTTTACATCTTTAAAAGCCCATAACTTGGTCACTCGGACTCGGATTTCGATGTGGCATATCCTTATGGGCTTGTAGAATGATTATGTTTTTATCTGCATTAAAATATATAACCTTAATGGTAGAAAACATATGACCGTTTTTAGGTCATTGATTTTAATTTTGCGAAGGTTTACTGAAATGGGCCTTTTTTCCATCTTTAAATGCCAATAACTTTGTCAAATGAACTCGGATTTTGATATGGCAAACCTTTATGGGCATGTGGAATGATTTTGTTGTAATCGGTATTAAAATATATAACTTCAAAGGTAGTAAAAAATATGACCGTTTTTATGTCATTGATTTTAATTTTGCGAAGGTTTACTGAAATGGGCCTTCTTTCCATCTTTAAAAGCCCATAAATTGGTCAAATGAACTCGGATTTCGATATGGCAAACCTTTATGGGCTTGCTGTAATCTGTATTAAAAAATATAATTCAAAAAGTAGTTTAAAATATGACCATTTTTATGTCATTGATTTTAATTTTGCGAAGGTTTACAGAAATTGGCCTTCTTTCCATCTTTAAAAGCCCATAAATTGGTCAAAAGGACTCGGATTTCGATGTGGCATATCTTTATGGGCTTGTGGAATGATTATGTTTTTATCTGCATTAAAATATATAACCTTAATGGTAGAAAACATATGACCGTTTTTAGGTCATTGATTTTAATTTTGCGAAGGATTACAGAAATAGGCCTTCTTTCCATCTTTAAAAGCCCATAACTTGGTCAAATGAACTCGGATTTCGATATGGCAAACCTTTATGGGCTTGCTGTAATCTGTATTAAAAAATATAATTCAAAAAGTAGTTAAAAATATGACCGTTTTTATGTCATTGATTTTAATTTTGCGAAGGTTTACAGAAATGGGCCTTCTTTACATCTTTAAAAGCACATAACTTGGCCAAAAGTACTCGGATTTCGATATGGCATATCTTTATGATCATTGATGTTTATTTTGCGAAAGTTTACAGAAATGGGCCTTCTTTACATCTTTAAAAGCACATAACTTGGTCAAAAGGACTCGGATTTCGATATGGCATATCTTTATGGGCTTGTGGAATGATTATGTTTTTATCTGCATTAAAATATATAACTTTAAAGATAGTACAAAATATGACCGTTTTTATGTCATTGATTTTAATTTTGCGAAGGTTTCTTTAAAAGCCCATAACTTCGTCAAATGAACTCGGATTTTGATATGGCAAACCTTTATGGGCTTGTGGAATGATTTTGTTGTAATCTGTATTAAAAAATATAATTCAAAACGTAGTTAAAAATATGACCGTTTTTATGTCATTGATTTTAATTTTGCGAGGGTTTACAGAAATGGGCCTTCTTTAC
The DNA here is from genome assembly GCF_043229965.1 of Drosophila suzukii. Taxonomy (NCBI): domain Eukaryota; kingdom Metazoa; phylum Arthropoda; class Insecta; order Diptera; family Drosophilidae; genus Drosophila; species Drosophila suzukii. Next base: position 613,665 of record NW_027255940.1, on the reverse strand, counting down.
ATCTTTAAAAGCCCATAACTTGGTCAAAAGGACTCGGATTTCGGTATGGCATATCTTTATGGGCTTGTGGAATGATTATGTTTTAATCTGCATTAAAATATATATCTTTAAAGATAGTTAAAAACATGACCGTTTTTATGTCATTGATTTTAATTTTGCGAAGGTTTCTTTAAAAGCCCATAACTTTGTCAAATGAACTCGGATTTTGATATGGCAAACCTTTATGGGCATGTGGAATGATTTTGTTGTAATCGGTATTAAAATATATAACTTCAAAGGTAGTAAAAAATATGACCGGTTTTATGTCATTGATTTTAATTTTGCGAAGGTTTACAGAAATGGGCCTTCTTTACATCTTTAAAAGCCCATAACTTGGTCACTCGGACTCGGATTTCGATGTGGCATATCCTTATGGGCTTGTGGAATGATTATGTTGTTATCTGCATTAAAATATATAACCTTAATGGTAGAAAACATATGACCGTTTTTATGTCATTGATTTTAATTTTGCGAAGGTTTACTGAAATAGGCCTTCTTTCCATCTTTAAAAGCCCATAACTTGGTCAAATGAACTCGGATTTCGATATGGCAAACCTTTATGGGCTTGTTGTTATCTGTACTAAAAAATATAATTCAAAACGTAGTTAAAAATATGACCGTTTTTATGTCATTGATTTTAATTTTGCGAGGGTTTACAGAAATGGGCCTTCTTTACATCTTTAAAAGCCCATAACTTGGTCAAAAGGACTCGGATTTCGGTATGGCATATCTTTATGGGCTTGTGGAATGATTATGTTTTAATCTGCATTAAAATATATATCTTTAAAGATAGTTAAAAATATGACCGTTTTTATGTCATTGATTTTAATTTTGCGAAGGTTTCTTTAAAAGCCCATAACTTTGTCAAATGAACTCGGATTTTGATATGGCAAACCTTTATGGGCATGTGGAATGATTTTGTTGTAATCGGTATTAAAATATATAACTTCAAAGGTAGTAAAAAATATGACCGTTTTTATGTCATTGATTTTAATTTTGCGAAGGTTTACTGAAATGTGCCTTCTTTCCATCTTTAAAAGCCCATAACTTGGTCAAATGAACTCGGATTTCGATATCGCAAACCTTTATGGGCTTGCTGTAATCTGTATTAAAAAATATAATTCAAAAAGTAGTTAAAAATATGACCGTTTTTATGTCATTGATTTTAATTTTGCGAAGGTTTACAGAAATGGGCCTTCTTTACATCTTTAAAAGCACATAACTTGGCCATATGGCATATCTTTATGGGCTTGTGGAATGATTATGTTTTTATCTGCATTAAAATATATATCTTTTAAGATAGTAAAAAATATGACCGTTTTTATGTCATTGATTTTAATTTTGCGAAGGTTTACTGAAATGGACCTTCTTTCCATCTTTAAAAGCCCATAACTTGGTCAAATGAACTCGGATCTCGATATGGCAAACTTTTATGGGCTTCTTGTAATCTGTATTAAAAAATATAATTCAAAACGTAGTTAAAAATATGACCGTTTTTATGTCATTGATGTTTATTTTGCGAAAGTTTACAGAAATGGGCCTTCTTTACATCTTTAAAGCACATAACTTGGTCAAAAAGGCTCGGATTTCGATATGGCATATCTTTATGGGCTTGTGGAATGATTATGTTTTTATCTGCATAAAAATATATAACTTTAAAGATAGTACAAAATATGACCGTTTTTATGTCATTGATTTTAATTTTGCGAAGGTTTCTTTAAAAGCCCATAACTTCGTCAAATGAACTCGGATTTTGATATGGCAAACCTTTATGGGCTTGTGGAATGATTTTGTTGTAATCGGTATTAAAATATATAACTTTAAAGGTAGTAAAAAATATGACCGTTTTTATGTCATTGATTTTAGTTTTGCGAAGGTTTACTGTAATGGGCCTTTTTTCCATCTTTAAATGCCCATAAATTGGTCAAAAGGACTCGGATTTCGATGTGGCATATCTTTATGGGCTTGTGGAATGATTATGTTTTTATCTGCATTAAAATATATAACCTTAATGGTAGAAAACATATGACCGTTTTTAGGTCATTGATTTTAATTTTGCGAAGGATTACTGAAATAGGCCTTCTTTCCATCTTTAAAAGCCCATAACTTGGTCAAATGAACTCGGATTTCGATATGGCATACCTTTATGGGCTTGTGGAATGATTATGTTGCTATCTGCATTAAAATATATAACCTTAATGGTAGAAAACATATGACCGTTTTTAGGTCATTGATTTTAATTTTGCGAAGGATTACTGAAATAGGCCTTCTTTCCATCTTTAAAAGCCCATAACTTGGTCAAATGAACTCGGATTTCGATATGGCATACCTTTATGGGCTTGTGGAATGATTATGTTGCTATCTGCATTAAAATATATAACTTTAAAGGTATTAAAAAATATTAAGGTGTACTGAAATGGGCCTTCTTTCCATCTTTAAAAGCCCGTAACTTGGTCAAATGAACTCGGATCTCGATATGGCATACCTTTATGGTCTTGTGGAATGATTTTGTTGTTATCTGTATTAAAAAATATAATTCAAAACGTAGTTAAAAAAATGACCAGTTTTATGTCATTGATTTTAATTTTGCGAAGGTTTTCTGAAATGGGCCTTCTTTCCATCTTTAAAAGCCCATAACTTCAAGTGAACTCGGATTTTGATATGGCCAACATTTATGGGCTTGTTGTAATCTGTATTAAAAAATATAATTCAAAACGTAGTTAAAATTATGATCGTTTTTATGTCATTGATTTTAATTTTGCGAAGGTTTACAGAAATTGGCCTTCTTTCCATCTTTAAAAGCCCATAACTTGGTCAAAAGGACTCGGATTTCGATGTGGCATATCTTTATGGGCTTGTGGAATGATTATGTTTTTATCTGCACTAAAATATATAACCTTTATGGTAGAAAACATATGATTATTTTTATGTCATTGATTTTAATTTTGCGAAGGTTTACTGTAATGGACCTTCTTTCCATCTTTAAAAGCCCATAACTTGATCAAATGAACTCGGATTTCGATATGGCAAACCTTTATGGGCTTCTTGTAATCTGTATTAAAAAATATAATTCAAAACGTTGTTAAAAATATGACCTTTTTTATGTCATTGGTGTTTATTTTGCGAAAGTTTACATAAATGGGCCTTCTTTACATCTTTAAAAGCACATAACTTGGTCAAAAGGACTCGGATTTCGATATGGCATATCTTTATGGGCTTGTGGAATGATAATGTTTTTATCTGCATTAAAATATATAACTTTAAAGATAGTACAAAATATGACCGTTTTTATGTCATTGATTTTAATTTTGCGAAGGTTTCTTTAAAAGCCCATAACTTCGTCAAATGAACTCGGATTTTGATATGGCAAACCTTTATGGGCTTGTGGAATGATTTTGTTGTAATCGGTATTAAAATATATAACTTTAAAGGTAGTAAAAAAAATGACCGTTTTTATGTCATTGATTTTAATTTTGCGAAGGTTTACTGAAATGGGCCTTTTTTCCATCTTTAAATGCCCATAACTTGGTCAAATGAACTCTGATTTCGATATGGCATACCTTTATGGGCTTGTGGAATGATTATGTTGTTATCTGCATTAAAATATATAACTTTAAAGGTATTAAAAAATATTAAGGTGTACTGAAATGGGCCTTCTTTCCATCTTTAAAAGCCCATAACTTGGTCAAATGAACTCGGATCTCGATATGGCATACCTTTATGGTCTTGTGGAATGATTTTGTTGTTATCTGTATTAAAAAATATAATTCAAAACGTAGTTAAAAATATGACCAGTTTTATGTCATTGATTTTAATTTTGCGAAGGTTTACAGAAATGGGCCTTCTTTACATCTTTAAAAGCCCATAACTTGGTCAAAAGGACTCGGATTTCGATATGGCATATCTTTATGGGCTTGTGGAATGATTATGTTTTTATCTGCATTAAAATATATAACTTTAAAGATAGTAAAAAATATGACCGCGTTTATGTCATTGATTTTAATTTTGCGAAGGCTTACTGAAATGGGCCTTCTTTCCATCTTTAAAAGCCCATAACTTGGTCAAAAGGACTCGGATTTCGATGTGGCATATCTTTATGGGCTTGTGGAATGATTATGTTTTTATCTGCATTAAAATATATAACCTTTATGGTAGAAAACATATGATTATTTTTATGTCATTGATTTTAATTTTGCGAAGGTTTACTGAAATGGACCTTCTTTCCATCTTTAAAAGCCCATAACTTGATCAAATGAACTCGGATTTCGATATGGCAAACCTTTATGGGCTTGTTGTAATCTGTATTAAAAAATATAATTCAAAACGTAGTTAAAAATATGACCGTTTTTATGTCATTGATTATAATTTTGCGAAGGTTTACAGAAATGGGCCTTCTCTACATCTTTAAAAGCCCATAACTTGGTCAAGAGGACTCGGATTTCGGTATGGCATATCTTTATGGGCTTGTGGAATGATTATGTTTTAATCTGCATTAAAATATATAATTTTAAAGATAGTAAAAAATATGACCGTTTTTATGTCATTGATTTTAATTTTGCGAAGGTTTCTTTAAAAGCCCATAACTTCGTCAAATGAACTCGGATTTTGATATGGCAAACCTTTATGGGCATGTGGAATGATTTTGTTGTAATCGGTATTAAAATATATAACTTTAAAGGTAGTAAAAAATATGACCGCTTTTATGTCATTGATTTTAATTTTGCGAAGGTTTACTGAAATGGTCCTTCTTTCCAACTTTAAATGCCCATAACTTGGTCAAATGAACTCGGATTTCGATATGGCATACCTCTATGGGCTTGTGGAATGATTTTGTTGTAATCGGTATTTAAATATATAACTTTAAAGGTATTAAAAAATATTAAGGTGTACTGAAATGGGCCTTCTTTCCATCTTTAAAAGCCCATAACTTGGTCAAATGAACTCGGATCTCGATATGGCATACCTTTATGGTCTTGTGGAATGATTTTGTTGTTATCTGTATTAAAAAATATAATTCAAAACGTAGTTAAAAATATGACCAGTTTTATGTCATTGATTTTAATTTTGCGAAGGTTTACAGAAATGGGCCTTCTTTACATCTTTAAAAGCCCATAACTTGGTCAAAAGGACTCGGATTTCGATATGGCATATCTTTATGGGCTTGTGGAATGATTATGTTTTTATCTGCATTAAAATATATAACTTTAAAGATAGTAAAAAATATGACCGCGTTTATGTCATTGATTTTAATTTTGCGAAGGCTTACTGAAATGGGCCTTCTTTCCATCTTTAAAAGCCCATAACTTCAAGTGAACTCGGATTTTGATATGGCAAACATTTATGGGCTTGTTGTAATCTGTATTAAAAAATATTATTCAAAACGTAGTTAAAATTATGATCGTTTTTATGTCAATGATTTTAATTTTGCGAAGGTTTACAGAAATGGGCCTTCTTTCCATCTTTAAAAGCCCATAACTTGGTCAAAAGGACTCGGATTTCGATGTGGCATATCTTTATGGGCTTGTGGAATGATTATGTTTTTATCTGCATTAAAATATATAACCTTTATGGTAGAAAACATATGATTATTTTTATGTCATTGATTTTAATTTTGCGAAGGTTTACTGAAATGGACCTTCTTTCCATCTTTAAAAGCCCATAACTTGATCAAATGAACTCGGATTTCGATATGGCAAACCTTTATGGGCTTGTTGTAATCTGTATTAAAAAATATAATTCAAAACGTAGTTAAAAATATGACCGTTTTTATGTCATTGATTTTAATTTTGCGAAGGTTTACAGAAATGGGCCTTCTCTACATCTTTAAAAGCCCATAACTTGGTCAAGAGGACTCGGATTTCGGTATGGCATATCTTTATGGGCTTGTGGAATGATTATGTTTTAATCTGCATTAAAATATATAATTTTAAAGATAGTAAAAAATATGACCGTTTTTATGTCATTGATTTTAATTTTGCGAAGGTTTCTTTAAAAGCCCATAACTTCGTCAAATGAACTCGGATTTTGATATGGCAAACCTTTATGGGCATGTGGAATGATTTTGTTGTAATCGGTATTAAAATATATAACTTTAATGGTAGTAAAAAATATGACCGCTTTTATGTCATTGATTTTAATTTTGCGAAGGTTTACTGAAATGGGCCTTCTTTCCATCTTTAAATGCCCAAAACTTGGTCAAATGAACTCGGATTTCGATATGGCATACCTCTATGGGCTTGTGGAATGATTTTGTTGTAATCGGTATTTAAATATATAACTTTAAAGGTATTAAAAAATATTAAGGTGTACTGAAATGGGCCTTCTTTCCATCTTTAAAAGCCCATAACTTGGTCAAATGAACTCGGATCTCGATATGGCATACCTTTATGGTCTTGTGGAATGATTTTGTTGTTATCTGTATTAAAAAATATAATTCAAAACGTAGTTAAAAATATGACCAGTTTTATGTCATTCATTTTAATTTTGCGAAGGTTTACAGAAATGGGCCTTCTTTACATCTTTAAAAGCCCATAACTTGGTCAAAAGGACTCGGATTTCGATATGGCATATCTTTATGGGCTTGTGGAATGATTATGTTTTTATCTGCATTAAAATATATAACTTTAAAGATAGTAAAAAATATGACCGCGTTTATGTCATTGATTTTAATTTTGCGAAGGCTTACTGAAATGGGCCTTCTTTCCATCTTTAAAAGCCCATAACTTCAAGTGAACTCGGATTTTGATATGGCAAACATTTATGGGCTTGTTGTAATCTGTATTAAAAAATATTATTCAAAACGTAGTTAAAATTATGATCGTTTTTATGTCAATGATTTTAATTTTGCGAAGGTTTACAGAAATGGGCCTTCTTTCCATCTTTAAAAGCCCATAGCTTGGTCAAAAGGACTCGGATTTCGATGTGGCATATCTTTATGGGCTTGTGGAATGATTATGTTTTTATCTGCATTAAAATATATAACCTTTATGGTAGAAAACATATGATTATTTTTATGTCATTGATTTTAATTTTGCGAAGGTTTACTGAAATGGACCTTCTTTCCATCTTTAAAAGCCCATAACTTGATCAAATGAACTCGGATTTTGATATGGCAAACCTTTATGGGCTTGTTGTAATCTGTATTAAAAAATATAATTCAAAACGTAGTTAAAAATATGACCGTTTTTATGTCATTGATTTTAATTTTGCGAAGGTTTACAGAAATGGGCCTTCTCTACATCTTTAAAAGCCCATAACTTGGTCAAGAGGACTCGGATTTCGGTATGGCATATCTTTATGGGCTTGTGGAATGATTATGTTTTAATCTGCATTAAAATATATAATTTTAAGGATAGTAAAAAATATGACCGTTTTTATGTCATTGATTTTAATTTTGCGAAGGTTTCTTTAAAAGCCCATAACTTCGTCAAATGAACTCGGATTTTGATATGGCAAACCTTTATGGGCATGTGGAATGATTTTGTTGTAATCGGTATTAAAATATATAACTTTAAAGGTAGTAAAAAATATGACCGCATTTATGTCATTGATTTTAATTTTGCGAAGGTTTACTGAAATGGGCCTTCTTTCCATCTTTAAATGCCCATAACTTGGTCAAATGAACTCGGATTTCGATATGGCATACCTCTATGGGCTTGTGGAATGATTTTGTTGTAATCGGTATTTAAATATATAACTTTAAAGGTATTAAAAAATATTAAGGTGTACTGAAATGGGCCTTCTTTCCATCTTTAAAAGCCCATAACTTGGTCAAATGAACTCGGATCTCGATTATGGCATACCTTTATGGTCTTGTGGAATGATTTTGTTGTTATCTGTATTAAAAAATATAATTCAAAACGTAGTTAAAAATATGACCAGTTTTATGTCATTGATTTTAATTTTGCGAAGGTTTACAGAAATGGGCCTTCTTTACATCTTTAAAAGCCCATAACTTGGTCAAAAGGACTCGGATTTCGATATGGCATATCTTTATGGGCTTGTGGAATGATTATGATTTTATCTGCATTAAAATATATAACTTTAAAGAAAGTAAAAAATATGGCGAAGGTTTACTGAAATGGGCCTTTTTTCCATCTTTAAAAGCCCATAACTTCAAGTGAACTCGGATTTTGATATGGCAAACATTTATGGGCTTGTTGTAATCTTTATTAAAAAATATAATTCAAAACGTAGTTAAAATTATGATCGTTTTTATGTCAATGATTTTAATTTTGCGAAGGTTTACAGAAATGGGCCTTCTTTCCATCTTTAAAAGCCCATAACTTGGTCAAAAGGACTCGGATTTCGATGTGGCATATCTTTATGAGTTGTGGATAGATTATGTTTTTATCTGCATTAAAATATATAACCTTAATGGTAGAAAACATATGACCCTTTTTATGTCAATATAATTCAAAACGTAGTTAAAAATATGACCGTTTTTATGTCATTGATTTTAATTTTGCGAAGGTTTACAGAAATGGGCCTTCTCTACATCTTTAAAAGCCCATAACTTGGTCAAGAGGACTCGGATTTCGGTATGGCATATCTTTATGGGCTTGTGGAATGATTATGTTTTAATCTGCATTAAAATATATAATTTTAAAGATAGTAAAAAATATGACCGTTTTTATGTCATTGATTTTAATTTTGCGAAGGTTTCTTTAAAAGCCCATAACTTCGTCAAATGAACTCGGATTTTGATATGGCAAACCTTTATGGGCATGTGGAATGATTTTGTTGTAATCGGTATTAAAATATATAACTTTAAAGGTAGTAAAAAATATGACCGCATTTATGTCATTGATTTTAATTTTGCGAAGGTTTACTGAAATGGGCCTTCTTTCCATCTTTAAATGCCCATAACTTGGTCAAATGAACTCGGATTTCGATATGGCATACCTCTATGGGCTTGTGGAATGATTTTGTTGTAATCGGTATTTAAATATATAACTTTAAAGGTTGTAAGAAATATGACCGTTTTTATGTCATTGATTTTAATTTTGCGAAGATTTACTGAAATGTGCCTTCTTTCCGTCTTTAAAACCATAACCTTGTCAAATGACCTCGGATTTTGATATGGCATACCTTTATGGGCTTGTGGAATGATTTTGCTGTAATCTGTATTAAAATATATAACTCTAAAGGTAATAATAAATATGACCGTTTTTATGTCATTAATTTTAATTTTGCGAAGGTTTACTGAAATGGGCCTTCTTTACATCTTTAAAAGGCCATAACTTGGTCAAATGAACTCGGATTTCGATATGGCATATCTCTATGGGCTTGTGAAATGATTATGTTGTTATTTGCATTAAAATATATAATTTTAAAGGTAGTAAAAAATGTGACCGTTTCTATGTCATTGATTTTAATTTTGCGAAGATTTACTGAATGGGACTTCAATCCGTCTTTAAAAGCCCATAACTTGGTCAAAAGGACTCGGATTTCGATGTGGCATATCTTTATGGGCTTGTGGAATGAATTTGTTTTTATCTGCATTAAAATATATTACCTCAATGGTAGAAAACATATGACCGTTTTTATGTCATTGATTTTAATTTTGCGAAGGTTTACTGAAATAGGCCTTCTTTCCATCTTTAAAAGCCCATAACTTGGTCAAATGAACTCGGATTTCGATATGGCAAACCTTTATGGGCTTGCTGTAATCTGTATTAAAAAATATAATTCAAAAAGTAGTTAAAAATATGACCGTTTTTATGTCATTGATTTTAATTTTGCGAAGGTTTACAGAAATGGGCCTTCTTTACATTTTTAAAAGCCCATAACTTGGTCAAAAGGACTCGGATTTCGATATGGCATATATTTATGGGCTTGTGGAATGATTTTGCTGTAATCTGTATTAAAATATATATTTTTAAAGGAAGTAATAAATATGACCGTTTTTATGTCATTAATTTTAATTTTGCGAAGGTTTACTGAAATGGTCCTTCTTACCATCTTTAAAAGCCCATAACTAGGTCAAATTAATTCGGATTTCGATATGGCAAACCTTTATGGGCTTGTTGTAATCTGTATTAAAAAAAAAAATTCAAAAGGTAGTTAAAAATATGACCGTTTTTATGTCATTAATTTTAATTTTGCGAAGGTTTACTGAAATGGGCCTTCTTACCATCTTTAAAAGCCCATAACTTGGTCAAATGAATTCGGATTTCGATATGGCAAACTTTTTTGGGCTTGTTGTAATCTGTATTAAAAAATATAATTCAAAACTTAGTTAAAAATATGACCGTTTTTATGTCATTGATTTTTATTTTGCGAAAGGTTACAGAAATGGGCCTTCTTTACATCTTTAAGAGCACATAACTGGTCAAAAGGACTCGGATTTCGATATGGCATATCTTTATGGGCTTGTGGAATGATTATGTTTTAATCTGCATTAAAATATATAACTTTAAAGATAGTAAAAAATATGACCGTTTTTATGTCATTGATTTTAATTTTGCGAAGGTTTCTTTAAAAGCCCATAACTTCGTCAAATGAACTCGGATTTTGATATGGCAAAACTTTATGGGCTTGTGGAATGATTTTGTTGTAATCGGTATTAAAATATATAACTTTAAAGGTAGTAAAAAATATGACCGTTTTTATGTCACTGATTTTAATTTTGCGAAGGTTTACTGAAATGGGCCTTTTTTCCATCTTTAAATGCCAATAACTTGGTCAAATGAACTCGGATTTCGATATGGCATACCTTTATGGTCTTGTGGAATGATTTTGTTGTTATCTGTATTAAAAAATATAATTCAAAACGTAGTTAAAAATATGACCGGTTTTATGTCATTGATTTTAATTTTGCGAAGGTTTACAGAAATGGGCCTTCTTTACATCTTTAAAAGCCCATAACTTGGTCAAAAGGACTCGGATTTCGATGTGGCATATCCTTATGGGCTTGTGGAATGATTATGTTGTTATCTGCATTAAAATATATAACTTTAAAGGTATTAAAAAATATTAAGGTGTACTGAAATGGGCCTTCTTTCCATCTTTAAAAGCCCATAACTTTGTCAAATGAGCTCGGATCTCGATATGGAATACCTTTATGGTCTTGTGGAATGATTTTGTTGTTATCTGTATTAAAAAATATAATTCAAAACGTAGTTAAAAATATGACCGGTTTTATGTCATTGATTTTAATTTTGCGAAGGTTTACAGAAATGGGCCTTCTTTACATCTTTAAAAGCCCATAACTTGGTCAAAAGGACTCGGATTTCGATGTGGCATATCCTTATGGGCTTGTGGAATGATTATGTTGTTATCTGCATTAAAATATATAACTTTAAAGGTATTAAAAAATATTAGGGTGTACTGAAATGGGCCTTCTTTCCATCTTTAAAAGCCCATAACTTTGTCAAATGAGCTCGGATCTCGATATGGCATACCTTTATGGTCTTGTGGAATGATTTTGTTGTTATCTGTATTAAAAAATATAATTCAAAACGTAGTTAAAAATATGACCGTTTTTATGTCATTGATTTTAATTTTGCGAAGGTTTACAGAAATGGGCCTTCTTTACATCTTTAAAAGCCCATAACTTGGTCAAAAGGACTCGGATTTCGGTATGGCATATCTTTATGGGCTTGTGGAATGATTATGTTTTAATCTGCATTAAAATGTATGTCTTTAAAGATAGTAAAAAATATGACCGTTTTTATGTCATTGATTTTTATTTTGCGAAGGTTTCTTTAAAAGCCCATAACTTTGTCAAATGAACTCGGATTTTGATATGGCAAACCTTTATGGGCATGTGGAATGATTTTGTTGTAATCGGTATTAAAATATATAACTTCAAAGGTAGTAAAAAATATGACCGTTTTTATGTCATTGATTTTAATTTTGCGAAGGTTTACTGAAATGGGCCTTCTTTCCATCTTTAAACTCGGATTTCGATATGACAAACCTTTATGGGCTTGCTGTAATCTGTATTAAAAAATATAATTCAAAAAGTAGTTAAAAATATGACCATTTTTATGTCATTGATTTTAATTTTGCGAAGGTTTACAGAAATGGGCCTTCTTTCCATCTTTAAAAGCCCATAAATTGGTCAAAAGGACTCGGAATTCGATGTGGCATATCTTTATGGGCTTGTGGAATGATTATGTTTTTATCTGCATTAAAATATATAACCTTAATGGTAGAAAACATATGACCGTTTTTAGGTCATTGATTTTAATTTTGCGAAGGATTACTGAAATAGGCCTTCTTTCCATCTTTAAAAGCCCATAGCTTGGTCAAATGAACTCGGATTTCGATATGGCAAACCTTTATGGGCTTGCTGTAATCTGTATTAAAAAATATAGTTCAAAAAGTAGTTAAAAATATGACCATTTTTATGTCATTGATTTTAATTTTGCGAAGGTTTACAGAAATGGGCCTTCTTTCCATCTTTAAAAGCACATAACTTGGCCAAAAGTACTCGGATTTCGATATGGCATATCTTTATGGGCTTGTGGAATGATTATGTTTTTATCTGCATTAAAATATATATCTTTAAAGATAGTAAAAAATATGACCGTTTTTATGTCATTAATTTTAATTTTGCGAAGGTTTACTGAAATGGACCTTCTTTCCATCTTTAAAAGCCCATAACTTGGTCAAAAGGACTCGGATGTCGATGTGGCATATCTTTATAGGCTTGTGAAATGATTATGTTGTTATTTGCATTAAAATATATAATTTTAAAGGTAGTAACAAATATGACCGTTTCTATGTCATTGATTTTAATTTTGCGAAGATTTACTGAATGGGACTTCAATACGTCTTTAAAAGCCGATAACTTGGTCAAAAGGACTCGGATTTCGATGTGGCATATCTTTATGGGCTTGTGGAATGATTATGTTTTAATCTGCATTAAAATATATATCTTTAAAGATAGTAAAAAATATGACCGTTTTTACGTCATTGATTTTAATTTTGCGAAGGTTTCTTTAAAAGCCCATAACCTTGTCAAATGAACTCGGATTTTGATATGGCATACCTTTATGGGCTTGTGGAATGATTTTGCTGTAATCTGTATTAAAATATATAACTTTAAAGGTAGTAATAAATATGACCGTTTTTATGTCATTAATTTTAATTTTGCGAAGGTTTACTGAAATGGGCCTTCTTTACATCTTTAAAAGGCCATAACTTGGTCAAATGAACTCGGATTTCGATATGGCATATCTCTATGGGCTTGTGAAATGATTATGTTGTTATTTGCATTAAAATATATAATTTGAAAGGTAGTAAAAAATATGACCGTTTCTATGTCATTGATTTTAATTTTGCGAAGATTTACTGAATGGGACTTCAATCCGTCTTTAAAAGCCCATAACTTGGTCAAAAGGACTCGGATTTCGATGTGGCATATCTTTATGGGCTTGTGGAATGATTATGTTTTTATCTGCATTAAAATATATTACCTCAATGGTAGAAAACATATGACCGTTTTTATGTCATTGATTTTAATTTTGCGAATTTTGTAATAGGCCTTCTTTCCATCTTTAAAAGCCCATAACTTGGTCAAATGAACTCGGATTTCGATATGGCAAACCTTTATGGCAGTGGTCGGCAGCGGCCTATCTAGTGAGCATAGGGAAGTGTTCTGCCCATCCTCTGCTCGCTCACGTATAACGTACATGTTCGTGTGACTTCGGCATGGGTCTTCGAGTCATTTTTTTCTCAACTTCGGCGCGCTTTTTTGTTGCTGCGGCAGAGGATCTCAGTGCAAAGCAGAGAAACGTCTCGCTTCAGCACGCCGCGCGCTTGTTACACTCACACTTATGCAAGGCAAACTTATAATGGTATGTGTGTGCCGACCACTGCTTTATGGGCTTGTTGTAATCTGTATTCAGAAATTTAATTCAAAACGTAGTTAAAAATATGACCGTTTTTATGTCATTGATTTTAATTTTGCGAAGGTTTACAGAAATGGGCCTTCTTTACATTTTTAAAAGCCCATAACTTGGTCAAAAGGACTCGGATTTCGAAATGGCATATATATATGGGCTTGTGGAATGATTTTGCTGTAATCTGTATTAAAAAATATAATTCAAAAGGTAGTTAAAAATATGACCGTTTTTATGTCATTAATTTTAATTTTGCGAAGGTTTACTGAAATCGGCCTTCTTACCATCTTTAAAAGCCCATAACTTGGTCAAATGAATTCGGATTTCGATATGGCAAACCTTTATGGGCTTGTTGTAATCTGTATTAAAAAATATAATTCAAAACGTAGTTAAAAATATGACCGTTTTTATGTCATTGATTTTTATTTTGCGAAAGGTTACAGAAATGGGCCTTCTTTACATCTTTAAGAGCACAAAGGACTCGGATTTCGATATGGCATATCTTTATGGGCTTGTGGAATGATTATGTTTTAATCTGCATTAAAATATATAACTTTTAAGATAGTAAAAAATATGACCGTTTTTATGTCATTGATTTTAATTTTGCGAAGGTTTCTTTAAAAGCCCATAACTTCGTCAAATGAACTCGGATTTTGATATGGCAAAACTTTATGGGCTTGTGGAATGATTTTGTTGTAATCGGTATTAAAATATATAACTTTAAAGGTAGTAAAAAATATGACCGTTTTTATGTCACTGATTTTAATTTTGCGAAGGTTTACTGAAATGGGCCTTTTTTCCATCTTTAAATGCCAATAACTTGGTCAAATGAACTCGGATTTCGATATGGCATACCTTTATGGGCTTGTGGAATGATTATGTTGTTATCTGCATTAAAATATATAACTTTAAAGGTTTTAAAAAATATTAAGGTGTACTGAAATGGGCCTTCTTTCCATCTTTAAAAGCCCATAACTTTGTCAAATGAGCTCGGATCTCGATATGGCATACCTTTATGGTCTTGTGGAATGATTTTGTTGTTATCTGTATTAAAAAATATAATTCAAAACGTAGTTAAAAATATGACCGGTTTTATGTCATTGATTTTAATTTTGCGAAGGTTTACAGAAATGGGCCTTCTTTACATCTTTAAAAGCCCATAACTTGGTCACTCGGACTCGGATTTCGATGTGGCATATCCTTATGGGCTTGTAGAATGATTATGTTTTTATCTGCATTAAAATATATAACCTTAATGGTAGAAAACATATGACCCTTTTTATGTCATTGATTTAAATTTTGCGAAGGTTTACTGAAATAGGCCTTCTTTCCATCTTTAAAAGCCCATAACTTGGTCAAATGAACTCGGATTTCGATATGGCAAACCTTTATGGGCTTGTTGTAATCTGTATTAAAAAATATAATTCAAAACGTAGTTAAAAATATGACCGTTTTTATGTCATTGATTTTAATTTTGCGAGGGTTTACAGAAATGGGCCTTCTTTACATCTTTAAAAGCCCATAACTTGGTCAAAAGGACTCGGATTTCGGTATGGCATATCTTTATGGGCTTGTGGAATGATTATGTTTTAATCTGCATTATGTCATTGATTTTAATTTTGCGAAGGTTTCTTTAAAAGCCCATAACTTCGTCAAATGAACTCGGATTTTGATATGGCAAACCTTTATGGGCTTGTGGAATGATTTTGTTGTAATCTGTATTAAAAAATATAATTCAAAACGTAGTTAAAAATATGACCGTTTTTATGTCATTGATTTTAATTTTGCGAGGGTTTACAGAAATGGGCCTTCTTTACATCTTTAAAAGCCCATAACTTGGTCAAAAGGACTCGGATTTCGGTATGGCATATCTTTATGGGCTTGTGGAATGATTATGTTTTAATCTGCATTAAAATATATATCTTTAAAGATAGTTAAAAACATGACCGTTTTTATGTCATTGATTTTAATTTTGCGAAGGTTTCTTTAAAAGCCCATAACTTTGTCAAATGAACTCGGATTTTGATATGGCAAACCTTTATGGGCATGTGGAATGATTTTGTTGTAATCGGTATTAAAATATATAACTTCAAAGGTAGTAAAAAATATGACCGGTTTTATGTCATTGATTTTAATTTTGCGAAGGTTTACAGAAATGGGCCTTCTTTACATCTTTAAAAGCCCATAACTTGGTCACTCGGACTCGGATTTCGATGTGGCATATCCTTATGGGCTTGTGGAATGATTATGTTTTTATCTGCATTAAAATATATAACCTTAATGGTAGAAAACATATGACCGTTTTTATGTCATTGATTTTAATTTTGCGAAGGTTTACTGAAATAGGCCTTCTTTCCATCTTTAAAAGCCCATAACTTGGTCAAATGAACTCGGATTTCGATATGGCAAACCTTTATGGGCTTGTTGTTATCTGTACTAAAAAATATAATTCAAAACGTAGTTAAAAATGTGACCGTTTTTATGTCATTGATTTTAATTTTGCGAGGGTTTACAGAAATGGGCCTTCTTTACATCTTTAAAAGCCCATAACTTGGTCAAAAGGACTCGGATTTCGGTATGGCATATCTTTATGGGCTTGTGGAATGATTATGTTTTAATCTGCATTAAAATATATATCTTTAAAGATAGTTAAAAATATGACCGTTTTTATGTCATTGATTTTAATTTTGCGAAGGTTTCTTTAAAAGCCCATAACTTTGTCAAATGAACTCGGATTTTGATATGGCAAACCTTTATGGGCATGTGGAATGATTTTGTTGTAATCGGTATTAAAATATATAACTTCAAAGGTAGTAAAAAATATGACCGTTATTATGTCATTGATTTTAATTTTGCGAAGGTTTACTGAAATGTGCCTTCTTTCCATCTTTAAAAGCCCATAACTTGGTCAAATGAACTCGGATTTCGATATCGCAAACCTTTATGGGCTTGCTGTAATCTGTATTAAAAAATATAATTCAAAAAGTAGTTAAAAATATGACCGTTTTTATGTCATTGATTTTAATTTTGCGAAGGTTTACAGAAATGGGCCTTCTTTACATCTTTAAAAGCACATAACTTGGCCATATGGCATATCTTTATGGGCTTGTGGAATGATTATGTTTTTATCTGCATTAAAATATATATCTTTTAAGATAGTAAAAAATATGACCGTTTTTATGTCATTGATTTTAATTTTGCGAAGGTTTACTGAAATGGACCTTCTTTCCATCTTTAAAAGCCCATAACTTGGTCAAATGAACTCGGATCTCGATATGGCAAACTTTTATGGGCTTCTTGTAATCTGTATTAAAAAATATAATTCAAAACGTAGTTAAAAATATGACCGTTTTTATGTCATTGATGTTTATTTTGCGAAAGTTTACAGAAATGGGCCTTCTTTACATCTTTAAAGCACATAACTTGGTCAAAAAGGCTCGGATTTCGATATGGCATATCTTTATGGGCTTGTGGAATGATTATGTTTTTATCTGCATAAAAATATATAACTTTAAAGATAGTACAAAATATGACCGTTTTTATGTCATTGATTTTAATTTTGCGAAGGTTTCTTTAAAAGCCCATAACTTCGTCAAATGAACTCGGATTTTGATATGGCAAACCTTTATGGGCTTGTGGAATGATTTTGTTGTAATCGGTATTAAAATATATAACTTTAAAGGTAGTAAAAAATATGACCGTTTTTATGTCATTGATTTTAGTTTTGCGAAGGTTTACTGTAATGGGCCTTTTTTCCATCTTTAAATGCCCATAAATTGGTCAAAAGGACTCGGATTTCGATGTGGCATATCTTTATGGGCTTGTGGAATGATTATGTTTTTATCTGCATTAAAATATATAACCTTAATGGTAGAAAACATATGACCGTTTTTAGGTCATTGATTTTAATTTTGCGAAGGATTACTGAAATAGGCCTTCTTTCCATCTTTAAAAGCCCATAACTTGGTCAAATGAACTCGGATTTCGATATGGCATACCTTTATGGGCTTGTGGAATGATTATGTTGCTATCTGCATTAAAATATATAACCTTAATGGTAGAAAACATATGACCGTTTTTAGGTCATTGATTTTAATTTTGCGAAGGATTACTGAAATAGGCCTTCTTTCCATCTTTAAAAGCCCATAACTTGGTCAAATGAACTCGGATTTCGATATGGCATACCTTTATGGGCTTGTGAAATGATTATGTTGCTATCTGCATTAAAATATATAACTTTAAAGGTATTAAAAAATATTAAGGTGTACTGAAATGGGCCTTCTTTCCATCTTTAAAAGCCCGTAACTTGGTCAAATGAACTCGGATCTCGATATGGCATACCTTTATGGTCTTGTGGAATGATTTTGTTGTTATCTGTATTAAAAAATATAATTCAAAACGTAGTTATAAAAATGACCAGTTTTATGTCATTGATTTTAATTTTGCGAAGGTTTTCTGAAATGGGCCTTCTTTCCATCTTTAAAAGCCCATAACTTCAAGTGAACTCGGATTTTGATATGGCCAACATTTATGGGCTTGTTGTAATCTGTATTAAAAAATATAATTCAAAACGTAGTTAAAATTATGATCGTTTTTATGTCATTGATTTTAATTTTGCGAAGGTTTACAGAAATTGGCCTTCTTTCCATCTTTAAAAGCCCATAACTTGGTCAAAAGGACTCGGATTTCGATGTGGCATATCTTTATGGGCTTGTGGAATGATTATGTTTTTATCTGCACTAAAATATATAACCTTTATGGTAGAAAACATATGATTATTTTTATGTCATTGATTTTAATTTTGCGAAGGTTTACTGTAATGGACCTTCTTTCCATCTTTAAAAGCCCATAACTTGATCAAATGAACTCGGATTTCGATATGGCAAACCTTTATGGGCTTCTTGTAATCTGTATTAAAAAATATAATTCAAAACGTTGTTAAAAATATGACCTTTTTTATGTCATTGGTGTTTATTTTGCGAAAGTTTACATAAATGGGCCTTCTTTACATCTTTAAAAGCACATAACTTGGTCAAAAGGACTCGGATTTCGATATGGCATATCTTTATGGGCTTGTGGAATGATAATGTTTTTATCTGCATTAAAATATATAACTTTAAAGATAGTACAAAATATGACCGTTTTTATGTCATTGATTTTAATTTTGCGAAGGTTTCTTTAAAAGCCCATAACTTCGTCAAATGAACTCGGATTTTGATATGGCAAACCTTTATGGGCTTGTGGAATGATTTTGTTGTAATCGGTATTAAAATATATAACTTTAAAGGTAGTAAAAAATATGACCGTTTTTATGTCATTGATTTTAATTTTGCGAAGGTTTACTGAAATGGGCCTTTTTTCCATCTTTAAATGCCCATAACTTGGTCAAATGAACTCTGATTTCGATATGGCATACCTTTATGGGCTTGTGGAATGATTATGTTGTTATCTGCATTAAAATATATAACTTTAAAGGTATTAAAAAATATTAAGGTGTACTGAAATGGGCCTTCTTTCCATCTTTAAAAGCCCATAACTTGGTCAAATGAACTCGGATCTCGATATGGCATACCTTTATGGTCTTGTGGAATGATTTTGTTGTTATCTGTATTAAAAAATATAATTCAAAACGTAGTTAAAAATATGACCAGTTTTATGTCATTGATTTTAATTTTGCGAAGGTTTACAGAAATGGGCCTTCTTTACATCTTTAAAAGCCCATAACTTGGTCAAAAGGACTCGGATTTCGATATGGCATATCTTTATGGGCTTGTGGAATGATTATGTTTTTATCTGCATTAAAATATATAACTTTAAAGATAGTAAAAAATATGACCGCGTTTATGTCATTGATTTTAATTTTGCGAAGGCTTACTGAAATGGGCCTTCTTTCCATCTTTAAAAGCCCATAACTTCAAGTGAACTCGGATTTTGATATGGCAAACATTTATGGGCTTGTTGTAATCTGTATTAAAAAATATTATTCAAAACGTAGTTAAAATTATGATCGTTTTTATGTCAATGATTTTAATTTTGCGAAGGTTTACAGAAATGGGCCTTCTTTCCATCTTTAAAAGCCCATAACTTGGTCAAAAGGACTCGGATTTCGATGTGGCATATCTTTATGGGCTTGTGGAATGATTATGTTTTTATCTGCATTAAAATATATAACCTTTATGGTAGAAAACATATGATTATTTTTATGTCATTGATTTTAATTTTGCGAAGGTTTACTGAAATGGACCTTCTTTCCATCTTTAAAAGCCCATAACTTGATCAAATGAACTCGGATTTCGATATGGCAAACCTTTATGGGCTTGTTGTAATCTGTATTAAAAAATATAATTCAAAACGTAGTTAAAAATATGACCGTTTTTATGTCATTGATTATAATTTTGCGAAGGTTTACAGAAATGGGCCTTCTCTACATCTTTAAAAGCCCATAACTTGGTCAAGAGGACTCGGATTTCGGTATGGCATATCTTTATGGGCTTGTGGAATGATTATGTTTTAATCTGCTTTAAAATATATAATTTTAAAGATAGTAAAAAATATGACCGTTTTTATGTCATTGATTTTAATTTTGCGAAGGTTTCTTTAAAAGCACATAACTTCGTCAAATGAACTCGGATTTTGATATGGCAAACCTTTATGGGCATGTGGAATGATTTTGTTGTAATCGGTATTAAAATATATAACTTTAAAGGTAGTAAAAAATATGACCGCTTTTATGTCATTGATTTTAATTTTGCGAAGGTTTACTGAAATGGGCCTTCTTTCCAACTTTAAATGCCCATAACTTGGTCAAATGAACTCGGATTTCGATATGGCATACCTCTATGGCTTGTGGAATGATTTTGTTGTAATCGGTATTTAAATATATAACTTTAAAGGTATTAAAAAATATTAAGGTGTACTGAAATGGGCCTTCTTTCCATCTTTAAAAGCCCATAACTTGGTCAAATGAACTCGGATCTCGATATGGCATACCTTTATGGTCTTGTGGAATGATTTTGTTGTTATCTGTATTAAAAAATATAATTCAAAACGTAGTTAAAAATATGACCAGTTTTATGTCATTGATTTTAATTTTGCGAAGGTTTACAGAAATGGGCCTTCTTTACATCTTTAAAAGCCCATTAAAATATATAACCTTAATGGTAGAAAACATATGACCGTTTTTAGGTCATTGATTTTAATTTTGCGAAGGATTACTGAAATAGGCCTTCTTTCCATCTTTAAAAGCCCATAACTTGGTCAAATGAACTCGGATTTCGATATGGCATACCTTTATGGGCTTGTGGAATGATTATGTTGCTATCTGCATTAAAATATATAACCTTAATGGTAGAAAACATATGACCGTTTTTAGGTCATTGATTTTAATTTTGCGAAGGATTACTGAAATAGGCCTTCTTTCCATCTTTAAAAGCCCATAACTTGGTCAAATGAACTCGGATTTCGATATGGCATACCTTTATGGGCTTGTGAAATGATTATGTTGCTATCTGCATTAAAATATATAACTTTAAAGGTATTAAAAAATATTAAGGTGTACTGAAATGGGCCTTCTTTCCATCTTTAAAAGCCCGTAACTTGGTCAAATGAACTCGGATCTCGATATGGCATACCTTTATGGTCTTGTGGAATGATTTTGTTGTTATCTGTATTAAAAAATATAATTCAAAACGTAGTTATAAAAATGACCAGTTTTATGTCATTGATTTTAATTTTGCGAAGGTTTTCTGAAATGGGCCTTCTTTCCATCTTTAAAAGCCCATAACTTCAAGTGAACTCGGATTTTGATATGGCCAACATTTATGGGCTTGTTGTAATCTGTATTAAAAAATATAATTCAAAACGTAGTTAAAATTATGATCGTTTTTATGTCATTGATTTTAATTTTGCGAAGGTTTACAGAAATTGGCCTTCTTTCCATCTTTAAAAGCCCATAACTTGGTCAAAAGGACTCGGATTTCGATGTGGCATATCTTTATGGGCTTGTGGAATGATTATGTTTTTATCTGCACTAAAATATATAACCTTTATGGTAGAAAACATATGATTATTTTTATGTCATTGATTTTAATTTTGCGAAGGTTTACTGTAATGGACCTTCTTTCCATCTTTAAAAGCCCATAACTTGATCAAATGAACTCGGATTTCGATATGGCAAACCTTTATGGGCTTCTTGTAATCTGTATTAAAAAATATAATTCAAAACGTTGTTAAAAATATGACCTTTTTTATGTCATTGGTGTTTATTTTGCGAAAGTTTACATAAATGGGCCTTCTTTACATCTTTAAAAGCACATAACTTGGTCAAAAGGACTCGGATTTCGATATGGCATATCTTTATGGGCTTGTGGAATGATAATGTTTTTATCTGCATTAAAATATATAACTTTAAAGATAGTACAAAATATGACCGTTTTTATGTCATTGATTTTAATTTTGCGAAGGTTTCTTTAAAAGCCCATAACTTCGTCAAATGAACTCGGATTTTGATATGGCAAACCTTTATGGGCTTGTGGAATGATTTTGTTGTAATCGGTATTAAAATATATAACTTTAAAGGTAGTAAAAAATATGACCGTTTTTATGTCATTGATTTTAATTTTGCGAAGGTTTACTGAAATGGGCCTTTTTTCCATCTTTAAATGCCCATAACTTGGTCAAATGAACTCTGATTTCGATATGGCATACCTTTATGGGCTTGTGGAATGATTATGTTGTAATCGGTATTTAAATATATAACTTTAAAGGTATTAAAAAATATTAAGGTGTACTGAAATGGGCCTTCTTTCCATCTTTAAAAGCCCATAACTTGGTCAAATGAACTCGGATCTCGATATGGCATACCTTTATGGTCTTGTGGAATGATTTTGTTGTTATCTGTATTAAAAAATATAATTCAAAACGTAGTTAAAAATATGACCAGTTTTATGTCATTGATTTTAATTTTGCGAAGGTTTACAGAAATGGGCCTTCTTTACATCTTTAAAAGCCCATTAAAATATATAACCTTAATGGTAGAAAACATATGACCGTTTTTAGGTCATTGATTTTAATTTTGCGAAGGATTACTGAAATAGGCCTTCTTTCCATCTTTAAAAGCCCATAACTTGGTCAAATGAACTCGGATTTCGATATGGCATACCTTTATGGGCTTGTGAAATGATTATGTTGCTATCTGCATTAAAATATATAACTTTAAAGGTATTAAAAAATATTAAGGTGTACTGAAATGGGCCTTCTTTCCATCTTTAAAAGCCCGTAACTTGGTCAAATGAACTCGGATCTCGATATGGCATACCTTTATGGTCTTGTGGAATGATTTTGTTGTTATCTGTATTAAAAAATATAATTCAAAACGTAGTTATAAAAATGACCAGTTTTATGTCATTGATTTTAATTTTGCGAAGGTTTTCTGAAATGGGCCTTCTTTCCATCTTTAAAAGCCCATAACTTCAAGTGAACTCGGATTTTGATATGGCCAACATTTATGGGCTTGTTGTAATCTGTATTAAAAAATATAATTCAAAACGTAGTTAAAATTATGATCGTTTTTATGTCATTGATTTTAATTTTGCGAAGGTTTACAGAAATTGGCCTTCTTTCCATCTTTAAAAGCCCATAACTTGGTCAAAAGGACTCGGATTTCGATGTGGCATATCTTTATGGGCTTGTGGAATGATTATGTTTTTATCTGCACTAAAATATATAACCTTTATGGTAGAAAACATATGATTATTTTTATGTCATTGATTTTAATTTTGCGAAGGTTTACTGTAATGGACCTTCTTTCCATCTTTAAAAGCCCATAACTTGATCAAATGAACTCGGATTTCGATATGGCAAACCTTTATGGGCTTCTTGTAATCTGTATTAAAAAATATAATTCAAAACGTTGTTAAAAATATGACCTTTTTTATGTCATTGGTGTTTATTTTGCGAAAGTTTACATAAATGGGCCTTCTTTACATCTTTAAAAGCACATAACTTGGTCAAAAGGACTCGGATTTCGATATGGCATATCTTTATGGGCTTGTGGAATGATAATGTTTTTATCTGCATTAAAATATATAACTTTAAAGATAGTACAAAATATGACCGTTTTTATGTCATTGATTTTAATTTTGCGAAGGTTTCTTTAAAAGCCCATAACTTCGTCAAATGAACTCGGATTTTGATATGGCAAACCTTTATGGGCTTGTGGAATGATTTTGTTGTAATCGGTATTAAAATATATAACTTTAAAGGTAGTAAAAAATATGACCGTTTTTATGTCATTGATTTTAATTTTGCGAAGGTTTACTGAAATGGGCCTTTTTTCCATCTTTAAATGCCCATAACTTGGTCAAATGAACTCTGATTTCGATATGGCATACCTTTATGGGCTTGTGGAATGATTATGTTGTAATCGGTATTTAAATATATAACTTTAAAGGTATTAAAAAATATTAAGGTGTACTGAAATGGGCCTTCTTTCCATCTTTAAAAGCCCATAACTTGGTCAAATGAACTCGGATCTCGATATGGCATACCTTTATGGTCTTGTGGAATGATTTTGTTGTTATCTGTATTAAAAAATATAATTCAAAACGTAGTTAAAAATATGACCAGTTTTATGTCATTGATTTTAATTTTGCGAAGGTTTACAGAAATGGGCCTTCTTTACATCTTTAAAAGCCCATTAAAATATATAACCTTAATGGTAGAAAACATATGACCGTTTTTAGGTCATTGATTTTAATTTTGCGAAGGATTACTGAAATAGGCCTTCTTTCCATCTTTAAAAGCCCATAACTTGGTCAAATGAACTCGGATTTCGATATGGCATACCTTTATGGGCTTGTGGAATGATTATGTTGCTATCTGCATTAAAATATATAACCTTAATGGTAGAAAACATATGACCGTTTTTAGGTCATTGATTTTAATTTTGCGAAGGATTACTGAAATAGGCCTTCTTTCCATCTTTAAAAGCCCATAACTTGGTCAAATGAACTCGGATTTCGATATGGCATACCTTTATGGGCTTGTGAAATGATTATGTTGCTATCTGCATTAAAATATATAACTTTAAAGGTATTAAAAAATATTAAGGTGTACTGAAATGGGCCTTCTTTCCATCTTTAAAAGCCCGTAACTTGGTCAAATGAACTCGGATCTCGATATGGCATACCTTTATGGTCTTGTGGAATGATTTTGTTGTTATCTGTATTAAAAAATATAATTCAAAACGTAGTTATAAAAATGACCAGTTTTATGTCATTGATTTTAATTTTGCGAAGGTTTTCTGAAATGGGCCTTCTTTCCATCTTTAAAAGCCCATAACTTCAAGTGAACTCGGATTTTGATATGGCCAACATTTATGGGCTTGTTGTAATCTGTATTAAAAAATATAATTCAAAACGTAGTTAAAATTATGATCGTTTTTATGTCATTGATTTTAATTTTGCGAAGGTTTACAGAAATTGGCCTTCTTTCCATCTTTAAAAGCCCATAACTTGGTCAAAAGGACTCGGATTTCGATGTGGCATATCTTTATGGGCTTGTGGAATGATTATGTTTTTATCTGCACTAAAATATATAACCTTTATGGTAGAAAACATATGATTATTTTTATGTCATTGATTTTAATTTTGCGAAGGTTTACTGTAATGGACCTTCTTTCCATCTTTAAAAGCCCATAACTTGATCAAATGAACTCGGATTTCGATATGGCAAACCTTTATGGGCTTCTTGTAATCTGTATTAAAAAATATAATTCAAAACGTTGTTAAAAATATGACCTTTTTTATGTCATTGGTGTTTATTTTGCGAAAGTTTACATAAATGGGCCTTCTTTACATCTTTAAAAGCACATAACTTGGTCAAAAGGACTCGGATTTCGATATGGCATATCTTTATGGGCTTGTGGAATGATAATGTTTTTATCTGCATTAAAATATATAACTTTAAAGATAGTACAAAATATGACCGTTTTTATGTCATTGATTTTAATTTTGCGAAGGTTTCTTTAAAAGCCCATAACTTCGTCAAATGAACTCGGATTTTGATATGGCAAACCTTTATGGGCTTGTGGAATGATTTTGTTGTAATCGGTATTAAAATATATAACTTTAAAGGTAGTAAAAAATATGACCGTTTTTATGTCATTGATTTTAATTTTGCGAAGGTTTACTGAAATGGGCCTTTTTTCCATCTTTAAATGCCCATAACTTGGTCAAATGAACTCTGATTTCGATATGGCATACCTTTATGGGCTTGTGGAATGATTATGTTGTTATCTGCATTAAAATATATAACTTTAAAGGTATTAAAAAATATTAAGGTGTACTGAAATGGGCCTTCTTTCCATCTTTAAAAGCCCATAACTTGGTCAAATGAACTCGGATCTCGATATGGCATACCTTTATGGTCTTGTGGAATGATTTTGTTGTTATCTGTATTAAAAAATATAATTCAAAACGTAGTTAAAAATATGACCAGTTTTATGTCATTGATTTTAATTTTGCGAAGGTTTACAGAAATGGGCCTTCTTTACATCTTTAAAAGCCCATAACTTGGTCAAAAGGACTCGGATTTCGATATGGCATATCTTTATGGGCTTGTGGAATGATTATGTTTTTATCTGCATTAAAATATATAACTTTAAAGATAGTAAAAAATATGACCGCGTTTATGTCATTGATTTTAATTTTGCGAAGGCTTACTGAAATGGGCCTTCTTTCCATCTTTAAAAGCCCATAACTTCAAGTGAACTCGGATTTTGATATGGCAAACATTTATGGGCTTGTTGTAATCTGTATTAAAAAATATTATTCAAAACGTAGTTAAAATTATGATCGTTTTTATGTCAATGATTTTAATTTTGCGAAGGTTTACAGAAATGGGCCTTCTTTCCATCTTTAAAAGCCCATAACTTGGTCAAAAGGACTCGGATTTCGATGTGGCATATCTTTATGGGCTTGTGGAATGATTATGTTTTTATCTGCATTAAAATATATAACCTTTATGGTAGAAAACATATGATTATTTTTATGTCATTGATTTTAATTTTGCGAAGGTTTACTGAAATGGACCTTCTTTCCATCTTTAAAAGCCCATAACTTGATCAAATGAACTCGGATTTCGATATGGCAAACCTTTATGGGCTTGTTGTAATCTGTATTAAAAAATATAATTCAAAACGTAGTTAAAAATATGACCGTTTTTATGTCATTGATTATAATTTTGCGAAGGTTTACAGAAATGGGCCTTCTCTACATCTTTAAAAGCCCATAACTTGGTCAAGAGGACTCGGATTTCGGTATGGCATATCTTTATGGGCTTGTGGAATGATTATGTTTTAATCTGCTTTAAAATATATAATTTTAAAGATAGTAAAAAATATGACCGTTTTTATGTCATTGATTTTAATTTTGCGAAGGTTTCTTTAAAAGCACATAACTTCGTCAAATGAACTCGGATTTTGATATGGCAAACCTTTATGGGCATGTGGAATGATTTTGTTGTAATCGGTATTAAAATATATAACTTTAAAGGTAGTAAAAAATATGACCGCTTTTATGTCATTGATTTTAATTTTGCGAAGGTTTACTGAAATGGGCCTTCTTTCCAACTTTAAATGCCCATAACTTGGTCAAATGAACTCGGATTTCGATATGGCATACCTCTATGGGCTTGTGGAATGATTTTGTTGTAATCGGTATTTAAATATATAACTTTAAAGGTATTAAAAAATATTAAGGTGTACTGAAATGGGCCTTCTTTCCATCTTTAAAAGCCCATAACTTGGTCAAATGAACTCGGATCTCGATATGGCATACCTTTATGGTCTTGTGGAATGATTTTGTTGTTATCTGTATTAAAAAATATAATTCAAAACGTAGTTAAAAATATGACCAGTTTTATGTCATTGATTTTAATTTTGCGAAGGTTTACAGAAACGGGCCTTCTTTACATCTTTAAAAGCCCATAACTTGGTCAAAAGGACTCGGATTTCGATATGGCATATCTTTATGGGCTTGTGGAATGATTATGTTTTTATCTGCATTAAAATATAAAACTTTAAAGATAGTAAAAAATATGACCGCGTTTATGTCATTGATTTTAATTTTGCGAAGGCTTACTGAAATGGGCCTTCTTTCCATCTTTAAAAGCCCATAACTTCAAGTGAACTCGGATTTTGATATGGCAAACATTTATGGGCTTGTTGTAATCTGTATTAAAAAATATTATTCAAAACGTAGTTAAAATTATGATCGTTTTTATGTCAATGATTTTAATTTTGCGAAGGTTTACAGAAATGGGCCTTCTTTCCATCTTTAAAAGCCCATAACTTGGTCAAAAGGACTCGGATTTCGATGTGGCATATCTTTATGGGCTTGTGGAATGATTATGTTTTTATCTGCATTAAAATATATAACCTTTATGGTAGAAAACATATGATTATTTTTATGTCATTGATTTTAATTTTGCGAAGGTTTACTGAAATGGACCTTCTTTCCATCTTTAAAAGCCCATAACTTGATCAAATGAACTCGGATTTCGATATGGCAAACCTTTATGGGCTTGTTGTAATCTGTATTAAAAAATATAATTCAAAACGTAGTTAAAAATATGACCGTTTTTATGTCATTGATTTTAATTTTGCGAAGGTTTACAGAAATGGGCCTTCTCTACATCTTTAAAAGCCAAGTTATGGTCAAGAGGACTCGGATTTCGGTATGGCATATCTTTATGGGCTTGTGGAATGATTATGTTTTAATCTGCATTAAAATATATAATTTTAAAGATAGTAAAAAATATGACCGTTTTTATGTCATTGATTTTAATTTTGCGAAGGTTTCTTTAAAAGCCCATAACTTCGTCAAATGAACTCGGATTTTGATATGGCAAACCTTTATGGGCATGTGGAATGATTTTGTTGTAATCGGTATTAAAATATATAACTATAATGGTAGTAAAAAATATGACCGCTTTTATGTCATTGATTTTAATTTTGCGAAGGTTTACTGAAATGGGCCTTCTTTCCATCTTTAAATGCCCAAAACTTGGTCAAATGAACTCGGATTTCGATATGGCATACCTCTATGGGCTTGTGGAATGATTTTGTTGTAATCGGTATTTAAATATATAACTTTAAAGGTATTAAAAAATATTAAGGTGTACTGAAATGGGCCTTCTTTCCATCTTTAAAAGCCCATAACTTGGTCAAATGAACTCGGATCTCGATATGGCATACCTTTATGGTCTTGTGGAATGATTTTGTTGTTATCTGTATTAAAAAATATAATTCAAAACGTAGTTAAAAATATGACCAGTTTTATGTCATTCATTTTAATTTTGCGAAGGTTTACAGAAATGGGCCTTCTTTACATCTTTAAAAGCCCATAACTTGGTCAAAAGGACTCGGATTTCGATATGGCATATCTTTATGGGCTTGTGGAATGATTATGTTTTTATCTGCATTAAAATATATAACTTTAAAGATAGTAAAAAATATGACCGCGTTTATGTCATTGATTTTAATTTTGCGAAGGCTTACTGAAATGGGCCTTCTTTCCATCTTTAAAAGCCCATAACTTCAAGTGAACTCGGATTTTGATATGGCAAACATTTATGGGCTTGTTGTAATCTGTATTAAAAAATATTATTCAAAACGTAGTTAAAATTATGATCGTTTTTATGTCAATGATTTTAATTTTGCGAAGGTTTACAGAAATGGGCCTTCTTTCCATCTTTAAAAGCCCATAGCTTGGTCAAAAGGACTCGGATTTCGATGTGGCATATCTTTATGGGCTTGTGGAATGATTATGTTTTTATCTGCATTAAAATATATAACCTTTATGGTAGAAAACATATGATTATTTTTATGTCATTGATTTTAATTTTGCGAAGGTTTACTGAAATGGACCTTCTTTCCATCT
The DNA here is from genome assembly GCF_043229965.1 of Drosophila suzukii. NCBI lineage: Eukaryota > Metazoa > Arthropoda > Insecta > Diptera > Drosophilidae > Drosophila > Drosophila suzukii. Next base: position 583,832 of record NW_027255940.1, on the reverse strand, counting down.
TTAAAAGCCCATAACTTGATCAAATGAACTCGGATTTTGATATGGCAAACCTTTATGGGCTTGTTGTAATCTGTATTAAAAAATATAATTCAAAACGTAGTTAAAAATATGACCGTTTTTATGTCATTGATTTTAATTTTGCGAAGGTTTACAGAAATGGGCCTTCTCTACATCTTTAAAAGCCCATAACTTGGTCAAGAGGACTCGGATTTCGGTATGGCATATCTTTATGGGCTTGTGGAATGATTATGTTTTAATCTGCATTAAAATATATAATTTTAAGGATAGTAAAAAATATGACCGTTTTTATGTCATTGATTTTAATTTTGCGAAGGTTTCTTTAAAAGCCCATAACTTCGTCAAATGAACTCGGATTTTGATATGGCAAACCTTTATGGGCATGTGGAATGATTTTGTTGTAATCGGTATTAAAATATATAACTTTAAAGGTAGTAAAAAATATGACCGCATTTATGTCATTGATTTTAATTTTGCGAAGGTTTACTGAAATGGGCCTTCTTTCCATCTTTAAATGCCCATAACTTGGTCAAATGAACTCGGATTTCGATATGGCATACCTCTATGGGCTTGTGGAATGATTTTGTTGTAATCGGTATTTAAATATATAACTTTAAAGGTATTAAAAAATATTAAGGTGTACTGAAATGGGCCTTCTTTCCATCTTTAAAAGCCCATAACTTGGTCAAATGAACTCGGATCTCGATTATGGCATACCTTTATGGTCTTGTGGAATGATTTTGTTGTTATCTGTATTAAAAAATATAATTCAAAACGTAGTTAAAAATATGACCAGTTTTATGTCATTGATTTTAATTTTGCGAAGGTTTACAGAAATGGGCCTTCTTTACATCTTTAAAAGCCCATAACTTGGTCAAAAGGACTCGGATTTCGATATGGCATATCTTTATGGGCTTGTGGAATGATTATGATTTTATCTGCATTAAAATATATAACTTTAAAGAAAGTAAAAAATATGGCGAAGGTTTACTGAAATGGGCCTTCTTTCCATCTTTAAAAGCCCATAACTTCAAGTGAACTCGGATTTTGATATGGCAAACATTTATGGGCTTGTTGTAATCTTTATTAAAAAATATAATTCAAAACGTAGTTAAAATTATGATCGTTTTTATGTCAATGATTTTAATTTTGCGAAGGTTTACAGAAATGGGCCTTCTTTCCATCTTTAAAAGCCCATAACTTGGTCAAAAGGACTCGGATTTCGATGTGGCATATCTTTATGAGTTGTGGATAGATTATGTTTTTATCTGCATTAAAATATATAACCTTAATGGTAGAAAACATATGACCCTTTTTATGTCAATATAATTCAAAACGTAGTTAAAAATATGACCGTTTTTATGTCATTGATTTTAATTTTGCGAAGGTTTACAGAAATGGGCCTTCTCTACATCTTTAAAAGCCCATAACTTGGTCAAGAGGACTCGGATTTCGGTATGGCATATCTTTATGGGCTTGTGGAATGATTATGTTTTAATCTGCATTAAAATATATAATTTTAAAGATAGTAAAAAATATGACCGTTTTTATGTCATTGATTTTAATTTTGCGAAGGTTTCTTTAAAAGCCCATAACTTCGTCAAATGAACTCGGATTTTGATATGGCAAACCTTTATGGGCATGTGGAATGATTTTGTTGTAATCGGTATTAAAATATATAACTTTAATGGTAGTAAAAAATATGACCGCTTTTATGTCATTGATTTTAATTTTGCGAAGGTTTACTGAAATGGGCCTTCTTTCCATCTTTAAATGCCCAAAACTTGGTCAAATGAACTCGGATTTCGATATGGCATACCTCTATGGGCTTGTGGAATGATTTTGTTGTAATCGGTATTTAAATATATAACTTTAAAGGTATTAAAAAATATAAAGGTGTACTGAAATGGGCCTTCTTTCCATCTTTAAAAGCCCATAACTTGGTCAAATGAACTCGGATCTCGATATGGCATACCTTTATGGTCTTGTGGAATGATTTTGTTGTTATCTGTATTAAGAAATATAATTCAAAACGTAGTTAAAAATATGACCAGTTTTATGTCATTCATTTTAATTTTGCGAAGGTTTACAGAAATGGGCCTTCTTTACATCTTTAAAAGCCCATAACTTGGTCAAAAGGACTCGGATTTCGATATGGCATATCTTTATGGGCTTGTGGAATGATTATGTTTTTATCTGCATTAAAATATATAACTTTAAAGATAGTAAAAAATATGACCGCGTTTATGTCATTGATTTTAATTTTGCGAAGGCTTACTGAAATGGGCCTTCTTTCCATCTTTAAAAGCCCATAACTTCAAGTGAACTCGGATTTTGATATGGCAAACATTTATGGGCTTGTTGTAATCTGTATTAAAAAATATTATTCAAAACGTAGTTAAAATTATGATCGTTTTTATGTCAATGATTTTAATTTTGCGAAGGTTTACAGAAATGGGCCTTCTTTCCATCTTTAAAAGCCCATAGCTTGGTCAAAAGGACTCGGATTTCGATGTGGCATATCTTTATGGGCTTGTGGAATGATTATGTTTTTATCTGCATTAAAATATATAACCTTTATGGTAGAAAACATATGATTATTTTTATGTCATTGATTTTAATTTTGCGAAGGTTTACTGAAATGGACCTTCTTTCCATCTTTAAAAGCCCATAACTTGATCAAATGAACTCGGATTTTGATATGGCAAACCTTTATGGGCTTGTTGTAATCTGTATTAAAAAATATAATTCAAAACGTAGATAAAAATATGACCGTTTTTATGTCATTGATTTTAATTTTGCGAAGGTTTACAGAAATGGGCCTTCTCTACATCTTTAAAAGCCCATAACTTGGTCAAGAGGACTCGGATTTCGGTATGGCATATCTTTATGGGCTTGTGGAATGATTATGTTTTAATCTGCATTAAAATATATAATTTTAAGGATAGTAAAAAATATGACCGTTTTTATGTCATTGATTTTAATTTTGCGAAGGTTTCTTTAAAAGCCCATAACTTCGTCAAATGAACTCGGATTTTGATATGGCAAACCTTTATGGGCATGTGGAATGATTTTGTTGTAATCGGTATTAAAATATATAACTTTAAAGGTAGTAAAAAATATGACCGCATTTATGTCATTGATTTTAATTTTGCGAAGGTTTACTGAAATGGGCCTTCTTTCCATCTTTAAATGCCCATAACTTGGTCAAATGAACTCGGATTTCGATATGGCATACCTCTATGGGCTTGTGGAATGATTTTGTTGTAATCGGTATTTAAATATATAACTTTAAAGGTATTAAAAAATATTAAGGTGTACTGAAATGGGCCTTCTTTCCATCTTTAAAAGCCCATAACTTGGTCAAATGAACTCGGATCTCGATTATGGCATACCTTTATGGTCTTGTGGAATGATTTTGTTGTTATCTGTATTAAAAAATATAATTCAAAACGTAGTTAAAAATATGACCAGTTTTATGTCATTGATTTTAATTTTGCGAAGGTTTACAGAAATGGGCCTTCTTTACATCTTTAAAAGCCCATAACTTGGTCAAAAGGACTCGGATTTCGATATGGCATATCTTTATGGGCTTGTGGAATGATAATGATTTTATCTGCATTAAAATATATAACTTTAAAGAAAGTAAAAAATATGGCGAAGGTTTACTGAAATGGGCCTTCTTTCCATCTTTAAAAGCCCATAACTTCAAGTGAACTCGGATTTTGATATGGCAAACATTTATGGGCTTGTTGTAATCTTTATTAAAAAATATAATTCAAAACGTAGTTAAAATTATGATCGTTTTTATGTCAATGATTTTAATTTTGCGAAGGTTTACAGAAATGGGCCTTCTTTCCATCTTTAAAAGCCCATAACTTGGTCAAAAGGACTCGGATTTCGATGTGGCATATCTTTATGAGTTGTGGATAGATTATGTTTTTATCTGCATTAAAATATATAACCTTAATGGTAGAAAACATATGACCCTTTTTATGTCATTGATTTTAATTTTGCGAAGGTTTACTGAAATAGGCCTTCTTTCCATCTTTAAAAGCCCATAACTTGGTCAAATGAACTCGGATTTCGATATGGCAAACCTTTATGGGCTTGTTGTAATCTGTATTAAAAAATATATTTCAAAACGTAGTTAAAAATATGACCGTTTTTATGTCATTGATTTTAATTTTGCGAAGGTTTACAGAAATGGGCCTTCTCTACATCTTTAAAAGCCCATAACTTGGTCAAGAGGACTCGGATTTCGGTATGGCATATCTTTATGGGCTTGTGGAATGATTATGTTTTAATCTGCATTAAAATATATAATTTTAAAGATAGTAAAAAATATGACCGTTTTTATGTCATTGATTTTAATTTTGCGAAGGTTTCTTTAAAAGCCCATAACTTCGTCAAATGAACTCGGATTTTGATATGGCAAACCTTTATGGGCATGTGGAATGATTTTGTTGTAATCGGTATTAAAATAAATAACTTTAAAGGTAGTTAAAAATATGACCGGTTTTATGTCATTGATTTTAATTTTGCGAAGGTTTACAGAAATGGGCTTTCTTTATATCTTTAAAAGCCCATAACTTGGTCAAATGAACTCGGATTTCGATATGGCAAACCTTTATGGGCTCGTTGTAATATGTATTAAAAAATATAATTCAAGACGTAGTTAAAATTGTGATCGTTTTTATGTCAATGATTTTAATTTTGCGAAGGTTTACAGAAATGGGCCTTCTTTCCATCTTTAAAAGCCCATAACTTGGTCAAAAGGACTCGGATTTCGATGTGGCATATCTTTATGAGTTGTGGATAGATTATGTTTTTATCTGCATTAAAATATATAACCTTAATGGTAGAAAACATATGACCCTTTTTATGTCATTGATTTTAATTTTGCGAAGGTTTACTGAATTGGGCCTTTATTCCATCTTTAAAAGGCCATATCTTGGTCAAATGAACTCGGATTTCGATATGTCATACCTCTATGGGCTTGAGGAATGGTTATGTTTTTATCTGCATTAAAATATATAACTTTAAAGATAGTACAAAATATGACCGTTTTTATGTCATTGATTTTAATTTTGCGAAGGTTTACTGACTTGGGCCTTCTTTCCATCTTTAAAAGCTCATAACTTGGTCAAATGAACTCGGACTTCGATATGGCATACCTTTATGGGCTTGTGGAATAATAATGTTGTTATCTGCATTAAAATATATAACTTTAAAGGTTGTAAGAAATATGACCGTTTTTATGTCATTGATTTTAATTTTGCGAAGGTTTACTGAAATGGGCCTTCTTTCCATCTTTAAATGCCCATAACTTGGTCAAATGAACTCGGATTTCGATTTGGCATACCTTTATGGGCTTGTTGTAATCTGTATTAAAAAATATAATTCAAAACGTAGTTAAAAATATGACCGTTTTTATGTCATTGATTTTAATTTTGCGAAGGTTTACAGAAATGGGCCTTCTCTACATCTTTAAAAGCCCATAACTTGGTCAAGAGGACTCGGATTTCGGTATGGCATATCTTTATGGGCTTGTGGAATGATTATGTTTTAATCTGCATTAAAATATATAATTTTAAAGATAGTAAAAAATATGACCGTTTTTATGTCATTGATTTTAATTTTGCGAAGGTTTCTTTAAAAGCCCATAACTTCGTCAAATGAACTCGGATTTTGATATGGCAAACCTTTATGGGCATGTGGAATGATTTTGTTGTAATCGGTATTAAAATATATAACTTAAAAGGTAGTAAAAAATATGACCGCTTTTATGTCATTGATTTTAATTTTGCGAAGGTTTACTGAAATGGGCCTTCTTTCCATCTTTAAATGCCCATAACTTGGTCAAATGAGTTCGGATTTCGATATGGCATACCTCTATGGGCTTGTCTGATGATTTTGTTGTAATCGGTATTTAAATATATAACTTTAAAGGTATTAAAAAATATTAAGGTGTACTGAAATGGGCCTTCTTTCCATCTTTAAAAGCCCATAACTTGGTCAAATGAACTCGGATCTCGATATGGCATACCTTTATGGTCTTGTGGAATGATTTTGTTGTTATCTGTATTAAAAAATATAATTCAAAACGTAGTTAAAAATATGACCAGTTTTATGTCATTGATTTTAATTTTGCGAAGGTTTACAGAAATGGGCCTTCTTTACATCTTTAAAAGCCCATAACTTGGTCAAAAGGACTCGGATTTCGATATGGCGTATCTTTATGTGCTTGTGGAATGATTATGATTTTATCTGCATTAAAATATATAACTTTAAAGAAAGTAAAAAATATGACCGCGTTTATGACATTGATTTTAATTTTGCGAAGGTTTACTGAAATGGGCCTTCTTTCCATCTTTAAAAGCCCATAACTTCAAGTGAACTCGGATTTTGATATGGCAAACATTTATGGGCTTGTTGTAATCTTTATTAAAAAATATAATTCAAAACGTAGTTAAAATTATGATCGTTTTTATGTCAATGATTTTAATTTTGCGAAGGTTTACAGAAATGGGCCTTCTTTCCATCTTTAAAAGCCCATAACTTGGTCAAAAGGACTCGGATTTCGATGTGGCATATCTTTATGAGTTGTGGATAGATTATGTTTTTATCTGCATTAAAATATATAACCTTAATGGTAGAAAACATATGACCCTTTTTATGTCATTGATTTTAATTTTGCGAAGGTTTACTGAAATAGGCCTTCTTTCCATCTTTAAAAGCCCATAACTTGGTCAAATGAACTCGGATTTCGATATGGCAAACCTTTATGGGCTTGTTGTAATCTGTATTAAAAAATATATTTCAAAACGTAGTTAAAAATATGACCGTTTTTATGTCATTGATTTTAATTTTGCGAAGGTTTACAGAAATGGGCCTTCTCTACATCTTTAAAAGCCCATAACTTGGTCAAGAGGACTCGGATTTCGGTATGGCATATCTTTGTGGGCTTGTGGAATGATTATGTTTTAATCTGCATTAAAATATATAATTTTAAAGATAGTAAAAAATATGACCGTTTTTATGTCATTGATTTTAATTTTGCGAAGGTTTCTTTAAAAGCCCATAACTTCGTCAAATGAACTCGGATTTTGATATGGCAAACTTTTATGGGCATGTGGAATGATTTTGTTGTCATCGGTATTAAAATATATAACTTTAAAGGTAGTTAAAAATATGACCGGTTTTATGTCATTGATTTTAATTTTGCGAAGGTTTACAGAAATGGGCTTTCTTTATATCTTTAAAAGCCCATAACTTGGTCAAATGAACTCGGATTTCGATATGGTAAACCTTTATGGGCTTGTTGTAATCTGTATTAAAAAATATAATTCAAAACGTAGTTAAAATTATGATCGTTTTTATGTCAATGATTTTAATTTTGCGAAGGTTTACAGAAATGGGCCTTCTTTCCATCTTTAAAAGCCCATAACTTGGTCAAAAGGACTCGGATTTCGATGTGGCATATCTTTATGAGTTGTGGATAGATTATGTTTTTATCTGCATTAAAATATATAACCTTAATGGTAGAAAACATATGACCCTTTTTATGTCATTGATTTTAATTTTGCGAAGGTTTACTGAATTGGGCCTTTATTCCATCTTTAAAAGGCCATATCTTGGTCAAATGAACTCGGATTTCGATATGTCATACCTCTATGGGCTTGAGGAATGGTTATGTTTTTATCTGCATTAAAATATATAACTTTAAAGATAGTACAAAATATGACCGTTTTTATGTCATTGATTTTAATTTTGCGAAGGTTTACTGACTTGGGCCTTCTTTCCATCTTTAAAAGCTCATAACTTGGTCAAATGAACTCGGACTTCGATATGGCATACCTTTATGGGCTTGTGGAATAATAATGTTGTTATCTGCATTAAAATATATAACTTTAAAGGTTGTAAGAAATATGACCGTTTTTATGTCATTGATTTTAATTTTGCGAAGGTTTACTGAAATGGGCCTTCTTTCCATCTTTAAATGCCCATAACTTGGTCAAATGAACTCGGATTTCGATATGGCATACCTTTATGGGCTTGTGGAATGATTGTGTTTTTATCTGCATTAAAATATATAACTTTAAAGATAGTAAAAAATATCAAGGTGTACTGAAATGGGCCTTCTTTCCATCTTTAAAAGCCCATAACTTCGTCAACTGAACTCGGATTTTGATATGGCAAACCTTTATGGGCTTGTTGTAATCTGTGTTAAAAAATATAAGTCAAAACGTAGTTAAAAATATGACCGGTTTTATGTCATTGATTTTAATTTTGCGAAGGTTTACAGAAATGGGCCTTCTTTACATCTTTAAAAGCCCATAACTTGGTCAAAAGGTCTCCGATCTCGATATGGCATATCTTTATGGGCTAGTGGAATGATTATGATTATATGTGCATTAAAATATATAACTTTAAAGATAGTAAAAAATTTGACCGTTTTTATGTCATTGATTTTAATTTTGCGAAGGTTTACTGAAATTGACCATCTTTCAATTTTTAAAAGCCCATAACTTGGTCAAATGAACTCGGATTTCGATATGGCATATCTTTATGGGCTTGTGGAATGATTATGTTTTTATCTGCATTAAAATATATATCTTTAAAGATAGTAAAAAATATGACCGTTTTTATGTCATTGATTTTAATTTTGCGAAGGTTTCTTTAAAAGCCCATAACTTGGTCAAATGAGCTCGGATCTCGATATGGCATACCTTTATGGTCTTGTGGAATGTTTTTGTTGTTATCTGTATTAAAAAATATAATTCAAAACGTAGTTAAAAATATGACCGGTTTTATGTCATTGATTTTAATTTTGCGAAGGTTTACAGAAATGGGCCTTCTTAACATCTTTAAAAGCCCATAACTTGGTCAAAAGGACTCGGATTTCGATGTGGCATATCCTTATGGGCTTGTGGAATGATTATGTTTTTATCTGCATTAAAATATATAACCTTAATGGTAGAAAACATATGACCGTTTTTATGTCATTGATTTTAATTTTGCGAAGGCTTACTGAAATAGGCCTTCTTTCCATCTTTAAAAGCCCATAACTCGGTCAAATGAACTCGGATTTCGATATGGCAAACTTTTGCGGGCTTGTTGTAATCTTTATTAAAAAATAAAAATGGAAAATTTATTTTTGGATCAATCGATAGGTATTGACGACACCAATACATTTCAGTTAAAATTTCTTATCTAGCATGCAAATTGTGGGCGTCACAGGTTTTCGCGGTTTGTGGGCGTTTTAGTGGGCGTGGCAAACTTTTTTTTAGGTCAATCGATAGGTATTGTTAAGAACAATACATTTCAGTTAAAATTTTCTATCTAGCATCAAAACTGTAGGAGTTACAGTTTTGGGCGGTTTGTGGGCGTTAGAGTGGGCGTGGCAGTCTACTGAAACAAACTTGCGCTGCGTAAGAAGCTCAGGAATCTGTACGCCAAATCTCAATAGCCTAGCTCTCATAGTTTCCGAGATCTCAGCGTTCATCCGGACAGACAGACGGACAGACGGACAGACGGACATGGCTAGATCGACTCGGCTAGTGATCCTGATCAAGAATATATATACTTTATGGGGTCGGAAACGCTTCCTTCTGCCTGTTACATACTTTCCGACGAATCTAGTATACCCTTTTACTCTACGAGTAACGGGTATAAATATGACCGTTTTTATGTCATTGATTTTAATTTTGCGAAGGTTTACTGAAATGGGCCTTCTTTCCATCTTTAAATGCCCATAACTTTGGTTAAAATATATAACTTTAAAGAAAGTAAAAAATATGACCGCGTTTATGACATTGATTTTAATTTTGCGAAGGTTTACTGAAATGGGCCTTCTTTCCATCTTTAAAAGCCCATAACTTCAAGTGAACTCGGATTTTGATATGGCAAACATTTATGGGCTTGTTGTAATCTTTATTAAAAAATATAATTCAAAACGTAGTTAAAATTATGATCGTTTTTATGTCAATGATTTTAATTTTGCGAAGGTTTACAGAAATGGGCCTTCTTTCCATCTTTAAAAGCCCATAACTTGGTCAAAAGGACTCGGATTTCGATGTGGCATATCTTTATGAGTTGTGGATAGATTATGTTTTTATCTGCATTAAAATATATAACCTTAATGGTAGAAAACATATGACCCTTTTTATGTCATTGATTTTAATTTTGCGAAGGTTTACTGAAATAGGCCTTCTTTCCATCTTTAAAAGCCCATAACTTGGTCAAATGAACTCGGATTTCGATATGGCAAACCTTTATGGGCTTGTTGTAATCTGTATTAAAAAATATATTTCAAAACGTAGTTAAAAATATGACCGTTTTTATGTCATTGATTTTAATTTTGCGAAGGTTTACAGAAATGGGCCTTCTCTACATCTTTAAAAGCCCATTACTTGGTCAAAAGGACTCGGATTTCGGTATAGGATATCTTTATGGGCTTGTGGAATGATTGTGTTTTAATCTGCATTAAAATATATATCTTTAAAGATAGTAAAAAATATGACCGTTTTTATGTCATTGATTTTAATTTTGCGAAGGTTTCTTTAAAAGCCCATAACTTTGTCAAATGAACTCGGATTTTGATATGGCAAACCTTTATGGGCATGTGGAATGATTTTGTTGTAATCGGTATTAAAATATATAACTTCAAAGGTAGTTAAAAATATGACCGGTTTTATGTCATTGATTTTAATTTTGCGAAGGTTTACAGAAATGGGCTTTCTTTATATCTTTAAAAGCCCATAACTTGGTCAAATGAACTCGGATTTCGATATGGTAAACCTTTATGGGCTTGTTGTAATCTGTATTAAAAAATATAATTCAAAACGTAGTTAAAATTATGATCGTTTTTATGTCAATGATTTTAATTTTGCGAAGGTTTACAGAAATGGGCCTTCTTTCCATCTTTAAAAGCCCATAACTTGGTCAAAAGGACTCGGATTTCGATGTGGCATATCTTTATGAGTTGTGGATAGATTATGTTTTTATCTGCATTAAAATATATAACCTTAATGGTAGAAAACATATGACCCTTTTTATGTCATTGATTTTAATTTTGCGAAGGTTTACTGAATTGGGCCTTTATTCCATCTTTAAAAGGCCATATCTTGGTCAAATGAACTCGGATTTCGATATGTCATACCTCTATGGGCTTGAGGAATGGTTATGTTTTTATCTGCATTAAAATATATAACTTTAAAGATAGTACAAAATATGACCGTTTTTATGTCATTGATTTTAATTTTGCGAAGGTTTACTGACTTGGGCCTTCTTTCCATCTTTAAAAGCTCATAACTTGGTCAAATGAACTCGGACTTCGATATGGCATACCTTTATGGGCTTGTGGAATAATAATGTTGTTATCTGCATTAAAATATATAACTTTAAAGGTTGTAAGAAATATGACCGTTTTTATGTCATTGATTTTAATTTTGCGAAGGTTTACTGAAATGTGCCTTCTTTCCATCTTTAAATGCCCATAACTTGGTCAAATGAACTCGGATTTCGATATGGCATACCTTTATGGGCTTGTGGAATGATTGTGTTTTTATCTGCATTAAAATATATAACTTTAAAGATAGTAAAAAATATCAAGGTGTACTGAAATGGGCCTTCTTTCCATCTTTAAAAGCCCATAACTTCGTCAACTGAACTCGGATTTTGATATGGCAAACCTTTATGGGCTTGTTGTAATCTGTGTTAAAAAATATAAGTCAAAACGTAGTTAAAAATATGACCGGTTTTATGTCATTGATTTTAATTTTGCGAAGGTTTACAGAAATGGGCCTTCTTTACATCTTTAAAAGCCCATAACTTGGTCAAAAGGTCTCCGATCTCGATATGGCATATCTTTATGGGCTAGTGGAATGATTATGATTATATGTGCATTAAAATATATAACTTTAAAGATAGTAAAAAATTTGACCGTTTTTATGTCATTGATTTTAATTTTGCGAAGGTTTACTGAAATTGACCATCTTTCAATTTTTAAAAGCCCATAACTTGGTCAAATGAACTCGGATTTCGATATGGCATATCTTTATGGGCTTGTGGAATGATTATGTTTTTATCTGCATTAAAATATATATCTTTAAAGATAGTAAAAAATATGACCGTTTTTATGTCATTGATTTTAATTTTGCGAAGGTTTCTTTAAAAGCCCATAACTTGGTCAAATGAGCTCGGATCTCGATATGGCATACCTTTATGGTCTTGTGGAATGTTTTTGTTGTTATCTGTATTAAAAAATATAATTCAAAACGTAGTTAAAAATATGACCGGTTTTATGTCATTGATTTTAATTTTGCGAAGGTTTACAGAAATGGGCCTTCTTAACATCTTTAAAAGCCCATAACTTGGTCAAAAGGACTCGGATTTCGATGTGGCATATCCTTATGGGCTTGTGGAATGATTATGTTTTTATCTGCATTAAAATATATAACCTTAATGGTAGAAAACATATGACCGTTTTTATGTCATTGATTTTAATTTTGCGAAGGCTTACTGAAATAGGCCTTCTTTCCATCTTTAAAAGCCCATAACTCGGTCAAATGAACTCGGATTTCGATATGGCAAACTTTTGCGGGCTTGTTGTAATCTTTATTAAAAAATAAAAATGGAAAATTTATTTTTGGATCAATCGATAGGTATTGACGACACCAATACATTTCAGTTAAAATTTCTTATCTAGCATGCAAATTGTGGGCGTCACAGGTTTTCGCGGTTTGTGGGCGTTTTAGTGGGCGTGGCAAACTTTTTTTTAGGTCAATCGATAGGTATTGTTAAGAACAATACATTTCAGTTAAAATTTTCTATCTAGCATCAAAACTGTAGGAGTTACAGTTTTGGGCGGTTTGTGGGCGTTAGAGTGGGCGTGGCAGTCTACTGAAACAAACTTGCGCTGCGTAAGAAGCTCAGGAATCTGTACGCCAAATCTCAATAGCCTAGCTCTCATAGTTTCCGAGATCTCAGCGTTCATCCGGACAGACAGACGGACAGACGGACAGACGGACATGGCTAGATCGACTCGGCTAGTGATCCTGATCAAGAATATATATACTTTATGGGGTCGGAAACGCTTCCTTCTGCCTGTTACATACTTTCCGACGAATCTAGTATACCCTTTTACTCTACGAGTAACGGGTATAAATATGACCGTTTTTATGTCATTGATTTTAATTTTGCGAAGGTTTACTGAAATGGGCCTTCTTTCCATCTTTAAATGCCCATAACTTTGGTTAAAATATATAACTTTAAAGAAAGTAAAAAATATGACCGCGTTTATGACATTGATTTTAATTTTGCGAAGGTTTACTGAAATGGGCCTTCTTTCCATCTTTAAAAGCCCATAACTTCAAGTGAACTCGGATTTTGATATGGCAAACATTTATGGGCTTGTTGTAATCTTTATTAAAAAATATAATTCAAAACGTAGTTAAAATTATGATCGTTTTTATGTCAATGATTTTAATTTTGCGAAGGTTTACAGAAATGGGCCTTCTTTCCATCTTTAAAAGCCCATAACTTGGTCAAAAGGACTCGGATTTCGATGTGGCATATCTTTATGAGTTGTGGATAGATTATGTTTTTATCTGCATTAAAATATATAACCTTAATGGTAGAAAACATATGACCCTTTTTATGTCATTGATTTTAATTTTGCGAAGGTTTACTGAAATAGGCCTTCTTTCCATCTTTAAAAGCCCATAACTTGGTCAAATGAACTCGGATTTCGATATGGCAAACCTTTATGGGCTTGTTGTAATCTGTATTAAAAAATATATTTCAAAACGTAGTTAAAAATATGACCGTTTTTATGTCATTGATTTTAATTTTGCGAAGGTTTACAGAAATGGGCCTTCTCTACATCTTTAAAAGCCCATTACTTGGTCAAAAGGACTCGGATTTCGGTATAGGATATCTTTATGGGCTTGTGGAATGATTGTGTTTTAATCTGCATTAAAATATATATCTTTAAAGATAGTAAAAAATATGACCGTTTTTATGTCATTGATTTTAATTTTGCGAAGGTTTCTTTAAAAGCCCATAACTTTGTCAAATGAACTCGGATTTTGATATGGCAAACCTTTATGGGCATGTGGAATGATTTTGTTGTAATCGGTATTAAAATATATAACTTCAAAGGTAGTTAAAAATATGACCGGTTTTATGTCATTGATTTTAATTTTGCGAAGGTTTACAGAAATGGGCTTTCTTTATATCTTTAAAAGCCCATAACTTGGTCAAATGAACTCGGATTTCGATATGGTAAACCTTTATGGGCTTGTTGTAATCTGTATTAAAAAATATAATTCAAAACGTAGTTAAAATTATGATCGTTTTTATGTCAATGATTTTAATTTTGCGAAGGTTTACAGAAATGGGCCTTCTTTCCATCTTTAAAAGCCCATAACTTGGTCAAAAGGACTCGGATTTCGATGTGGCATATCTTTATGAGTTGTGGATAGATTATGTTTTTATCTGCATTAAAATATATAACCTTAATGGTAGAAAACATATGACCCTTTTTATGTCATTGATTTTAATTTTGCGAAGGTTTACTGAATTGGGCCTTTATTCCATCTTTAAAAGGCCATATCTTGGTCAAATGAACTCGGATTTCGATATGTCATACCTCTATGGGCTTGAGGAATGGTTATGTTTTTATCTGCATTAAAATATATAACTTTAAAGATAGTACAAAATATGACCGTTTTTATGTCATTGATTTTAATTTTGCGAAGGTTTACTGACTTGGGCCTTCTTTCCATCTTTAAAAGCTCATAACTTGGTCAAATGAACTCGGACTTCGATATGGCATACCTTTATGGGCTTGTGGAATAATAATGTTGTTATCTGCATTAAAATATATAACTTTAAAGGTTGTAAGAAATATGACCGTTTTTATGTCATTGATTTTAATTTTGCGAAGGTTTACTGAAATGGGCCTTCTTTCCATCTTTAAATGCCCATAACTTGGTCAAATGAACTCGGATTTCGATATGGCATACCTTTATGGGCTTGTGGAATGATTGTGTTTTTATCTGCATTAAAATATATAACTTTAAAGATAGTAAAAAATATCAAGGTGTACTGAAATGGGCCTTCTTTCCATCTTTAAAAGCCCATAACTTCGTCAACTGAACTCGGATTTTGATATGGCAAACCTTTATGGGCTTGTTGTAATCTGTGTTAAAAAATATAAGTCAAAACGTAGTTAAAAATATGACCGGTTTTATGTCATTGATTTTAATTTTGCGAAGGTTTACAGAAATGGGCCTTCTTTACATCTTTAAAAGCCCATAACTTGGTCAAAAGGTCTCCGATCTCGATATGGCATATCTTTATGGGCTAGTGGAATGATTATGATTATATGTGCATTAAAATATATAACTTTAAAGATAGTAAAAAATTTGACCGTTTTTATGTCATTGATTTTAATTTTGCGAAGGTTTACTGAAATTGACCATCTTTCAATTTTTAAAAGCCCATAACTTGGTCAAATGAACTCGGATTTCGATATGGCATATCTTTATGGGCTTGTGGAATGATTATGTTTTTATCTGCATTAAAATATATATCTTTAAAGATAGTAAAAAATATGACCGTTTTTATGTCATTGATTTTAATTTTGCGAAGGTTTCTTTAAAAGCCCATAACTTGGTCAAATGAGCTCGGATCTCGATATGGCATACCTTTATGGTCTTGTGGAATGTTTTTGTTGTTATCTGTATTAAAAAATATAATTCAAAACGTAGTTAAAAATATGACCGGTTTTATGTCATTGATTTTAATTTTGCGAAGGTTTACAGAAATGGGCCTTCTTAACATCTTTAAAAGCCCATAACTTGGTCAAAAGGACTCGGATTTCGATGTGGCATATCCTTATGGGCTTGTGGAATGATTATGTTTTTATCTGCATTAAAATATATAACCTTAATGGTAGAAAACATATGACCGTTTTTATGTCATTGATTTTAATTTTGCGAAGGCTTACTGAAATAGGCCTTCTTTCCATCTTTAAAAGCCCATAACTCGGTCAAATGAACTCGGATTTCGATATGGCAAACTTTTGCGGGCTTGTTGTAATCTTTATTAAAAAATATAATTCAAAACGTAGTTAAAAATATGACCGTTTTTATGTCATTGATTTTAATTTTGCGAAGGTTTACAGAAATGGGCCTTCTTTACATCTTTAAAAGCCCATTACTTGGTCAAAAGGACTCGGATTTCGGTATAGGATATCTTTATGGGCTTGTGGAATGATTGTGTTTTAATCTGCATTAAAATATATATCTTTAAAGATAGTAAAAAATATGACCGTTTTTATGTCATTGATTTTAATTTTGCGAAGGTTTCTTTAAAAGCCCATAACTTTGTCAAATGAACTCGGATTTTGATATGGCAAACCTTTATGGGCATGTGGAATGATTTTGTTGTAATCGGTATTAAAATATATAACTTCAAAGGTAGTAAAAAAGAACGCTATAGTCGAGTACCTCGACTATCAGATACCCGTTACTCAAAGGGAAATGGAGATATGCAAGCAGCAAAGCGAGATTAAAATGCGCCACCTACCGGCGGTAGACAGATTTAAGCGTTATGGGCGTTAGAGTGGGCGTGGAAAATTTATTTTTGGATCAATCGATAGGTATTGACGACACCAATACATTTCAGTTAAAATTTCTTATCTAGCATGCAAATTGTGGGCGTCACAGGTTTTCGCGGTTTGTGGGCGTTTTAGTGGGCGTGGCAAACTTTTTTTTAGGTCAATCGATAGGTATTGTTAAGAACAATACATTTCAGTTAAAATTTTCTATCTAGCATCAAAACTGTAGGAGTTACAGTTTTGGGCGGTTTGTGGGCGTTAGAGTGGGCGTGGCAGTCTACTGAAACAAACTTGCGCTGCGTAAGAAGCTCAGGAATCTGTACGCCAAATCTCAATAGCCTAGCTCTCATAGTTTCCGAGATCTCAGCGTTCATCCGGACAGACAGACGGACAGACGGACAGACGGACATGGCTAGATCGACTCGGCTAGTGATCCTGATCAAGAATATATATACTTTATGGGGTCGGAAACGCTTCCTTCTGCCTGTTACATACTTTCCGACGAATCTAGTATACCCTTTTACTCTACGAGTAACGGGTATAAATATGACCGTTTTTATGTCATTGATTTTAATTTTGCGAAGGTTTACTGAAATGGGCCTTCTTTCCATCTTTAAATGCCCATAACTTGGTCAAATGAACTCGGATTTCGATATGGCATACCTTTATGGGCTTGTGGAATGATTATGTTGTTATCTGCATTAAAATATATAACTTTAAAGGTATTAAAAAATATTAAGGTGTACTGAAATGGGCCTTCTTTCCATCTTTAAAAGCCCATAACTTGGTCAAATGAGCTCGGATCTCGATATGGCATACCTTTATGGTCTTAACGTAGTTAAAAATATGACCGGTTTTATGTCATTGATTTTAATTTTGCGAAGGTTTATCTTGTTCAAATTAACTCGGATTTCGATATGGCATACCTCTATGGGCTTGTAGAATGATTATGTTGTTATCTGCATTAAAATATTTGACTTTAAAGGTAGTAAAAAATAGGACCGTTTTTATGTCATTGATTTTAACTTTGCGATGGTTTACTGAAATGGGCCTTCTCTCCATCTTTAAAAGCCCATAACTTAGTCAAAAGGACTCGGATTTCGATATGGCATATCTTTATGGGCTTGTGGAATGATTTTGTTGTAATCGGCATTAAAATATATAACTTTAAAGATTGTAAAAAATATGACCGCTTTTATGTCATTGATTTTAAGTTTGCGATGGTTTACTGAAATGGGCCTTCTTTCCATCTTTAAAAGCCCATATCTTGTTCAAATGAACTCGGATTTCGATATGGCATACCTCTATGGGCTTGTAGAATGATTATGTTGTTATCTGCATTAAAATATATAACTTTAAAGATTGTAAAAAATATGAACGTTTTTATGTCATTGATTTTAATTTTGCGAAGGTTTACTGAAATGGGCCTTCTTTCCATCTTTAAAAGCCCATATCTTGTTCAAATTAACTCGGATTTCGATATGGCATACCTCTATAGGCTTGTAGAATGATTATGTTGTTATCTGCATTAAAATATTTAACTTTAAAAGTAGTAAAAAATATGACCGTTTTTATGTCATTGATTTTAAATTTGCGACGGTTTACTGTATTGGGCCTTCTTTACATCTTTAAAAGCCCATATCTTGTTCAAATTAACTCGGATTTCGATATGGCATACCTCTATGGGCTTGTAGAATGATTATGTTGTTATCTGCATTAAAATATATAACTTTAAAGATTGTAAAAAATATGACCGTTTTTATGTCATTGATTTTAATTTTGCGAAGGTTTACAGAAATGGGCCTCCTTTACATCTTTAAAAGCCCATAACTTGGTCAAAAGGACTCGGATTTCGGTATGGCATATCTTTATGGCCTTGTGGAATGATTATGTTTTAATCTGCATTAAAATATATATCTTTAAAGATAGTAAAAAATATGACCGTTTTTATGTCATTGATTTTAATTTTGCGAAGGTTTCTTTAAAAGCCCATAACTTTGTCAAATGAACTCGGATTTTGATATGGCAAACCTTTATGGGCATGTGGAATGATTTTGTTGTAATCGGTATTAAAATATATAACTTCAAAGGTAGTAAAAAATATGACCGTTTTTATGTCATTGATTTTAATTTAGCGAAGGTTTACTGAAATGGGCCTTCTTTCCATCTTTAAATGCCCATAACTTGGTCAAATGAACTCGGATTTCGATATGGCATACTTTATGGGCTTGTGGAATGATTATGTTGTTATCTGCATTAAAATATATAACTTGAAAGGTATTAAAAAATATTAAGGTATACTGAAATGGGCCTTCTTTCCATCCTTAAAAGCCCATAACTTGGTCAAATGAACTCGGATTTCGATATGGCAAACCTTTATGGGCTTGCTGTAATCTGTATTAAAAAATATAATTCAAAAAGTAGTTAAAAAAATGACCATTTTTATGTCATTGATTTTAATTTTGCGAAGGTTTACAGAAATGGGCCTCCTTTACATCTTTAAAAGCCCATAACGTGGTCAAAAGGACTCGGATTTCGGTATGGCATATCTTTATGGGCTTGTGGAATGATTATGTTTTAATCTGCATTAAAATATATATCTTTAAAGATAGTAAAAAATATGACCGTTTTTATGTCATTGATTTTAATTTTGCGAAGGTTTCTTTAAAAGCCCATAACTTTGTCAAATGAACTCGGATTTTGATATGGCAAACCTTTATGGGCATGTGGAATGATTTTGTTGTAATCGGTATTAAAATATATAACTTCAAAGGTAGTAAAAAATATGACCGTTTTTATGTCATTGATTTTAATTTAGCGAAGGTTTACTGAAATGGGCCTTCTTTCCATCTTGAAATGCCCATAACTTGGTCAAATGAACTCGGATTTCGATATGGCATACTTTATGGGCTTGTGGAATGATTATGTTGTTATCTGCATTAAAATATATAACTTGAAAGGTATTAAAAAATATTAAGGTATACTGAAATGGGCCTTCTTTCCATCTTTAAAAGCCCATAACTTGGTCAAATGAACTCGGATTTCGATATGGCAAACCTTTATGGGCTTGCTTTTATCTGTATTAAAAAATATAATTCAAAAAGTAGTTAAAAATATGACCGTTTTTATGTCATTGATTTTAATTTAGCGAAGGTTTACTGAAATGGGCCTTCTTTCCATCTTTAAATGCCCATAACTTGGTCAAATGAACTCGGATTTCGATATGGCAAACCTTTATGGGCTTGCTGTAATCTGTATTAAAAAATATAATTCAAAAAATAGTTAAAAATATGACCATTTTTATGTCATTGATTTTAATTTTGCGAAGGTTTACAGAAATAAACCTTCTTTCCATCTTTAAAAGCCCATAACTTGGTCAAAAGGACTCGGATTTCGATGTGGCATATCTTTATGGGCTTGTGGAATGATTATGTTTTTATCTGCATTAAAATACATAACCTTAATGGTAGAAAACATATGACCGTTTTTAGGTCATTGAATTTAATTTTGCGAAGGATTACTGAAATAGGCCTTCTTTCCATCTTTAAAAGCCCATAACTTGGTCAAATGAACTCGGATTTCGATATGGCAAACCTTTATGGGCTTGCTTTTATCTGTATTAAAAAATATAATTCAAAAAGTAGTTAAAAATATGACCGTTTTTATGTCATTGATTTTAATTTTGCGAAGGTTTGCAGAAATGGGCCTTCTTTACATCTTTAAAAGCACATAACTTGGCCAAAAGTACTCGGATTTCGATATGGCATATCTTTATGGGCTTGTGGAATGATTATGTTTTTATCTGCATTAAAATATATATCTTTAAAGATAGTAAAAAATATGACCGTTTTTATGTCATTGATTTTAATTTTGCGAAGGTTTACTGAAATGGACCTTCTTTCCATCTTTAAAAGCCCATAACTTGGTCAAATGAACTCGGATCTCGATATGGCAAACCTTTATGGGCTTCTTGTAATCTGTATTAAAAAATATAATTCAAAACGTAGTTAAAAATATGACCGTTTTTATGTCATTGATGTTTATTTTGCGAAAGTTTACAGAAATGGGCCTTCTTTACATCTTTAAAAGCACATAACTTGGCCAAAAGTACTCGGATTTCGATATGGCATATCTTTATGGGCTTGTGGAATGATTATGTTTTTATCTGCAATAAAATATATATCTTTAAAGATAGTAAAAAATATGACCGTTTTTATGTCATTGATTTTAATTTTGCGAAGGTTTACTGAAATGGACCTTCTTTCCATCTTTAAAAGCCCATAACTTGGTCAAATGAACTCGGATCTCGATATGGCAAACCTTTATGGGCTTCTTGTAATCTGTATTAAAAAATATTATTCAAAACGTAGCTAAAAATATGACCGCTTTTATGTCATTGATGTTTATTTTGCGAAAGTTTACAGAAATGGGCCTTCTTTACATCTTTAAAAGCACATAACTTGGTCAAAAGGACTCGGATTTCGATACGGCATAAATTTATGGGCTTGTGGAATGATTATGTTTTTATCTGCATTAAAATATATAACTTTAAAGATAGTACAAAATATGACCGTTTTTATGTCATTGATTTTAATTTTGCGAAGGTTTATCTTGTTCAAATTAACTCGGATTTCGATATGGCATACCTCTATGGGCTTGTAGAATGATTATGTTGTTATCTGCATTAAAATATTTGACTTTAAAGGTAGTAAAAAATAGGACCGTTTTTATGTCATTGATTTTAACTTTGCGATGGTTTACTGAAATGGGCCTTCTCTCCATCTTTAAAAGCCCATAACTTAGTCAAAAGGACTCGGATTTCGATATGGCATATCTTTATGGGCTTGTGGAATGATTTTGTTGTAATCGGCATTAAAATATATAACTTTAAAGATTGTAAAAAATATGACCGTTTTTATGTCATTGATTTTAAGTTTGCGATGGTTTACTGAAATGGGCCTTCTTTCCATCTTTAAAAGCCCATATCTTGTTCAAATTAACTCGGATTTCGATATGGCATACCTCTATGGGCTTGTAGAATGATTATGTTGTTATCTGCATTAAAATATATAACTTTAAAGATTGTAAAAAATATGAACGTTTTTATGTCATTGATTTTAATTTTGCGAAGGTTTACTGAAATGGGCCTTCTTTCCATCTTTAAAAGCCCATATCTTGTTCAAATTAACTCGGATTTCGATATGGCATACCTCTATGGGCTTGTAGAATGATTATGTTGTTATCTGCATTAAAATATTTAACTTTAAAGGTAGTAAAAAATATGACCGTTTTTATGTCATTGATTTTAAATTTGCGACGGTTTACTGTATTGGGCCTTCTTTACATCTTTAAAAGCCCATATCTTGTTCAAATTAACTCGGATTTCGATATGGCATACCTCTATGGGCTTGTAGAATGATTATGTTGTTATCTGCATTAAAATATATAACTTTAAAGATTGTAAAAAATATGACCGTTTTTATGTCATTGATTTTAATTTTGCGAAGGTTTACTGAAATGGGCCTTCTTTGCATCTTTAAAAGACCATAACTTGGTCAAATGAACTCGGATTTTAATATGGCATATCTTTATGGGCTTGTGGAATGATTATGTTTTTATCTGCATTAAAATATATAACCTTAATGGTAGAAAACATATGACCGTTTTTATGTCATTGATTTTAATTTTGCGAAGGATTACTGAAATAGGCCTTCTTTCCATCTTTAAATGCCCATAACTTGGTCAAATGAACTCGGATTTCGATATGGCATACTTTATGGGCTTGTGGAATGATTATGTTGTTATCTGCATTAAAATATATAACTTGAAAGGTATTAAAAAATATTAAGGTTTACTGTATTGGGCCTTCTTTACATCCTTAAAAGCCCATAACTTGGTCAAATGAACTCGGATTTCGATATGGCAAACCTTTATGGGCTTGCTGTAATCTGTATTAAAAAATATAATTCAAAAAGTAGTTAAAAAAATGACCATTTTTATGTCATTGATTTTAATTTTGCGAAGGTTTACAGAAATGGGCCTCCTTTACATCTTTAAAAGCCCATAACGTGGTCAAAAGGACTCGGATTTCGGTATGGCATATCTTTATGGGCTTGTGGAATGATTATGTTTTAATCTGCATTAAAATATATATCTTTAAAGATAGTAAAAAATATGACCGTTTTTATGTCATTGATTTTAATTTTGCGAAGGTTTCTTTAAAAGCCCATAACTTTGTCAAATGAACTCGGATTTTGATATGGCAAACCTTTATGGGCATGTGGAATGATTTTGTTGTAATCGGTATTAAAATATATAACTTCAAAGGTAGTAAAAAATATGACCGTTTTTATGTCATTGATTTTAATTTAGCGAAGGTTTACTGAAATGGGCCTTCTTTCCATCTTGAAATGCCCATAACTTGGTCAAATGAACTCGGATTTCGATATGGCATACTTTATGGGCTTGTGGAATGATTATGTTGTTATCTGCATTAAAATATATAACTTGAAAGGTATTAAAAAATATTAAGGTATACTGAAATGGGCCTTCTTTCCATCTTTAAAAGCCCATAACTTGGTCAAATGAACTCGGATTTCGATATGGCAAACCTTTATGGGCTTGCTTTTATCTGTATTAAAAAATATAATTCAAAAAGTAGTTAAAAATATGACCGTTTTTATGTCATTGATTTTAATTTAGCGAAGGTTTACTGAAATGGGCCTTCTTTCCATCTTTAAATGCCCATAACTTGGTCAAATGAACTCGGATTTCGATATGGCAAACCTTTATGGGCTTGCTGTAATCTGTATTAAAAAATATAATTCAAAAA
Organism: Drosophila suzukii; assembly: GCF_043229965.1. Lineage (NCBI taxonomy): Eukaryota > Metazoa > Arthropoda > Insecta > Diptera > Drosophilidae > Drosophila > Drosophila suzukii. The sequence goes on along the minus strand of NW_027255940.1, from coordinate 560,352 downwards.
ATAGTTAAAAATATGACCATTTTTATGTCATTGATTTTAATTTTGCGAAGGTTTACAGAAATAAACCTTCTTTCCATCTTTAAAAGCCCATAACTTGGTCAAAAGGACTCGGATTTCGATGTGGCATATCTTTATGGGCTTGTGGAATGATTATGTTTTTATCTGCATTAAAATACATAACCTTAATGGTAGAAAACATATGACCGTTTTTAGGTCATTGAATTTAATTTTGCGAAGGACTACTGAAATAGGCCTTCTTTCCATCTTTAAAAGCCCATAACTTGGTCAAATGAACTCGGATTTCGATATGGCAAACCTTTATGGGCTTGCTTTTATCTGTATTAAAAAATATAATTCAAAAAGTAGTTAAAAATATGACCGTTTTTATGTCATTGATTTTAATTTTGCGAAGGTTTGCAGAAATGGGCCTTCTTTACATCTTTAAAAGCACATAACTTGGCCAAAAGTACTCGGATTTCGATATGGCATATCTTTATGGGCTTGTGGAATGATTATGTTTTTATCTGCATTAAAATATATATCTTTAAAGATAGTAAAAAATATGACCGTTTTTATGTCATTGATTTTAATTTTGCGAAGGTTTACTGAAATGGACCTTCTTTCCATCTTTAAAAGCCCATAACTTGGTCAAATGAACTCGGATCTCGATATGGCAAACCTTTATGGGCTTCTTGTAATCTGTATTAAAAAATATAATTCAAAACGTAGTTAAAAATATGACCGTTTTTATGTCATTGATGTTTATTTTGCGAAAGTTTACAGAAATGGGCCTTCTTTACATCTTTAAAAGCACATAACTTGGCCAAAAGTACTCGGATTTCGATATGGCATATCTTTATGGGCTTGTGGAATGATTATGTTTTTATCTGCAATAAAATATATATCTTTAAAGATAGTAAAAAATATGACCGTTTTTATGTCATTGATTTTAATTTTGCGAAGGTTTACTGAAATGGACCTTCTTTCCATCTTTAAAAGCCCATAACTTGGTCAAATGAACTCGGATCTCGATATGGCAAACCTTTATGGGCTTCTTGTAATCTGTATTAAAAAATATTATTCAAAACGTAGCTAAAAATATGACCGCTTTTATGTCATTGATGTTTATTTTGCGAAAGTTTACAGAAATGGGCCTTCTTTACATCTTTAAAAGCACATAACTTGGTCAAAAGGACTCGGATTTCGATACGGCATATCTTTATGGGCTTGTGGAATGATTATGTTTTTATCTGCATTAAAATATATAACTTTAAAGATAGTACAAAATATGACCGTTTTTATGTCATTGATTTTAATTTTGCGAAGGTTTATCTTGTTCAAATTAACTCGGATTTCGATATGGCATACCTCTATGGGCTTGTAGAATGATTATGTTGTTATCTGCATTAAAATATTTGACTTTAAAGGTAGTAAAAAATAGGACCGTTTTTATGTCATTGATTTTAACTTTGCGATGGTTTACTGAAATGGGCCTTCTCTCCATCTTTAAAAGCCCATAACTTAGTCAAAAGGACTCGGATTTCGATATGGCATATCTTTATGGGCTTGTGGAATGATTTTGTTGTAATCGGCATTAAAATATATAACTTTAAAGATTGTAAAAAATATGACCGTTTTTATGTCATTGATTTTAAGTTTGCGATGGTTTACTGAAATGGGCCTTCTTTCCATCTTTAAAAGCCCATATCTTGTTCAAATTAACTCGGATTTCGATATGGCATACCTCTATGGGCTTGTAGAATGATTATGTTGTTATCTGCATTAAAATATATAACTTTAAAGATTGTAAAAAATATGAACGTTTTTATGTCATTGATTTTAATTTTGCGAAGGTTTACTGAAATGGGCCTTCTTTCCATCTTTAAAAGCCCATATCTTGTTCAAATTAACTCGGATTTCGATATGGCATACCTCTATGGGCTTGTAGAATGATTATGTTGTTATCTGCATTAAAATATTTAACTTTAAAGGTAGTAAAAAATATGACCGTTTTTATGTCATTGATTTTAAATTTGCGACGGTTTACTGTATTGGGCCTTCTTTACATCTTTAAAAGCCCATATCTTGTTCAAATTAACTCGGATTTCGATATGGCATACCTCTATGGGCTTGTAGAATGATTATGTTGTTATCTGCATTAAAATATATAACTTTAAAGATTGTAAAAAATATGACCGTTTTTATGTCATTGATTTTAATTTTGCGAAGGTTTACTGAAATGGGCCTTCTTTGCATCTTTAAAAGACCATAACTTGGTCAAATGAACTCGGATTTTAATATGGCATATCTTTATGGGCTTGTGGAATGATTATGTTTTTATCTGCATTAAAATATATAACCTTAATGGTAGAAAACATATGACCGTTTTTATGTCATTGATTTTAATTTTGCGAAGGATTACTGAAATAGGCCTTCTTTCCATCTTTAAAAGCCCATAACTTGGTCAAATGAACTCGGATTTCGATATGGCAAACCTTTATGGGCTTGCTTTTATCTGTATTAAAAAATATAATTCAAAACGTAGCTAAAAATATGACCGCTTTTATGTCATTGATGTTTATTTTGCGAAAGTTTACAGAAATGGGCCTTCTTTACATCTTTAAAAGCACATAACTTGGTCAAAAGGACTCGGATTTCGATACGGCATATCTTTATGGGCTTGTGGAATGATTATGTTTTTATCTGCATTAAAATATATAACTTTAAAGATAGTACAAAATATGACCGTTTTTATGTCATTGATTTTAATTTTGCGAAGGTTTATCTTGTTCAAATTAACTCGGATTTCGATATGGCATACCTCTATGGGCTTGTAGAATGATTATGTTGTTATCTGCATTAAAATATTTGACTTTAAAGGTAGTAAAAAATAGGACCGTTTTTATGTCATTGATTTTAACTTTGCGATGGTTTACTGAAATGGGCCTTCTCTCCATCTTTAAAAGCCCATAACTTAGTCAAAAGGACTCGGATTTCGATATGGCATATCTTTATGGGCTTGTGGAATGATTTTGTTGTAATCGGCATTAAAATATATAACTTTAAAGATTGTAAAAAATATGACCGTTTTTATGTCATTGATTTTAAGTTTGCGATGGTTTACTGAAATGGGCCTTCTTTCCATCTTTAAAAGCCCATATCTTGTTCAAATTAACTCGGATTTCGATATGGCATACCTCTATGGGCTTGTAGAATGATTATGTTGTTATCTGCATTAAAATATATAACTTTAAAGATTGTAAAAAATATGAACGTTTTTATGTCATTGATTTTAATTTTGCGAAGGTTTACTGAAATGGGCCTTCTTTCCATCTTTAAAAGCCCATATCTTGTTCAAATTAACTCGGATTTCGATATGGCATACCTCTATGGGCTTGTAGAATGATTATGTTGTTATCTGCATTAAAATATTTAACTTTAAAGGTAGTAAAAAATATGACCGTTTTTATGTCATTGATTTTAAATTTGCGACGGTTTACTGTATTGGGCCTTCTTTACATCTTTAAAAGCCCATATCTTGTTCAAATTAACTCGGATTTCGATATGGCATACCTCTATGGGCTTGTAGAATGATTATGTTGTTATCTGCATTAAAATATATAACTTTAAAGATTGTAAAAAATATGACCGTTTTTATGTCATTGATTTTAATTTTGCGAAGGTTTACTGAAATGGGCCTTCTTTGCATCTTTAAAAGACCATAACTTGGTCAAATGAACTCGGATTTTAATATGGCATATCTTTATGGGCTTGTGGAATGATTATGTTTTTATCTGCATTAAAATATATAACCTTAATGGTAGAAAACATATGACCGTTTTTATGTCATTGATTTTAATTTTGCGAAGGATTACTGAAATAGGCCTTCTTTCCATCTTTAAAAGCCCATAACTTGGTCAAATGAACTCGGATTTCGATATGGCAAACCTTTATGGGCTTGCTTTTATCTGTATTAAAAAATATAATTCAAAAAGTAGTTAAAAATATGACCGTTTTTATGTCATTGATTTTAATTTTGCGAAGGTTTGCAGAAATGGGCCTTCTTTACATCTTTAAAAGCACATAACTTGGCCAAAAGTACTCGGATTTCGATATGGCATATCTTTATGGGCTTGTGGAATGATTATGTTTTTATCTGCATTAAAATATATATCTTTAAAGATAGTAAAAAATATGACCGTTTTTATGTCATTGATTTTAATTTTGCGAAGGTTTACTGAAATAGGCCTTCTTTCCATCTTTAAAAGCCCATAACTTGGTCAAATGAACTCGGATTTCGATATGGCAAACCTTTATGGGCTTGTTGTAATCTGTATTAAAAAATATATTTCAAAACGTAGTTAAAAATATGACCGTTTTTATGTCATTGATTTTTATTTTGCGAAAGGTTACAGAAATGGGCCTTCTTTACATCTTTAAGAGCACATAACTGGTCAAAAGGACTCGGATTTCGATATGGCATATCTTTACGGGCTTGTGGAATGATTATGTTTTAATCTGCATTAAAATATATAACTTTAAAGATAGTAAAAAATATGACCGTTTTTATGTCATTGATTTTAATTTTGCGAAGGTTTACTGAAATGGACCTTCTTTCCATCTTTAAAAGCCCATAACTTGGTCAAATGAACTCGGATCTGGATATGGCAAACCTTTATGGGCTTCTTGTAATCTGTATTAAAAAATATAATTCAAAACGTAGTTTAAAATATGACCGTTTCTATGTCATTGATTTTAATTTTGCGAAGGTTTACAGAAATGGGCCTTCTTTACATCTTTAAAAGCCCATAACTTGGTCAAAAGGACTCGGATTTCGATGTGGTATATCCTTATGGGCTTGTGGAATGATTATGTTTTTATCTGCATTAAAATATATAACCTTAATGGTAGAAAACATATGACCGTTTTTATGTCATTGATTTTAATTTTGCGAAGGATTACTGAAATAGGCCTTCTTTCCATCTTTAAAAGCCCATAACTTGGTCAAATGAACTCGGATTTCGATATGGCAAACCTTTATGGGCTTGCTGTAATCTGTATTAAAAAATATAATTCAAAACGTAGTTAAAAATATGACCGTTTTTATGTCATTGATTTTAATTTTGCGAAGGTTTACAGAAATGGGCCTTCTTTACATCTTTAAAAGCACATAACTTGGCCAAAAGTACTCGGATTTCGATATGGCATATCTTTATGGGCTTGTGGAATGATTATGTTTTTATCTGCATTAAAATATATAACTTTAAAGATAGTACAAAATATGACCGTTTTTATGTCATTGATTTTAATTTTGCGAAGGTTTACTGAAATGGACCTTCTTTCCATCTTTAAAAGCCCATAACTTGGTCAAATGAACTCGGATCTGGATATGGCAAACCTTTATGGGCTTCTTGTAATCTGTGTTAAAAAATATAATTCAAAACGTAGTTAAAAATATGACCGTTTTTATGTCATTGATGTTTATTTTGCGAAAGTTTACAGAAATGTGCCTTCTTTACATCTTTAAAAGCACATAACTTGGTCAAAAGGACTCGGATTTCGATATGGCATATCTTTATGGGCTTGTGGAATGATTATGTTTTTATCTGCATTAAAATATATAACTTTAAAGATAGTACAAAATATGACCGTTTTTATGTCATTGATTTTAATTTTGCGAAGGTTTCTTTAAAAGCCCATAACTTCGTCAAATGAACTCGGATTTTAATATGGCAAACCTTTATGGGCTTGTGGAATGATTTTGTTGTAATCGGTATTAAAATATATATCTTTAAAGAACGTAAAAAATATGACCGTTTTTATGTCATTGATTTTAATTTTGCGAAGGTTTACTGTAATGGGCCTTTTTTCCATCTTTAAATGCCCATTACTTGGTCAAATGAACTCGGATCTGGATATGGCAAACCTTTATGGGCTTCTTGTAATCTGTGTTAAAAAATATAATTCAAAACGTAGTTAAAAATATGACCGTTTTTATGTCATTGATGTTTATTTTGCGAAAGTTTACAGAAATGTGCCTTCTTTACATCTTTAACAGCACATAACTTGGTCAAAAGGACTCGGATTTCGATATGGCATATCTTAATGGGCTTGTGGAATGATTATGTTTTTATCTGCATTAAAATATATAACTTTAAGGATGGTAAAAAATATGACCGCGTTTATGTCATTGATTTTAATTTTGCGAAGGTTTTCTGAAATGGGCCTTCTTTCCATCTTTAAAAGCCCATAACTTCAAGTGAACTCGGATTTTGATAAGGCAAACATTTATGGGCTTGTTGTAATCTGTATTAAAAAATATAATTCAAAACGTAGTTAAAATTATGATCGTTTTTATGTCATTGATTTTAATTTTGCGAAGGTTTACAGAAATGGGCCTTCTTTCCATCTTTAAAAGCCCATAACTTGGTCAAAAGGACTCGGATTTCGATGTGGCATATCTTTATGGGCTTGTGGAATGATTATGTTTTTATCTGCACTTAAATATATAACCTTTATGGTAGAAAACATATGATTATTTTTATGTCATTGATTTTAATTTTGCGAAGGTTTACAGAAATGGGCCTTCTTTACATCTTTAAAAGCTCATAACTTGGTCAAAAGGACTCGGATTTCGATATGGCATTTCTTTATGGGCTTGTGGAATGATTATGTTTTTATCTGCATTAAAATATATAACTTTTAAGATAGTAAAAAATATCAAGGTGTACTGAAACGGGCCTTCTTTCCATCTTTAAAGCCCATAACTTCGTCAACTGAACTCGGATTTTGATATGGCAAACCTTTATGGGCATGTGGAATGATTTTGTTGTAATCGGTATTAAAATATATAACTTCAAAGGTAGTAAAATATATGACTTCTTTTATGTCATTGATTTTAATTTTGCGAAGGTTTACTGAAATGGACCTTCTTTCCCTCTTTAAAAGCCCATAACTTGATCAAATGAACTCGGATTTCGATATGGCATACCTTTATGGGCTTGTGGAATGATTATGTTGTTATCTGCATTAAAATATATAACTTTAAAGGTATTAAAAAATATCAAGGTGTACTGAAATGGGCCTTCTTTCTATCTTTAAAAGCCCATAACTTGGTCAAATGAACTCGGATCTCGATATGACATACCTTTATGGTCTTGTGGAATGATTTTGTTGTTATCTGTATTAAAAAATATAACTTTAAAGGTAGTAAAAAATATGACCGTTTTTATGTCATTGATTTTAATTTTGCGAAGGTTTACTGAAATGGGCCTTTTTTCCATCTTTAAATGCCCATAACTTGGTCAAATGAACTCGGATTTCGATATGGCATACCTTTATGGGCTTGTGGAATGATTATGTTGTTATCTGCATTAAAATATATAACTTTAAAGGTATTAAAAAATATTAAGGTGTACTGAAATGGGCCTTCTTTCCATCTTTAAAAGCCCATAACTTGGTCAAATGAACTCGGATCTCGATATGGCATACCGTTATGGTCTTGTGGAATGATTTTGTTGTTATCTGTATTAAAAAATATAATTCAAAACGTAGTTAAAAATATGACCAGTTTTATGTCATTGATTTTAATTTTGCGAAGGTTTACAGAAATGGGCCTTCTTTCCATCTTTAAAAGCCCATAACTTGGTCAAAAGGACTCGGATTTCGATGTGGCATATCTTTATGGGCTTGTGGAATGATTATGTTTTTATCTGCATTAAAATATATAACCTTAATGGTAGAAAACATATGACCCTTTCTATGTCATTGATTTTAATTTTGCGAAGGTTTACAGAAATGGGCCTTCTTTCCATCTTTAAAAGCCCATAACTTGGTCAAAAGGACTCGGATTTCGATGTGGCATATCTTTATGGGCTTGTGGAATGATTATGTTTTTATCTGCATTAAAATATATAACCTTAATGGAAGAAAACATATGACCCTTTTTATGTCATTGATTTTAATTTTGCGAAGGTTTACTGAAATAGGCCTTCTTTCCATCTTTAAAAGCCCATAACTTGGTCAAATGAACTCGGATTTCGATATGGCAAACCTTTATGGGCTTGTTGTAATCTGTATTAAAAAATATAATTCAAAACGTAGTTAAAAATATGACCGTTTTTATGTCATTGATTTTAATTTTGCGAAGGTTTACAGAAATGGCCCTTCTCTACATCTTTAAAAGCCCATAACTTGGTCAAAAGGACTCGGATTTCGGTATGGCATATCTTTATGGGATTGTGGAATGATTATGTTTTAATCTGCATTAAAATATATATCTTTAAAGATAGTAAAAAATATGACCGTTTTTATGTCATTGATTTTAATTTTGCGAAGGTTTCTTTAAAAGCCCATAACTTGGTCAAATGAACTCGGATTTCGATATGGCAAACCTTTATGGGCTTGCTTTTATCTGTATTAAAAAATATAATTCAAAAAGTAGTTAAAAATATGACCGTTTTTATGTCATTGATTTTAATTTTGCGAAGGTTTGCAGAAATGGGCCTTCTTTACATCTTTAAAAGCACATAACTTGGCCAAAAGTACTCGGATTTCGATATGGCATATCTTTATGGGCTTGTGGAATGATTATGTTTTTATCTGCATTAAAATATATATCTTTAAAGATAGTAAAAAATATGACCGTTTTTATGTCATTGATTTTAATTTTGCGAAGGTTTCTTTAAAAGCCCATAACTTCGTCAAATAAACTCGGATTTTTATATGGCAAACCTTTATGGGCATGTGGAATGATTTTGTTGTAATCGGTATTAAAATATATAACTTCAAAGGTAGTAAAATATATGACTTCTTTTATGTCATTGATTTTAAAATTGCGAAGGTTTACTGACTTGGGCCTTCTTTCCATCTTTAAAAGCCCATAACTTGGTCAAATGAACTCGGACTTCGATATGGCATACCTCTATGGGCTTGTGGAATAATTATGTTGTTATCTGCATTAAAATATATAACTTTAAAGGTAGTAAAAAATATGACCGCTTTTATGTCATTGATTTTAATTTTGCGAAGGTTTACTGAAATGGACCTTCTTTCCATCTTTAAAAGCCCATAACTTGGTCAAATGAACTCGGATTTCGATATGGCAAACCTTTATGGGCTTGTTGTAATCTGTATTAAAAAATAAAAGTTAAAACGTAGTTAAAAATATGACCGGTTTTATGTCATTGATTTTAATTTTGCGAAGGTTTACTGAAATGGGCCTTCTTTCCATCTTTAAATGCCCATAACTTGGTCAAATGAACTCGGATTTCGATATGGCATACCTTTATGGGCTTGTGGAATGATTATGTTGTTATATTTATTAAAATATATAACTGTAAAGGTATTTAAAAATATCAAGGTGTACTGAAATGGGCCTTCTTTCCATCTTTAAAAGCCCATAACTTGGTCAAATGAACTCGGATTTCGATATGGCAAACCTTTATGGTCTTGTGGAACGAATTTTTTGTAATCTGTATTAAAAAAATATAATTCAAAACGTAGTTACAAATATGACCGGTTTTATGTCATTGATTTTAATTTTGCGAAGGTTTACAGAAATGGGCCTTCTTTACATCTTTAAAAGCCCATAACTTGGTCAAAAGGACTCGGATTTCGATATGGCATATCTTTATGGGCTTGTGGAATGTTTATGTTTTTATCTGCACTAAAATATATAACCTTTATGGTAGAAAACATATGATTATTTTTATGTCATTGATTTTAATTTTGCGAAGGTTTTCTGAAATGGGCCTTCTTTCCATTTTTAAAAGCCCATAACTTCAAGTGAACTCGGATTTTGATAAGGCAAACATTTATGGGCTTGTTGTAATCTGTATTAAAAAATATAATTCAAAACGTAGTTAAAATTATGATCGTTTTTATGTCATTGATTTTAATTTTGCGAAGGTTTACAGAAATGGGCCTTCTTTCCATCTTTAAAAGCCCATAACTTGGTCAAAAGGACTCGGATTTCGATGTGGCATATCTTTATGGGCTTGTGGAATGATTATGTTTTTATCTGCACTTAAATATATAACCTTTATGGTAGAAAACATATGATTATTTTTATGTCATTGATTTTAATTTTGCGAAGGTTTACAGAAATGGGCCTTCTTTACATCTTTAAAAGCTCATAACTTGGTCAAAAGGACTCGGATTTCGATATGGCATTTCTTTATGGGCTTGTGGAATGATTATGTTTTTATCTGCATTAAAATATATAACTTTTAAGATAGTAAAAAATATCAAGGTGTACTGAAATGGGCCTTCTTTCCATCTTTAAAGCCCATAACTTCGTCAACTGAACTCGGATTTTGATATGGCAAACCTTTATGGGCATGTGGAATGATTTTGTTGTAATCGGTATTAAAATATATAACTTCAAAGGTAGTAAAATATATGACTTCTTTTATGTCATTGATTTTAATTTTGCGAAGGTTTACTGAAATGGACCTTCTTTCCCTCTTTAAAAGCCCATAACTTGATCAAATGAACTCGGATTTCGATATGGCATACCTTTATGGGCTTGTGGAATGATTATGTTGTTATCTGCATTAAAATATATAACTTTAAAGGTATTAAAAAATATCAAGGTGTACTGAAATGGGCCTTCTTTCTATCTTTAAAAGCCCATAACTTGGTCAAATGAACTCGGATCTCGATATGGCATACCTTTATGGTCTTGTGGAATGATTTTGTTGTTATCTGTATTAAAAAATATAACTTTAAAGGTAGTAAAAAATATGACCGTTTTTATGTCATTGATTTTAATTTTGCGAAGGTTTACTGAAATGGGCCTTTTTTCTATCTTTAAATGCCCATAACTTGGTCAAATGAACTCGGATTTCGATATGGCATACCTTTATGGGCTTGTGGAATGATTATGTTGTTATCTGCATTAAAATATATAACTTTAAAGGTATTAAAAAATATTAAGGTGTACTGAAATGGGCCTTCTTTCCATCTTTAAAAGCCCATAACTTGGTCAAATGAACTCGGATCTCGATATGGCATACCTTTATGGTCTTGTGGAATGATTTTGTTGTTATCTGTATTAAAAAATATAATTCAAAACGTAGTTAAAAATATGACCAGTTTTATGTCATTGATTTTAATTTTGCGAAGGTTTACAGAAATGGGCCTTCTTTCCATCTTTAAAAGCCCATAACTTGGTCAAAAGGACTCGGATTTCGATGTGGCATATCTTTATGGGCTTGTGGAATGATTATGTTTTTATCTGCATTAAAATATATAACCTTAATGGTAGAAAACATATGACCCTTTCTATGTCATTGATTTTAATTTTGCGAAGGTTTACAGAAATGGGCCTTCTTTCCATCTTTAAAAGCCCATAACTTGGTCAAAAGGACTCGGATTTCGATGTGGCATATCTTTATGGGCTTGTGGAATGATTATGTTTTTATCTGCATTAAAATATATAACCTTAATGGAAGAAAACATATGACCCTTTTTATGTCATTGATTTTAATTTTGCGAAGGTTTACTGAAATAGGCCTTCTTTCCATCTTTAAAAGCCCATAACTTGGTCAAATGAACTCGGATTTCGATATGGCAAACCTTTATGGGCTTGTTGTAATCTGTATTAAAAAATATAATTCAAAACGTAGTTAAAAATATGACCGTTTTTATGTCATTGATTTTAATTTTGCGAAGGTTTACAGAAATGGCCCTTCTCTACATCTTTAAAAGCCCATAACTTGGTCAAAAGGACTCGGATTTCGGTATGGCATATCTTTATGGGATTGTGGAATGATTATGTTTTAATCTGCATTAAAATATATATCTTTAAAGATAGTAAAAAATATGACCGTTTTTATGTCATTGATTTTAATTTTGCGAAGGTTTCTTTAAAAGCCCATAACTTGGTCAAATGAACTCGGATTTCGATATGGCAAACCTTTATGGGCTTGCTTTTATCTGTATTAAAAAATATAATTCAAAAAGTAGTTAAAAATATGACCGTTTTTATGTCATTGATTTTAATTTTGCGAAGGTTTGCAGAAATGGGCCTTCTTTACATCTTTAAAAGCACATAACTTGGCCAAAAGTACTCGGATTTCGATATGGCATATCTTTATGGGCTTGTGGAATGATTATGTTTTTATCTGCATTAAAATATATATCTTTAAAGATAGTAAAAAATATGACCGTTTTTATGTCATTGATTTTAATTTTGCGAAGGTTTCTTTAAAAGCCCATAACTTCGTCAAATGAACTCGGATTTTTATATGGCAAACCTTTATGGGCATGTGGAATGATTTTGTTGTAATCGGTATTAAAATATATAACTTCAAAGGTAGTAAAATATATGACTTCTTTTATGTCATTGATTTTAAAATTGCGAAGGTTTACTGACTTGGGCCTTCTTTCCATCTTTAAAAGCCCATAACTTGGTCAAATGAACTCGGACTTCGATATGGCATACCTCTATGGGCTTGTGGAATAATTATGTTGTTATCTGCATTAAAATATATAACTTTAAAGGTAGTAAAAAATATGACCGCTTTTATGTCATTGATTTTAATTTTGCGAAGGTTTACTGAAATGGACCTTCTTTCCATCTTTAAAAGCCCATAACTTGGTCAAATGAACTCGGATTTCGATATGGCAAACCTTTATGGGCTTGTTGTAATCTGTATTAAAAAATAAAAGTTAAAACGTAGTTAAAAATATGACCGGTTTTATGTCATTGATTTTAATTTTGCGAAGGTTTACTGAAATGGGCCTTCTTTCCATCTTTAAATGCCCATAACTTGGTCAAATGAACTCGGATTTCGATATGGCATACCTTTATGGGCTTGTGGAATGATTATGTTGTTATATTTATTAAAATATATAACTGTAAAGGTATTTAAAAATATCAAGGTGTACTGAAATGGGCCTTCTTTCCATCTTTAAAAGCCCATAACTTGGTCAAATGAACTCGGATTTCGATATGGCAAACCTTTATGGTCTTGTGGAACGAATTTTTTGTAATCTGTATTAAAAAAATATAATTCAAAACGTAGTTACAAATATGACCGGTTTTATGTCATTGATTTTAATTTTGCGAAGGTTTACAGAAATGGGCCTTCTTTACATCTTTAAAAGCCCATAACTTGGTCAAAAGGACTCGGATTTCGATATGGCATATCTTTATGGGCTTGTGGAATGTTTATGTTTTTATCTGCACTAAAATATATAACCTTTATGGTAGAAAACATATGATTATTTTTATGTCATTGATTTTAATTTTGCGAAGGTTTACAGAAATGGGCCTTTCTTACATCTTTAAAAGCCCATAACTTGGTCAAAAGGACTCGGATTTCGATATGGCATATCTTAATGGGCTTGTGGAATGATTATGTTTTTATCTGCATTAAAATATATAACTTTAAGGATAGTAAAAAATATGACCGCGTTTATGTCATTGATTTTAATTTTGCGAAGGTTTTCTGAAATGGGCCTTCTTTCCATTTTTAAAAGCCCATAACTTCAAGTGAACTCGGATTTTGATAAGGCAAACATTTATGGGCTTGTTGTAATCTGTATTAAAAAATATAATTCAAAACGTAGTTAAAATTATGATCGTTTTTATGTCATTGATTTTAATTTTGCGAAGGTTTACAGAAATGGGCCTTCTTTCCATCTTTAAAAGCCCATAACTTGGTCAAAAGGACTCGGATTTCGATGTGGCATATCTTTATTAGCTTGTGGAATGATTATGTTTTTATCTGCACTAAAATATATAACCTTTATGGTAGAAAACATAGGATTATTTTTATGTCATTGATTTTAATTTTGCGAAGGTTTACAGAAATGGGCCTTCCTTACATCTTTAAAAGCCCATAACTTGGTCAAAAGGACTCGGATTTCGATATGGCATTTCTTTATGGGCTTGTGGAATGATTATGTTTTTATCTGCATTAAAATATATAACTTTTAAGATAGTAAAATATATCAAGGTGTACTGAAATGGGCCTTCTTTCCATCTTTAAAGCCCATAACTTCGTCAACTGAACTCGGATTTTGATATGGCAAACCTTTATGGGCATGTGGAATGATTTTGTTGTAATCGGTATTAAAATATATAACTTCAAAGGTAGTAAAATATATGACTTCTTTTATGTCATTGATTTTAATTTTGCGAAGGTTTACTGAAATGGACCTTCTTTCCATCTTTAAAAGCCCATAACTTGATCAAATGAACTCGGATTTCGATATGACAAACCTTTATGGGCTTCTTGTAATCTGTATTAAAAAATATAATTCAAAACGTAGTTAAAAATATGACCGTTTTTATGTCATTGGTGTTTATTTTGCGAAAGTTTACAGAAATGGGCCTTCTTTACATCTTTAAAAGCACATAACTTGGTCAAAAGGACTCGGATTTCGATATGGCATATCTTTATGGGCTTGTGGAATGATTATGTTTTTATCTGCATTAAAATATATAACTTTAAAGATAGTACAAAATATGACCGTTTTTATGTCATTGATTTTAATTTTGCGAAGGTTTCTTTAAAAGCCCATAACTTCGTCAAATGAACTCGGATTTTGATATGGCAAACCTTTATGGGCTTGTGGAATGATTTTGTTGTAATCGGTATTAAAATATATAACTTTAAAGGTAGTAAAAAATATGACCGTTTTTATGTCATTGATTTCAATTTTGCGAAGGTTTACTGAAATGGGCCTTCTTTCCATCTTTAAATGCCCAAAACTTGGTCAAATGAACTCGGATTTCGATATGGCATACCTCTATGGGCTTGTGGAATGATTTTGTTGTAATCGGTATTTAAATATATAACTTTAAAGGTATTAAAAAATATTAAGGTGTACTGAAATGGGCCTTCTTTCCATCTTTAAAAGCCCATAACTTGGTCAAATGAACTCGGATCTCGATATGGCATACCTTTATGGTCTTGTGGAATGATTTTGTTGTTATCTGTATTAAAAAATATAATTCAAAACGTAGTTAAAAATATGACCAGTTTTATGTCATTGATTTTAATTTTGCGAAGGTTTACAGAAATGGGCCTTCTTTACATCTTTAAAAGCCCATAACTTGGTCAAAAGGACTCGGATTTCGATATGGCA
The DNA here is from genome assembly GCF_043229965.1 of Drosophila suzukii. Taxonomy (NCBI): domain Eukaryota; kingdom Metazoa; phylum Arthropoda; class Insecta; order Diptera; family Drosophilidae; genus Drosophila; species Drosophila suzukii. Next base: position 545,250 of record NW_027255940.1, on the reverse strand, counting down.
TTTCTTTATGGGCTTGTGGAATGATTATGTTTTTATCTGCATTAAAATATATAACTTTTAAGATAGTAAAAAATATCAAGGTGTACTGAAATGGGCCTTCTTTCCATCTTTAAAAGCCCATAACTTCGTCAACTGAACTCGGATTTTGATATGGCAAACCTTTATGGGCATGTGGAATGATTTTGTTGTAATCGGTATTAAAATATATAACTTCAAAGGTAGTAAAATATATGACTTCTTTTATGTCATTGATTTTAATTTTGCGAAGGTTTACTGAAATGGACCTTCTTTCCATCTTTAAAAGCCCATAACTTGGTCAAATTAACTCGGATTTCGATATGGCAAACCTTTATGGGCTTGTTGTAATCTGTATTAAAAAATATAATTCAAAACGTAGTTAAAATTATGATCGTTTTTATGTCATTGATTTTAATTTTGCGAAGGTTTACAGAAATGGGCCTTCTTTCCATCTTTAAAAGCCCATAACTTGGTCAAAAGGACTCGGATTTCGATGTGGCATATCTTTATGGGCTTGTGGAATGATTATGTTTTTATCTGCATTAAAATATATAACCTTAATGGTAGAAAACATATGACCCTTTTTATGTCATTGATTTTAATTTTGCGAAGGTTTACAGAAATGGGCCTTCTTTCCATCTTTAAAAGCCCATAACTTGGTCAAAAGGACTCGGATTTCGATGTGGCATATCTTTATGGGCTTGTGGAATGATTATGTTTTTATCTGCATTAAAATATATAACCTTAATGGTAGAAAACATATGACCCTTTTTATGTCATTGATTTTAATTTTGCGAAGGTTTACTGAAATAGGCCTTCTTTCCATCTTTAAAAGCCCATAACTTGGTCAAATGAACTCAGATTTCGATATGGCAAACCTTTATGGGCTTGTTGTAATCTGTATTAAAAAATATAATTCAAAACGTAGTTAAAAATATGACCGTTTTTATGTCATTGATTTTAATTTTGCGAAGGTTTACAGAAATGGCCCTTCTCTACATCTTTAAAAGCCCATAACTTGGTCAAAAGGACTCGGATTTCGGTATGGCATATCTTTATGGGATTGTGGAATGATTATGTTTTAATCTGCATTAAAATATATAATTTTAAAGATAGTAAGAAATATGACCGTTTTTATGTCATTGATTTTAATTTTGCGAAGGTTTCTTTAAAAGCCCATAACTTCGTCAAATGAACTCGGATTTTTATATGGCAAACCTTTATGGGCATGTGGAATTTTTTTTTTTTTTTTTTTTACTTTTATTAATGTGGAAATTTTATTCTTAGGATTAGCACACTGCTACCCGACTGGCAGCTTAATCTAAACTGTTTTTTCAAAAATAGATACAATACTTAGTCTAAGGGTTCCTTAAGGCCAGAAATAATTTCGTTATTTTTAGTTATTTGATATTAATATTGAGGGTGGTGATGTTGCTAGGTCAAAATCCGGTCCGGTAGGTCTTGAGGGAGGCATGTGGAATGATTTTGTTGTAATCGGTATTAAAATATATAACTTCAAAGGTAGTAAAATATATGACTTCTTTTATGTCATTGATTTTAAAATTGCGAAGGTTTACTGACTTGGGCCTTCTTTCCATCTTTAAAAGCCCATAACTTGGTCAAATGAACTCGGACTTCGATATGGCATACCTCTATGGGCTTGTGGAATAATTATGTTGTTATCTGCATTAAAATATATAACTTTAAGGGTTGTAAGAAATATGACCGTTTTTATGTCATTGATTTTAATTTTGCGAAGGTTTACTGAAATGGGCCTTCTTTCCATCTTTAAATGCCCATAACTTGGTCAAATGAACTCGGATTTCGATATGGCATACCTTTCTGGGCTTGTGGAATGATTGTGTTGATATCTGCATTAAAATATATAACTTTAAAGTTATTAAAAAATATTAAGGTGTACTGAAATGGGCCTTCTTTCCATCTTTAAGAGCCCATAACTTGGTCAAATGAACGCGGATCTCGATATGGCATACCTTTATGGTCTTGTGGAATGATTTTGTTGTTATCTGTGTTAAAAAATATAATTCAAAACGTAGTTAAAAATATGACCGGTTTTATGTCATTGATTTTAATTTTGCGAAGGTTTACTGAAATGGGCCTTTTTTCCATCTTTAAATGCCCATAACTTGGTCAAATGAACTCGGATTTCGATATGGCATACCTTTATGGGCTTGTGGAATGATTATGTTGTTATCTGCATTAAAATATATAACTTTAAAGGTATTAAAAAATATTAAGGTGTACTGAAATGGGCCTTCTTTCCATCTTTAAAAGCCCATAACTTGGTCAAATGAACTCGGATCTCGATATGGCATACCTTTATGGTCTTGTGGAATGATTTTGTTGTTATCTGTATTAAAAAATATAATTCAAAACGTAGTTAAAAATATGACCAGTTTTATGTCATTGATTTTAATTTTGCGAAGGTTTACAGAAATGGGCCTTCTTTACATCTTTAAAAGCCCATAACTTGGTCAAAAGGACTCGGATTTCGATATGGCATTTCTTTATGGGCTTGTGGAATGATTATGTTTTTATCTGCATTAAAATATATAACTTTTAAGATAGTAAAAAATATCAAGGTGTACTGAAATGGGCCTTCTTTCCATCTTTAAAAGCCCATAACTTCGTCAACTAAACTCGGATTTTGATATGGCAAACCTTTATGGGCATGTGGAATGATTTTGTTGTAATCGGTATTAAAATATATAACTTCAAAGGTAGTAAAATATATGACTTCTTTTATGTCATTGATTTTAATTTTGCGAAGGTTTACTGAAATGGACCTTCTTTCCATCTTTAAAAGCCCATAACTTGGTCAAATGAACTCGGATTTCGATATGGCAAACCTTTATGGGCTTGTTGTGATCTGTATTAAAAAATATAATTCAAAACGTAGTTAAAATTATGATCGTTTTTATGTCATTGATTTTAATTTTGCGAAGGTTTACAGAAATGGGCCTTCTTTCCATCTTTAAAAGCCCATAACTTGGTCAAAAGGACTCGGATTTCGATGTGGCATATCTTTATGGGCTTGTGGAATGATTATGTTTTTATCTGCATTAAAATATATAACCTTAATGGTAGAAAACATATGACCCTTTTTATGTCATTGATTTTAATTTTGCGAAGGTTTACAGAAATGGGCCTTCTTTCCATCTTTAAAAGCCCATAACTTGGTCAAAAGGACTCGGATTTCGATGTGGCATATCTTTATGGGCTTGTGGAATGATTATGTTTTTATCTGCATTAAAATATATAACCTTAATGGTAGAAAACATATGACCCTTTTTATGTCATTGATTTTAATATTGCGAAGGTTTACTGAAATAGGCCTTCTTTCCATCTTTAAAAGCCCATAACTTGGTCAAATGAACTCGGATTTCGATATGGCAAACCTTTATGGGCTTGTTGTAATCTGTATTAAAAAATATAATTCAAAACGTAGTTAAAAATATGACCGTTTTTATGTCATTGATTTTAATTTTGCGAAGGTTTACAGAAATGGCCCTTCTCTACATCTTTAAAAGCCCATAACTTGGTCAAAAGGACTCGGATTTCGGTATGGCATATCTTTATGGGATTGTGGAATGATTATGTTTTAATCTGCATTAAAATATATAATTTTAAAGATAGTAAGAAATATGACCGTTTTTATGTCATTGATTTTAATTTTGCGAAGGTTTCTTTAAAAGCCCATAACTTCGTCAAATGAACTCGGATTTTTATATGGCAAACCTTTATGGGCATGTGGAATGATTTTGTTGTAATCGGTATTAAAATATATAACTTCAAAGGTAGTAAAATATATGACTTCTTTTATGTCATTGATTTTAAAATTGCGAAGGTTTACTGACTTGGGCCTTCTTTCCATCTTTAAAAGCCCATAACTTGGTCAAATGAACTCGGACTTCGATATGGCATACCTCTATGGGCTTGTGGAATAATTATGTTGTTATCTGCATTAAAATATATAACTTTAAGGGTTGTAAGAAATATGACCGTTTTTATGTCATTGATTTTAATTTTGCGAAGGTTTACTGAAATGGGCCTTCTTTCCATCTTTAAATGCCCATAACTTGGTCAAATGAACTCGGATTTCGATATGGCATACCTTTCTGGGCTTGTGGAATGATTGTGTTGTTATCTGCATTAAAATATATAACTTTAAAGTTATTAAAAAATATTAAGGTGTACTGAAATGGGCCTTCTTTCCATCTTTAAGAGCCCATAACTTGGTCAAATGAACGCGGATCTCGATATGGCATACCTTTATGGTCTTGTGGAATGATTTTGTTGTTATCTGTGTTAAAAAATATAATTCAAAACGTAGTTAAAAATATGACCGGTTTTATGTCATTGATTTTAATTTTGCGAAGGTTTACAGAAATGGGCCTTCTTTATATCTTTAAAAGCCCATAACTTGGTCAAAAGGACTCGGATTTCGATATGGCATATCTATATGGGCTTGTGGAATGATTACGTTTTTATCTGCATTAAAATATATATCTTTAAAGATAGTAAAAAATATCAAGGTGTACTGAAATGGGCCTTCTTTCCATCTTTAAAAGCCCATAACTTCGTCAACTGAACTCGGATTTTGATATGGCAAACCTTTATGGGCATGTGGAATGATTTTGTTGTAATCGGTATTAAAATATATAACTTTAAAGGTAGTAAAAAGTATGACCGCTTTTATGTCATTGATTTTAATTTTGCGAAGGTTTACTGAAATGGACCTTCTTTCCATCTTTAAAAGCCCATAACTTGGTCAAATGAACTCGGATTTCGATATGGCAAACCTTTATGGGCTTGTTGTAATCTGTATTAATAAATATAAGTTAAAACGTAGTTAAAAATATGACCGGTTTTATGTCATTGATTTTAATTTTGCGAAGGTTTACTGAAATGGGCCTTCTTTCCATCTTTAAATGCCCATAACTTGGTCAAATGAACTCGGATTTCGATATGGCATACCTTTATGGGCTTGTGGAATGATTATGTTGTTATATTTATTAAAATATATAACTGTAAAGGTATTTAAAAATATCAAGGTGTACTGAAATGGGCCTTCTTTCCATCTTTAAAAGCCCATAACTTGGTCAAATGAACTCGGATTTCGATATGGCAAACCTTTATGGTCTTGTGGAATGAATTTGTTGTAATCTGTATTAAAAAAATATAATTCAAAACGTAGTTACAAATATGAACGGTTTTATGTCATTGATTTTAATTTTGCGAAGGTTTACAGAAATGAACCTTCTTTACATCTTTAAAAGCCCATAACTTGGTCAAAAGGACTCGGATTTCGAAATGTCATATCTATATGAGCTTGTGGAATGATTATGTTTTTATCTGCATTAAAATATATAACTTAAAGGATACTTAAAAATATGACCGCTTTTATGTCATTGATTTTAATTTTGCGAAGGTTTACTGAAATGGACCTTCTTTCCATCTTTAAAAGCCCATAACTTGGTCAAATGAACTCGGATTTCGATATGGCAAACCTTTATGGGCTTGTTGTAATCTGTATTAAAAAATATAAGTTAAAACGTAGTTAAAAATATGATCGGTTTTATGTCATTGATTTTAATTTTGCGGAGGTTTACAGAAATGGCCTTCTTTCCATCTTTAAAAGCCAATAACTTGGTCAAAAGGACTCCGATCTCGATATGGCATATCTTTATGGGCTAGTGGAATGATAAAGATTTTATGTGCATTAGAATATATAACTTTAAAGATAGTAAAAAATTTGACCGTTTTTATGTCATTGATTTTAATTTTGCGCAGGTTGGTCAAATGAACTCGGATTTTTATATGACAAACCCTTATGGGCCTGTGGAATGATTTTGTTGTAATTGGTATTAAAATATATAACTTTAAAGGTAGTAAAAAATATGACCGTTTTTATGTCATTGATTTTAATTTTGCGAAGGTTTACTGAAATGGGCCTTCTTTCCATCTTTAAATGCCCATAACTTGGTCAAATGAACTCGGATTTCGATATGGCATACCTCTATGGGCTTGTGGAATAATTATGTTGTTATCTGCATTAAAATATATAACTTTAAGGGTTGTAAGAAATATGACCGTTTTTATGTCATTGATTTTAATTTTGCGAAGGTTTACTGAAATGGGCCTTCTTTCCATCTTTAAATGCCCATAACTTGGTCAAATGAACTCGGATTTCGATATGGCATACCTTTCTGGGCTTGTGGAATGATTGTGTTGTTATCTGCATTAAAATATATAACTTTAAAGTTATTAAAAAATATTAAGGTGTACTGAAATGGGCCTTCTTTCCATCTTTAAGAGCCCATAACTTGGTCAAATGAACGCGGATCTCGATATGGCATACCTTTATGGTCTTGTGGAATGATTTTGTTGTTATCTGTGTTAAAAAATATAATTCAAAACGTAGTTAAAAATATGACCGGTTTTATGTCATTGATTTTAATTTTGCGAAGGTTTACAGAAATGGGCCTTCTTTACATCTTTAAAAGCCCATAACTTGGTCAAAAGGACTCGGTTTTCGATATGGCATATCTTTATGGGCTTGTGGAATGATTATGTTTTTATCTGCATTAAAATATATAACTTTAAAGATAGTAAAACATATGACCGTTTTTATGTCATTGATTTTAATTTTGCGAAGGTTTACTAAAATGGACCTTCTTTCCATCTTTAAAAGCCCATAACTTGGTCAAATGAACTCGGATTTCGATATGGCAAACCTTTATGGGCTTGTTGTAATCTGTACAAAAAAATATAATTCAAAACGTAGTTAAAAATATGACCGTTTTTATGTCATTGATTTTAATTTTGCGAAGTTTACTGAACTTGGCCTTCTTTCCATCTTTAAAGGCCCATAACTTGGTCAAATGAACTCGGATTTTGATATGGCATACCTTTATGGGCTTGTGGCATGATTATGTTGATATCTGCATTAAAATGTATAACTTTAAAGGTAGTGAAAAATATGATCGTTTGTACGTCATTGATTACAATTTTGCGAAGGCTTACTGAAGTGGGCCTTCTCTCTATCTTTAAAAGCCCATAACTTGGTCAAATGAACTCGGATTTCGATATGGCATACCTTTATGGGCTTGTGGAATGCTTATGTTGTTATCTCCATTAAAATATATATTTTTAAAGGTAGTAAAAATTATGACCGTTTTTATGTCATTGATTTTAATTTTGTGAAGGTTTACTGAAATGAAAAGCCCATAACATGGTCAAATGAACTTGGATTTCGATATGGCATACCTTTATGGGCTTGTGGAATGATTATGTTGTTATCTGCATTAAAATATATAACTTTAAAGGTAGTAAAAAATACGACCGTTTTTATGTAATTGATTTTAATTTTGCGAAGGTTTACTGATATGGGCCTTCTTTCCATCTTTAAAAGCCAATAACTTGGTCAAATGAACTCGGATTTCGATATGGCATACCTCTATGGGCTTGTGGAATGATTATGTTTTAATCTGCATTAAAATATATAACTTTAAAAATAGTAAAAAATATGACCGTTTTTACGTCATTGATTTTAATTTTGCGAAGGTTTCTTTAAAAGACCATAACTTCGTCAAATGAACTCGGATTTTGATATGGCAAACCTTTATGGGCATGTAGAATGATTTCGTTGTAATCGGTATTAAAATATATAACTTCAAAGGTAGTAAAATATATGACCGTTTTTATGTCATTGATTTTAATTTTGCGAAGGTTTACTGAAATAGGCGTTCTTTCCATCTTTAAATGCCCATAACTTGGTCAAATGAACTCGGATTTCGATATGGCATACCTTTATGGGCTTGTGGAATGATTATGTTGTTATCTGCATTAAAATATATAACTTTAAAGGTAGAACAAAACATGACCGTTTTTTTGTCATTGATTTTAATTTTGTGAAGGTTTACTGAAATGGGCCTTCTTTCCATCTTTAAAAGCCCATAACATGGTCAAATGAACTTGGATTTCGATATGGCATACCTTTATGGGCTTGTGGAATGATTATGTTGTTATCTGCATTAAAATATATAACTTTAAAGGTAGTAAAAAATACGACCGTTTTAATGTAATTGATTTTAATTTTGCGAAGGTTTACTGATATGGGCCTTCTTTCCATCTTTAAAAGCCAATAACTTGGTCAAATGAACTCGGATCTCCATATGGCATACCTTTATGGGCTTGTGGAATGCTTATGTTGTTATCTCCATTAAAATATATATTTTTAAAGGTAGTAAAAATTATGACCGTTTTTATGTCATTGATTTTAATTTTGTGAAGGTTTACTGAAATGGGCCTTCTTTCCATCTTTAAAAGCCCATAACATGGTCAAATGAACTTGGATTTCGACATGGCATACCTTTATGGGCTTGTGGAATGATTATGTTGTTATCTGCATTAAAATATATAACTTTAAAGGTAGTAAAAAATACGACCGTTTTTATGTAATTGATTTTAATTTTGCGAAGGTTTACTGATATGGGCCTTCTTTCCATCTTTAAATGCCCATAACTTGGTCAAATGAACTCATATTTTGATATGGCATACCTTTATGGGCTTGTGGCATGATTATGTTGTTATCTGCATTAAAATATAGAACTTTAAAGGTAGTAAAAAATACGACCGTTTTTATGTAATTGATTTTAAATTTGCGAAGGTTTACTGATATGGGCCTTCTTTCCATCTTTAAATGCCCATAACTTCGTCAAATGAACTCGGATTTTGATATGGCAAACCTTTTTGGGCATGTGGAATGATTTTGTTGTAATCGGTTTTAAAATATATAACTTCAAAGGTAGTAAAATATATGACCGTTTTTATGTCATTGATTTTAATTTTGCGAATGTTTACTGAAATGGGCCTTCTTTCCATCTTTAAATGCCCATAACTTTTTCAAATGAACTCGGATTTCGATATGGCATACCTTTATGGGCTTGTGGAATGATTATGTTGTTATCTGCATTAAAATATATAACTTTAAAGTTATTAAAAAATATTAAGGTGTACTAAAATGGGCCTTCTTTCCATCTTTAAGAGCCCATAACTTGGTCAAATGAACGCGGATCTCGATATGGCCTACCTTTATGGTCTTGTGGAATGATTTTGTTGTTATCTGTATTAAAAAATATAATTCAAAACGTAGTTAAAAATATGACCGGTTTTATGTCATTGATTTTAATTTTGCGAGGGTTTACAGAAATAAACCTTCTTTACATCTTTAAAAGCCCATAACTTGGTCAAAAGGATTCGGATTTCGATATGGCATATCTTTATGGGCTTGTGGAATGATTATGTTTTTATCTGCATTAAAATATATAACTTTAAAGATAGTAAAACATATGACCGTTTTTATGTCATTGATTTTAATTTTGCGGAGGTTTACTAAAATGGACCTTCTTTTCATCTTTAAATGCCCATAACTTGGTCAAATGAACTCGGATTTCGATAAGGCATACCTTTATGGGCTTGTGGAATGATTATGTTGTTATCTGCATTAAAATATATAACTTTAAAGGTAGTAAAAAATATAACCGTTTCTATGTCATTGATTTTAATTCTGCGAAGGTTTACTGAAATGGGCCCATAACTTGGACAAATGAACTCGGATTTCGATATGGCATACCTCTATGGGCTTGTGGAATGATTATGTTTTAATCTGCATTAAAATATATATTTTTAAAGATAGTAAAGAATATGACCGTTTTTATGTCATTGATTTTAATTTTGCGAAGGTTTCTTTAAAAGCCCATAACTTCGTCAAATGAACTCGGATTTTGATATGGCAAACCTTTATGGGCATGTAGAATGATTTCGTTGTAATCGGTATTAAAATATATAACTTCAAAGGTAGTAAAATATATGACCGTTTTTATGTCATTGATTTTAATTTTGCGAAGGTTTACTGAAATAGGCGTTCTTTCCATCTTTAAATGCCCATAACTTGGTCAAATGAACTCGGATTTCGATATGGCATACCTTTATGGGCTTGTGGAATGATTATGTTGTTATCTGCATTAAAATACATAACTTTAAAGTTATTAAAAAATATTAAGGTGTACTAAAATGGGCCTTCTTTCCATCTTTAAGAGCCCATAACTTGGTCAAATGAACGCGGATCTCGATATGGCATACCTTTATGGTCTTGTGGAATGATTTTGTTGTTATCTGTATTAAAAAATATAACTCAAAACGTAGTTAAAAATATGACCGGTTTTATGTCATTGATTTTAATTTTGCGAAGGTTTACAGAAATGAACCTTCTTTACATCTTTAAAAGCCCATAACTTGGTCAAAAGGACTCGGATTTCGAAATGGCATATCTATATGGGCTTGTGGAATGATTATGTTTTTATCTGCATTAAAATATATAACTTTAAGGATAGTAAAAAATATGACCGCTTTTATGTCATTGATTTTAATTTTGCGAAGGTTTACTGAAATGGACCTTCTTTCCATCTTTAAAAGCCCATAACTTGGTCAAATGAACTCGGATTTCGATATGGCAAACCTTTATGGGCTTGTTGTAATCTGTATTAAAAAATATAAGTCAAAACGTAGTTAAAACAAGGGAGAACGCTATAGTCGAGTACCTCGACTATCAGATACCCGTTACTCAGCTAAATGGAGATATGCAAGCAGCAAAGCGAGATTAAAATGCGCCACCTACCGGCGGTATACAGATTTAAGCGTTATGGGCGTTAGAGTGGGCGTGGCAAATTTTTTTTTGGATCAATCGATAGGTATTGACGAGACCAATACATTTCAGTTAAAATTTTTTATCTAGCATGAAAATTGTGGGCGTCACAGGGTTTTGCGGTTTGTGGGCGTTAAAGTGGGCGTGGCAAATTTTTTTTTAGGTCAATCGATAGGTATTGATGAGAACATTACATTTCAGTTAAAATTTTCTATCTAGCATCAAAACTGTAGGAGCCACAGTTTTGGGCGGTTTGTGGGCGTTAGAGTGGGCGTGGCAGTCTACTGAAACAAACTTGCGCTGCGTAGGAAGCTCAGGAATCTGCACGCCAAATCTCAATAGCCTAGCTCCCATAGTTTCCGAGATCTCAGCGTTCATCCGGACAGACGGACAGACGGACAGACGGACATGGCTAGATCGACTCGGCTAGTGATCCTGATCAAGAATATATATACTTTATGGGGTCGGAAACGCTTCCTTCTGCCTGTTACATACTTTCCGACGAATCTAGTATACCCTTTTACTCTACGAGTAACGGGTATAAATATGACCGGTTTTATGTCATTGTTTTTAATTTTGCGAAGGTTTACAGAAATGGGCCTTCTTTACATCTTTAAAAGCCCATAACTTGGTCAAAAGGACTCCGATCTCGATATGGCATATCTTTATGGGCTAGTGGAATGATTATGATTTTATGTGCATTAAAATATATAACTTTAAAGATAGTAAAAAATTTGACCGTTTTTATGTCATTGATTTTAATTTTGCGAAGGTTTACTGAAATGGGCCTTATTTCCATCTTTAAAAGCCCATAACATGGTCAAATGAACTTGGATTTCGATATGGCATACCTTTATGGGCTTGTGGAATGATTATGTTGTTATCTGCATAAAAATATATAACTTTAAAGGTAGTAAAAAATACGACCGTTTTTATGTAATTGATTTTAATTTTGCGAAGGTTTACTGATATGGGCCTTCTTTCCATCTTTAAAAGCCAATTACTTGGTCAAATGAACTCGGATCTCCATATGGCATACCTTTGTGGGCTTGTGGAATGATAATGTTGTTATCTGCATTAAAATATATAACTTTAAGGATAGTAAAAAATATGACCGCTTTTATTTCATTGATATTAATTTTGCGAAGGTTTACTGAATTGGACCTTCTTTCCATCTTTAAAAGCCCATAACTTGGTCAATTGAACTCGGATTTCGATATGGTAGTACAAAATATGACCGTTTTTATGTCATTGATTTTAATTTTGCGAAGGTTTACTGAAATGGGCCCATTACTTGGTCAAATGAACTCGGATTTCGATATGGCATACCTCTATGGGCTTGTGGAATGATTTGTTGTTATCTGCGATAAAATATATAACTTTAAAGGTAGTAAAAAATATGACCGTTTTTATGTCTTTAATTTTAATTTTGTGAAGGTTTACTGAAATGGGCCTTATTTCCATCTTTAAAAGCCCATAACATGGTCAAATGAACTTGGATTTCGATATGGCATACCTTTATGGGCTTGTGGAATGATAATGTTGTTATCTGCATTAAAATATATAACTTTAAAGGTAGTACAAAATATGACCGGTTTTATGTCATTAATTTTAATTTTGCGAAGGTTTACAGGACTCGGATTTCGAAATGGCATATCTATATGGGCTTGTGGAATGATTATGTTTTTATCTGCATTAAAATATATAACTATAAGGATAGTAAAAAATATGACCGCTTTTATTTCATTGATATTAATTTTGCGAAGGTTTACTGAATTGGACCTTCTTTCCATCTTTAAAAGCCCATAACTTGGTCAATTGAACTCGGATTTCGATATGGCAAACCTTTATGGGCTTGCTGTAATCTGTATTAAAAAATATAAGTCAAAACGTAGTTAAAAATATGACCGGTTTTATGTCATTGATTTCAATTTTCGAAGGCTTACTGAAATGGGCCTTCTTTCCATCTTTAAAAGCCCATAACTTGGTCAAAAGGACTCCGATCTCGATATGGCATATCTTTATGGGCTAGTGGAATGATTATGACTTTATGTGCATTAAAATATATAACTTTAAAGATAGTAAAAAATTTGACCGTTTTTATGTCATTGATTTTAATTTTGCAAAGGTTTACTGAAACTGACCTTCTTTCAATCTTAAAAAGCCCATAACTTGGTCAAATGAACTCGGATTTTTATATGACAAACCTTTATGGGCTTGTGGAATGATTTTGTTGTAATTGGTATTAAAATATATAACTTTAAAGGTAGTAAAAAATATGACCGTTTTTATGTCATTGATTTTAATTCTGGGAAGTTTTACTGAAATGGGCCCATAACTTGGTCAAATGAACTCGGATTTACCTCTATGGGCTTGTGGAATGATTATGTTTTAATCTGCATTAAAATATATAACTTTAAAGAAAGTAAAAAATATGACCGTTTTTATGTCATTGATTTTAATTTTGCGAAGGTTTCTTTAAAAGCCCATAACTTCGTCAAATGAACTCGGATTTTGATATGGGAAACCTTTATGGGCATGTGGAATGATTTTGTTGTAATCGGTATTAAAATATATAACATCAAAGGTAGTAAAATATATGACCGTTTTTATGTCATTGATTTTAATTTTGCGAAGGTTTACTGAAATGGGCGTTCTTTCCATCTTTAAATGCCCATAAATTGGTCAAATGAACTCGGATTTCGATATGGCATACCTTTATGGGCTTGTGGAATGATTATGTTGTTATCTGCATTAAAATACATAACTTTAAAGTTTTAAAAAAATATTAAGGTGTACTAAAATGGGCCTTCCATCCATCTTTAAGAGCCCATAACTTGGTCAAATGAACGCGGATCTCGATATGGCATACCTTTATGGTCTTGTGAAATGATTTTGTTGTTATCTGTATTAAAAAATATAATTCAAAACGTAGTTAAAAATATGACCGGTTTTATGTCATTGATTTTAATTTTGCGAAGGTTTACAGAAATGAACCTTCTTTACATCTTTAAAAGCCCATAACTTGGTCAAAAGGACTCGGATTTCGAAATGGCTTATCTATATGGGCTTGTGGAATGATTATGTTTTTATCTGCATTAAAATATATAATTTTAAGGATAGTAAAAAATATGACCGCTTTTATGTCATTGATTTTAATTTTGCGAAGGTTTACTGAAATGGACCTTCTTTCCATCTTTAAAAGCCCATAACTTGGTCAAATGAACTCGGATTTCGATATGGCAAACCTTTATGGGCTTGTTGTAATCTGTATTAAAAAATATAAGTCAAAACGTAGTTAAAAATATGACCGGTTTTATGTCATTGATTTTAATTCTGCGAAGGTTTACAGAAATGGGCCTTCTTTACATCTTTAAAAGCCCATAACTTTGTCAAAAGGACTCCGATCTCGATATGGCATATCTTTATGGGCTTGTGGAATGATTATGATTTTATGTGCATTAAAATATATAACTTTAAAGATAGTAATAAATTTGACCGTTTTTATGTCATTGATTTTAATTTTGCGAAGGCTTACTGAAATTGTCCTTCATTCAATCTTTAAAAGCCCATAACTTGGTCAAAAGGACTCCGATCTCGATATGGCATATCTTTATGGGCTAGTGGAATGATTATGACTTTATGTGCATTAAAATATATAACTTTAAAGATAGTAAAAAATTTGACCGTTTTTATGTCATTGATTTTAATTTTGCAAAGGTTTACTGAAACTGACCTTCTTTCAATCTTAAAAAGCCCATAACTTGGTCAAATGAACTCGGATTTTTATATGACAAACCTTTATGGGCTTGTGGAATGATTTTGTTGTAATTGGTATTAAAATATATAACTTTAAAGGTAGTAAAAAATATGACCGTTTTTATGTCATTGATTTTAATTCTGCGAAGTTTTACTGAAATGGGCCCATAACTTGGTCAAATGAACTCGGATTTACCTCTATGGGCTTGTGGAATGATTATGTTTTAATCTGCATTAAAATATATAACTTTAAAGAAAGTAAAAAATATGACCGTTTTTATGTCACTGATTTTAATTTTGCGAAGGTTTCTTTAAAAGCCCATAACTTCGTCAAATGAACTCGGATTTTGATATGGGAAACCTTTATGGGCATGTGGAATGATTTTGTTGTAATCGGTATTAAAATATATAACATCAAAGGTAGTAAAATATATGACCGTTTTTATGTCATTGATTTTAATTTTGCGAAGGTTTACTGAAATGGGCGTTCTTTCCATCTTTAAATGCCCATAAATTGGTCAAATGAACTCGGATTTCGATATGGCATACCTTTATGGGCTTGTGGAATGATTATGTTGTTATCTGCATTAAAATACATAACTTTAAAGTTTTAAAAAAATATTAAGGTGTACTAAAATGGGCCTTCCATCCATCTTTAAGAGCCCATAACTTGGTCAAATGAACGCGGATCTCGATATGGCATACCTTTATGGTCTTGTGAAATGATTTTGTTGTTATCTGTATTAAAAAATATAATTCAAAACGTAGTTAAAAATATGACCGGTTTTATGTCATTGATTTTAATTTTGCGAAGGTTTACAGAAATGAACCTTCTTTACATCTTTAAAAGCCCATAACTTGGTCAAAAGGACTCGGATTTCGAAATGGCTTATCTATATGGGCTTGTGGAATGATTATGTTTTTATCTGCATTAAAATATATAATTTTAAGGATAGTAAAAAATATGACCGCTTTTATGTCATTGATTTTAATTTTGCGAAGGTTTACTGAAATGGACCTTCTTTCCATCTTTAAAAGCCCATAACTTGGTCAAATGAACTCGGATTTCGATATGGCAAACCTTTATGGGCTTGTTGTAATCTGTATTAAAAAATATAAGTCAAAACGTAGTTAAAAATATGACCGGTTTTATGTCATTGATTTTAATTCTGCGAAGGTTTACAGAAATGGGCCTTCTTTACATCTTTAAAAGCCCATAACTTTGTCAAAAGGACTCCGATCTCGATATGGCATATCTTTATGGGCTTGTGGAATGATTATGATTTTATGTGCATTAAAATATATAACTTTAAAGATAGTAATAAATTTGACCGTTTTTATGTCATTGATTTTAATTTTGCGAAGGCTTACTGAAATTGTCCTTCATTCAATCTTTAAAAGCCCATAACTTGGTCAAATGAACTCGGAATTTTATATGTTAAACCTTTATGGGCTTGTGGAATGATTTTGTTATAATTGGTATTAAAATATACAACTTTAAAGGTAGTAAAAAATATGACCGTTTTTATGTCATTGATTTTAATTTTGCGAAGGTTTACTGAAATTGACCTTCTTTCAATCTTTAAAAGCCCATAACTTGGTCAAATGAACTCGGATTTTTATATGACAAACCTTTATGGGCTTGTGGAATGATTTTGTTGTAATTGGTATTAAAATATATAACTTTAAAGGTAGTAAAAAATATGACCGTTTTTATGTCATTGATTTTAATTTTGCGAAGGTTTACTGAAATGGGCCTTCTTTCCATCTTTAAAAGCCCATAACTTGGTCAAATGAACGCGGATCTCGATATGGCATACCTTTATGGGCTTGTGGAATGATTATGTTGTTATCTGCATTAAAATACATAACTTTAAAGTTATTAAAAAATATTAAGGTGTACTAAAATGGGCCTTCTTTCCATCTTTAAAAGCCCATAACTTGGTCAAATGAACTCCGATTTCGATATGGCAAACCTTTATGGGCTTGTGGAATGATTCTGTTGTTATCTGCATTAAAATATATAACTTTAAAGGTATTAAAAAATATCAAGGTGTACTGAAATGGGCCTTCTTTCCATCTTTAAAAGCCCATAACTTGGTCAAATGAACTCGGATCTCGATATGGCATACCTTTATGGTCTTGTGGAATGATTTTGTTGTAATCTGTATTAAAAAATATAATTCAAAGCGTAGTTAAAAATATGACCGGTTTTATGTCATTGATATTAATTTTGCGAAGGTTTACAGAAATGGGCCTTCTTTACATCTTTAAAAGCCCATAACTTGGTCAAAAGGACTCGGATTTCGATATGGCATATCTTTATGGGCTTGTGGAATGATTATGTTTTTATCTGCATTAAAATATATATCTTTAAAGATAGTAAAACATATGACCTTTTTTATGTCATTGACTTTAATTTTGCGAAGGTTTACTAAAATGGACCTTCTTTCCATCTTTAAAAGCCCATAACTTGGTCAAATGAACTCGGATCTCCATATGGCATACCTTTATGGGCTTGTGGAATGATAATGTTGTTATCTGCATTAAAATATATAACTTTAAAGGTAGTAAAAAATATGACCGTTTTTATGTCATTGATTTTAATTTTGCGAAGGTTTACTGAAATTGACCTTCTTTCAATCTTTAAAAGCCCATAACTTGGTCAAATGAACTCGGATTTTTATATGACAAACCTTTATGGTCTTGTGGAATGATTTTGTTGTAATCTGTATTAAAAAATATAATTCAAAGCGTAGTTAAAAATATGACCGGTTTTATGTCATTGATTTTAATTTTGCGAAGGTTTACAGAAATGGGCCTTCTTTACATCTTTAAATGCCCATAACTTGGTCAAATGAACTCGGATTTCGATATGGCATACCTTTATGGGCTTGTGGAATGATTATGTTGTTATCTGCATTAAAATATATAACTTTAAAGGTATTAAAAAATATCAAGGTGTACTGAAATGGGCCTTCTTTCTATCTTTAAAAGCCCATAACTTGGTCAAATGAACTCGGATCTCGATATGACAAACCTTTATGGGCTTGTGGAATGATTTTGTTGTAATTGGTATTAAAATATATAACTTAAAAAGTAGTAAAAAATATGACCGTTTTTATGTCATTGATTTTAATTTTGCGAAGGTTTACTGAAATGGGCCTTCTTTCCATCTTTAAATGCCCATAGCTTGGTCAAATGAACTTGGATTTCGATATGGCATACCTTTATGGGCTTGTGGAATGATTATGTTGTTATCTGCATTAAAATATATAACTTTAAAGGTAGTAAAAAATACGACCGTTTTTATGTAATTGATTTTAATTTTGCAAAGGTTTACTGATATGGGCCTTCTTTCCATCTTTAAAAGCCAATAACTTGGTCAAATGAACTCGGATCTCCATATGGCATACCTTTATGGGCTTGTGGAATGATAATGTTGTTATCTGCATTAAAATATATAACTTTAAAGGTAGTACAAAATATGACCGTTTTTATGTCATTGATTTTAATTTTGCGAAGGTTTACTGAAATGGGCCCATTACTTGGTCAAATGAATTCGGATTTCGATATGGCATACCTCTATGGGCTTGTGGAATGATTTGTTGTTATCTGCATTAAAATATATAACTTTAAAGTAAAAAAAAGTAAAAGTAAAAGTAAAGAGTAAAAGTTAAAGTAAAAAAAAAAAAAAAATATGACTGCTCTTATGTCATTGATTTTAAATTTGCGAAGGTTTACTGACTTGGGCCTTCTTTCCATCTTTAAAAGCCCATAACTTGGTCAAATGAACTCGGATTTCGATAAAACATACCTTTATGGGCTTGTGGAATGATTATGTTGTTATCTGCATTAAAATATATAACTTTAAAGTTATTAAAAAATATTAAGGTGTACTAAAATGGGCCTTCTCTCCATCTTTAAGAGCCCATAACTTGGTCAAATGAACGCGGGAATGATTTTGTTGTTATCTGTATTAAAAAATATAATTCAAAACGTAGTTAAAAATATGACCGGTTTTATGTCATTGATTTTAATTTTGCGAAGGTTTACAGAAATGAACCTTCTTTACAACTTTAAAAGCCCATAACTTGGTCAAAAGGACTCGGAATTCGAAATGGCATATCTATATGGGCTTGTGGAATGATTATATTTTTATCTGCATTAAAATATATAACTTTAAGGATAGTAAAAAATATGACCGCTTTTATGTCATTGATTTTAATTTTGCGAAGGTTTACTGAAATGGGCCCATTACTTGGTCAAATGAATTCGGATTTCGATATGGCATACCTCTATGGGCTTGTGGAATGATTTGTTGTTATCTGCATTAAAATATATAACTTTAAAGTAAAAAAAAGTAAAAGTAAAAGTAAAAAGTAAAAGTTAAAGTAAAAAAAAAAAAAAAATATGACTGCTCTTATGTCATTGATTTTAAATTTGCGAAGGTTTACTGACTTGGGCCTTCTTTCCATCTTTAAAAGCCCATAACTTGGTCAAATGAACTCGGATTTCGATAAAACATACCTTTATGGGCTTGTGGAATGATTATGTTGTTATCTGCATTAAAATATATAACTTTAAAGTTATTAAAAAATATTAAGGTGTACTAAAATGGGCCTTCTCTCCATCTTTAAGAGCCCATAACTTGGTCAAATGAACGCGGGAATGATTTTGTTGTTATCTGTATTAAAAAATATAATTCAAAACGTAGTTAAAAATATGACCGGTTTTATGTCATTGATTTTAATTTTGCGAAGGTTTACAGAAATGAACCTTCTTTACAACTTTAAAAGCCCATAACTTGGTCAAAAGGACTCGGATTTCGAAATGGCATATCTATATGGGCTTGTGGAATGATTATATTTTTATCTGCATTAAAATATATAACTTTAAGGATAGTAAAAAATATGACCGCTTTTATGTCATTGATTTTAATTTTGCGAAGGTTTATTGAAATGGACCTTCTTTCCATCTTTAAAAGCCCATAACTTGGTGAAATGAACTCGGATTTCGATATGGCATACCTTTATGGGCTTGTGGAATGATTATGTTTTAATCTGCATTAAAATATATAACTTAAAAAGTAGTAAAAAATATGACCGTTTTTATGTCATTGATTTTAATTTTGCGAAGGTTTACTGAAATGGGCCTTCTTTCCATCTTTAAATGCCCATAGCTTGGTCAAATGAACTTGGATTTCGATATGGCATACCTTTATGGGCTTGTGGAATGATTATGTTGTTATCTGCATTAAAATATATAACTTTAAAGGTAGTAAAAAATATAACCGTTTCTATGTCATTGATATTAATTCTGCTAAGGTTTACTGAAATGGGCCCATAACTTGGTCAAATGAACTCGGATTTCGATATGGCATATCTCTATGGGCTTGTGGAATGATTATGTTTTAATCTGCATTAAAATATATAACTTAAAAAGTAGTAAAAAATATGACCGTTTTTATGTCATTGATTTTAATTTTGCGAAGGTTTACTGAAATGGGCCTTCTTTCCATCTTTAAATGCCCATAGCTTGGTCAAATGAACTTGGATTTCGATATGGCATACCTTTATGGGCTTGTGGAATGATTATGTTGTTATCTGCATTAAAATATATAACTTTAAAGGTAGTAAAAAATATAACCGTTTCTATGTCATTGATATTAATTCTAAGAAGGTTTACTGAAATGGGCCCATAACTTGGTCAAATGAACTCGGATTTCGATATGGCATACCTCAATGGGCTTGTGGAATGATTATGTTTTAATCTGCATTAAAATATATAACTTTAAAGATAGTAAAAAATATGACCGTTTTTATGTCATTGATTTTAATTTTGCGAAGGTATCTTTAAAAGCCCATAACTTCGTCAAATGAACTCGGATTTTGATATGGCAAACCTTTATGGGCATGTGGAATGATTTTGTTGTAATCGGTATTAAAATATATAACTTCAAATGTACTAAAATATATGACCGTTTTTATGTCATTGATTTTAATTTTGCGAAGGTTTACTGAAATGGGCGTTCTTTCCATCTTTAAATGCCCATAACTTGGTCAACTGAACTCGGATTTCGATATGGCATACCTTTATGGGCTTGTGGAATGATTATGTTGTTATCTGCATTAAAATACATAACTTTAAAGTTATTAAAAAATATTAAGGTGTACTAAAATGGGCCTTCTTTCCATCTTTAAGAGCCCATAACTTGGTCAAATGAACGCTGATCTCGATATGGCATACCTTTATGGTCGTGTGGAATGATTTTGTTGTTATCTGTATTAAAAAATATAATTCAAAACGTAGTTAAAAATATGACCGGTTTTATGTCATTGATTTTAATTTTGCGAAGGTTTACAGAAATGAACCTTCTTTACATCTTTAAAAGCCCATAACTTGGTCAAAAGGACTCGGATTTCGAAATGGCATATCTATATGGGCTTGTGGAATGATTATGTTTTTATCTGCATTAAAATATATAACTTTAAGGATAGTAAAAAATATGACCGCTTTTATGTCATTGATTTTAATTTTGCGAAGGTTTACTGAAATGGACCTTCTTTCCATCTTTAAAAGCCCATAACTTGGTCAAATGAACTCGGATTTCGATATGGAAAACCTTTATGGGCCTGTTGTAATCTGTATTAAAAAATATAAGTCAAAACGTAGTTAAAAATATGACCGGTTTTATGTCATTGATTTCAATTTTCGAAGGCTTACTGAAATGGGCCTTCTTTCCATCTTTAAAAGCCCATAACTTGGTCAAAAGGACTCCGATCTCGATATGGCATATCTTTATGGGCTAGTGGAATGATTATGACTTTATGTGCATTAAAATATATAACTTTAAAGATAGTAAAAAATTTGACCGTTTTTATGTCATTGATTTTAATTTTGCAAAGGTTTACTGAAACTGACCTTCTTTCAATCTTAAAAAGCCCATAACTTGGTCAAATGAACTCGGATTTTTATATGACAAACCTTTATGGGCTTGTGGAATGATTTTGTTGTAATTGGTATTAAAATATATAACTTTAAAGGTAGTAAAAAATATGACCGTTTTTGTGTCATTGATTTTAATTCTGCGAAGGTTTACTGAAATGGGCCCATAACTTGGTCAAATGAACTCGGATTTCGATATGGCATACCTCTATGGGCTTGTGGAATGATTATGTTTTAATCTGCATTAAAATATATAACTTTAAAGATAGTAAAAAATATGACCGTTTTATGTCATTGATTTTAATTTTGCGAAGGTTTCCTTAAAAGCCCATAACTTCGTCAAATGAACTCGGATTTTGATATGGCAAACCTTTATGGGCATGTGGAATGATTTTGTTGTAATCGGTATTAAAATATATAACTTCAAAGGTAGTAAAATATATGACCGTTTTTATGTCATTGATTTTAATTTTGCGAAGGTTTACTGAAATGGGCGTTCTTTCCATCTTTCAATGCCCATAACTTGGTCAAATGAACTCGGATTTCGATATGGCATACCTTTATGGGCTTGTAGAACGATTATGTTGTTATCTGCATTAAAATACATAACTTTAAAGTTATTAAAAAATATTAAGGTGTACTAAAATGGGCCTTCTTTCCATCTTTAAGAGCACATAACTTGGTCAAATGAACGCGGATCTCGATATGGCATACCTTTATGGTCTTGTGGAATGATTTTGTTGTTATCTGTATTAAAAAATATAACTCAAAACGTAGTTAAAAATATGACCGGTTTTATGTCATTGATTTTAATTTTGCGAAGGTTTACAGAAATGAACCTTCTTTACATCTTTAAAAGCCCATAACTTGGTCAAAAGGACTCGGATTTCGAAATGGCATATCTATATGGGCTTGTGGAATGATTATGTTTTTATCTGCATTAAAATATATAACTTTAAGGATAGTAAAAAATATGACCGCTTATATGTCATTGATTTTAATTTTGCGAAGGTTTACTGAAATGGACCTTCTTTCCATCTTTAAAAGCCCATAACTTGGTCAAAAGGACTCCGATCTCGATATGGCATATCTTTATGGGCTAGTGGAATGATTATGATTTTATGTGCATTAAAATATATAACTTTAAAGTTATTAAAAAATATTAAGGTGTACTAAAATGGGCCTTCTTTCCATCTTTAAGAGCACATAACTTGGTCAAATGAACTCGGATTTCGATATGGCAAACCTTTATGGGCTTGTTGTAATCTGTATTAAAAAATATAAGTCAAAACGTAGTTAAAAATATGACCGGTTTTATGTCATTGATTTTAATTTTGCGAAGGTTTACAGAAATGGGCCTTCTTTACATCTTTAAAAGCCCATAACTTGGTCAAAAGGACTCCGATCTCGATATGGCATATCTTTATGTGCTAGTGGAATGATTATGATTTTATGTGCATTAAAATATATAACTTTAAAGATAGTAAAAAATTTGACCGTTTTTATGTCATTGATTTTAATTTTGCGAAGGTTTACTGAAATGGGCCTTCTTTCCATCTTTAAATGCCCATAACTTGGTCAAATGAACTCGGATTTCGATATGGCATACCTTTATGGGCTTGTGGAATGATTATGTTGTTATCTGCATTAAAATATATAACTTTAAAGGTAGTAAAAAATATGACCGTTTTTATGTCTTTAATTTTAATTTTGTGAAGGTTTACTGAAATGGGCCTTATTTCCATCTTTAAAAGCCCATAACATGGTCAAATTAACTTGGATTTCGATATGGCATACCTTTATGGGCTTGTGGAATGATTATGTTGTTATTTGCATTAAAATATATAACTTTAAAGGTAGTAAAAAATACGACCGTTTTTATGTAATTGATTTTAATTTTGCGAAGGTTTACTGATATGGGCCTTCTTTCCATCTTTAAAAGCCAATAACTTGGTCAAATGAACTCGGATCTCCATATGGCATACCTTTGTGGGCTTGTGGAATGATAATTTTGTTATCTGCATTAAAATATATAACTTTAAAGGTAGTACAAAATATGACCGTTTTTATGTCATTGATTTTAATTTTGCGAAGGTTTACTGAAATGGGCCCATTACTTGGTCAAATGAACTCGGATTTCGATATGGCATACCTCTATGGGCTTGTGGAATGATTTGTTGTTATCTGCGATAAAATATATAACTTTAAAGGTAGTAAAAAATATGACTGCTTTTATGTCATTGATTTTAAATTTGCGAAGGTTTACTGACTTGGGCCTTCTTTCCATCTTTAAAAGCCCATAACTTGGTCAAATGAACTCGGATTTCGATATAACATACCTTTATGGGCTTGTGGAATGATTATGTTGTTATCTGCATTAAAATATATAACTTTAAAGTTATTAAAAAATATAAAGGTGTACTAAAATGGGCCTTCTCTCCATCTTTAAGAGCCCATAGCTTGGTCAAATGAACGCGGATCTCGATATGGCATACCTTTATGGTCTTGTGGAATGATTTTATTGTTATCTGTATTAAAAAATATAATTCAAAACGTAGTTAAAAATATGACCGGTTTTATGTCATTAATTTTAATTTTGCGAAGGTTTACAGAAATAAACCTTCTTTACATCTTTAAAAGCCCATAACTTGGTCAAAAGGACTCGGATTTCGAAATGGCATATCTATATGGGCTTGTGGAATGATTATGTTTTTATCTGCATTAAAATATATAACTTTAAGGATAGTAAAAAATATGACCGCTTTTATTTCATTGATATTAATTTTGCGAAGGTTTACTGAAATGGACCTTCTTTCCATCTTTAAAAGCCCATTACTTGGTCAAATGAACTCGGATTTCGATATGGCAAACATTTATGGGCTTGTTGTATTCTGTATTAAAAAATATAAGTCAAAACGTAGTTAAAAATATGACCGGTTTTATGTCATTGATTTCAATTTTCGAAGGCTTACTGAAATGGGCCTTCTTTCCATCTTTAAAAGCCCATAACTTGGTCAAAAGGACTCCGATCTCGATATGGCATATCTTTATGGGCTAGTGGAATGATTATGACTTTATGGGCATTAAAATATATAACTTTAAAGATAGTAAAAAATTTGACCGTTTTTATGTCATTGATTTTAATTTTGCAAAGGTTTACTGAAACTGACCTTCTTTCAATCTTAAAAAGCCCATAACTTGGTCAAATGAACTCGGATTTTTATATGACAAACCTTTATGGGCTTGTGGAATGATTTTGTTGTAATTGGTATTAAAATATATAACTTTAAAGGTAGTAAAAAATATGACCGTTTTTATGTCATTGATTTTAATTCTGCGAAGGTTTACTGAAATGGGCCCATAACTTGGTCAAATGAACTCGGATTTCGATATGGCATACCTCTATGAGCTTGTGGAATGATTATGTTTTAATCTGCATTAAAATATATAACTTTAAAGATAGTAAAAAATATGACCGTTTTTATGTCATTGATTTTAATTTTGCGAAGGTTTCTTTAAAAGCCCATAACTTCGTCAAATGAACTCGGATTTTGATATGGCAAACCTTTATGGGCATGTGGAATGATTTTGTTGTAATCGGTATTAAAATATATAACATCAAAGGTAGTAAAATATATGACCGTTTTTATGTCATTGATTTTAATTTTGCGAAGGTTTACTGAAATGGACGTTCTTTCCATCTTTAAATGCCCATAACTTGGTCAAATGAACTCGGATTTCGATATGGCATACCTTTATGGGCTTGTGGAATGATTATGTTCTTATCTGCATTAAAATACATAACTTTAAAGTTATTAAAAAATATTAAGGTGTACTAAAATGGGCCTTCCATCCATCTTTAAGAGCCCATAACTTGGTCAAATGAACGCGGATCTCGATATGGCATACCTTTATGGTCTTGTGGAATGATTTTGTTGTTATCTGTATTAAAAAATATAATTCAAAACGTAGTTAAAAATATGACCGGTTTTATGTCATTGATTTTAATTTTGCGAAGGTTTACAGAAATGGGCCTTCTTTCCATCTTTAAAAGCCCATAACTTGGTCAAAAGGACTCCGATCTCGATATGGCATATCTTTATGGGCTAGTGGAATGATTATGACTTTATGTTCATTAAAATAACTTTAAAGATAGTAAAAAATTTGACCGTTTTTATGTCATTGATTTTAATTTTGCAAAGGTTTACTGAAACTGACCTTCTTTCAATCTTAAAAAGCCCATAACTTGGTCAAATGAACTCGGATTTTTATATGACAAACCTTTATGGGCTTGTGGAATGATTTTGTTGTAATTGGTATTAAAATATATAACTTTAAAGGTAGTAAAAAATATGACCGTTTTTATGTCATTGATTTTAATTCTGCGAAGGTTTACTGAAATGGGCCCATAACTTGGTCAAATGAACTCGGATTTCGATATGGCATACCTCTATGGGCTTGTGGAATGATTATGTTTTAATCTGCATTAAAATATATAACTTTAAAGATAGTAAAAAATATGACCGTTTTTATGTCATTGATTTTAATTTTGCGAAGGTTTCTTTAAAAGCCCATAACTTCGTCAAATGAACTCGGATTTTGATATGGCAAACCTTTATGGGCATGTGGAATGATTTTGTTGTAATCGGTATTAAAATTTGTAACATCAAAGGTAGTAAAATATATGACCGTTTTTATGTCATTGATTTTAATTTTGCGAAGGTTTACTGAAATGGGCGTTCTTTCCATCTTTAAATGCCAATAACTTGGTCAAATGAACTCGGATTTCGATATGGCATACCTTTATGGGCTTGTGGAATGATTATGTTGTTATCTGCATTAAAATACATAACTTTAAAGTTATTAAAAAATATTAAGGTGTACTAAAATGGGCCTTCCATCCATCTTTAAGAGCCCATAACTTGGTCAAATGAACGCGGATCTCGATATGGCATACCTTTATGGTCTTGTGGAATGATTTTGTTGTTATCTGTATTAAAAAATATAATTCAAAACGTAGTTAAAAATATGACCGGTTTTATGTCATTGATTTTAATTTTGCGAAGGTTTACAGAAATGAACCTTCTTTACATCTTTAAAAGCCCATAACTTGGTCAAAAGGACTCGGATTTCGAAATGGCTTATCTATATGGGCTTGTGGAATGATTATATTTTTATCTGCATTAAAATATATAACTTTAAGGATAGTAAAAAATATGACCGCTTTTATGTCATTGATTTTAATTTTGCAAAGGTTTACTGAAATGGACCTTCTTTCCATCTTTAAAAGCCCATAACTTGGTCAAATGAACTCGGATTTCGATATGGCAATCCTTTATGGGCATGTTGTAATCTGTATTAAAAAATATAATTCAAAACGTAGTTAAAAATATGACCGGTTTTATGTCATTGATTTTAATTTTGCGAAGGTTTACAGAAATGGGCCTTCTTTACATCTTTAAAAGCCCATAACTTTGTCAAAAGGACTCCGATCTCGATATGGCATATCTTTATGGGCTAGTGGAATGATTATGATTTTATGTGCAATAAAATATATAACTTTAAAGATAGTAATAAATTTGACCGTTTTTATGTCATTGATTTTAATTTTGCGAAGGTTTACTAAAATTGACCTTCATTCAATCTTTAAAAGCCCATAACTTGGTCAAATGAACTCAGAATTTTATATGTCAAACCTTTATGGGCTTGTGGAATGATTTTGTTGTAATTGGTATTAAAATATACAACTTCAAAGGTAGTAAAAAATATGACCGTTTTTATGTCATTGATTTTAATTTTGCGAAGGTTTACTGAAATTGACCTTCTTTCAATCTTTAAAAGCCCATAACTTGGTCAAATGAACTCGGATTTTTATATGACAAACCTTTATGGGCTTGTGGAATGATTTTGTTGTAATTGGTATTAAAATATATAACTTTAAAGGTAGTAAAAAATATGACCGTTTTTATGTCATTGATTTTAATTTTGCGAAGGTTTACTGAAATGGGCCCATTACTTGGTCAAATGAACTCGGATTTCGATATGGCATACCTCTATGGGCTTGTGGAATGATTTGTTGTTATCTGCGATAAAATATATAACTTTAAAGGTAGTAAAAAATATGACTGCTTTTATGTCATTGATTTTAAATTTGCGAAGGTTTACTGACTTGGGCCTTCTTTCCATCTTTAAAAGCCCATAACTTGGTCAAATGAACTCGGATTTCGATATAACATACCTTTATGGGCTTGTGGAATGATTATGTTGTTATCTGCATTAAAATATATAACTTTAAAGTTATTAAAAAATATAAAGGTGTACTAAAATGGGCCTTCTCTCCATCTTTAAGAGCCCATAGCTTGGTCAAATGAACGCGGATCTCGATATGGCATACCTTTATGGGCTTGTGGAATGATTATGTTGTTATCTGCATTAAAATATATAACTTTAAAGGTAGTAAAAAATATAACCGTTTCTATGTCATTGATATTAATTCTGCTAAGGTGTACTGAAATGGGCCCATAACTTGGTCAAATGAACTCGGATTTCGATATGGCATATCTCTATGGGCTTGTGGAATGATTATGTTTTAATCTGCATTAAAATATATAACTTAAAAAGTAGTAAAAAATATGACCGTTTTTATGTCATTGATTTTAATTTTGCGAAGGTTTACTGAAATGGGCCTTCTTTCCATCTTTAAATGCCCATAGCTTGGTCAAATGAACTTGGATTTCGATATGGCATACCTTTATGGGCTTGTGGAATGATTATGTTGTTATCTGCATTAAAATATATAACTTTAAAGGTAGTAAAAAATATAACCGTTTCTATGTCATTGATATTAATTCTGCTAAGGTTTACTGAAATGGGCCCATAACTTGGTCAAATGAACTCGGATTTCGATATGGCATATCTCTATGGGCTTGTGGAATGATTATGTTTTAATCTGCATTAAAATATATAACTTAAAAAGTAGTAAAAAATATGACCGTTTTTATGTCATTGATTTTAATTTTGCGAAGGTTTACTGAAATGGGCCTTCTTTCCATCTTTAAATGCCCATAGCTTGGTCAAATGAACTCGGATTTCGATATGGCATACCTTTATGGGCTTGTGGAATGATTATGTTGTTATCTGCATTAAAATATATAACTTTAAAGGTAGTAAAAAATATAACCGTTTCTATGTCATTGATATTAATTCTAAGAAGGTTTACTGAAATGGGCCCATAACTTG
This sequence comes from Drosophila suzukii, assembly GCF_043229965.1. NCBI lineage: Eukaryota > Metazoa > Arthropoda > Insecta > Diptera > Drosophilidae > Drosophila > Drosophila suzukii. The sequence goes on along the minus strand of NW_027255940.1, from coordinate 516,557 downwards.
GTCAAATGAACTCGGATTTCGATATGGCATACCTCAATGGGCTTGTGGAATGATTATGTTTTAATCTGCATTAAAATATATAACTTTAAAGATAGTAAAAAATATGACCGTTTTTATGTCATTGATTTTAATTTTGCGAAGGTTTCTTTAAAAGCCCATAACTTCGTCAAATGAACTCGGATTTTGATATGGCAAACCTTTATGGGCATGTGGAATGATTTTGTTGTAATCGGTATTAAAATATATAACTTCAAATGTACTAAAATATATGACCGTTTTTATGTCATTGATTTTAATTTTGCGAAGGTTTACTGAAATGGGCGTTCTTTCCATCTTTAAATGCCCATAACTTGGTCAACTGAACTCGGATTTCGATATGGCATACCTTTATGGGCTTGTGGAATGATTATGTTGTTATCTGCATTAAAATACATAACTTTAAAGTTATTAAAAAATATTAAGGTGTACTAAAATGGGCCTTCTTTCCATCTTTAAGAGCCCATAACTTGGTCAAATGAACGCTGATCTCGATATGGCATACCTTTATGGTCGTGTGGAATGATTTTGTTGTTATCTGTATTAAAAAATATAATTCAAAACGTAGTTAAAAATATGACCGGTTTTATGTCATTGATTTTAATTTTGCGAAGGTTTACAGAAATGAACCTTCTTTACATCTTTAAAAGCCCATAACTTGGTCAAAAGGACTCGGATTTCGAAATGGCATATCTATATGGGCTTGTGGAATGATTATGTTTTTATCTGCATTAAAATATATAACTTTAAGGATAGTAAAAAATATGACCGCTTTTATGTCATTGATTTTAATTTTGCGAAGGTTTACTGAAATGGACCTTCTTTCCATCTTTAAAAGCCCATAACTTGGTCAAATGAACTCGGATTTCGATATGGAAAACCTTTATGGGCCTGTTGTAATCTGTATTAAAAAATATAAGTCAAAACGTAGTTAAAAATATGACCGGTTTTATGTCATTGATTTCAATTTTCGAAGGCTTACTGAAATGGGCCTTCTTTCCATCTTTAAAAGCCCATAACTTGGTCAAAAGGACTCCGATCTCGATATGGCATATCTTTATGGGCTAGTGGAATGATTATGACTTTATGTGCATTAAAATATATAACTTTAAAGATAGTAAAAAATTTGACCGTTTTTATGTCATTGATTTTAATTTTGCAAAGGTTTACTGAAACTGACCTTTCAATCTTAAAAAGCCCATAACTTGGTCAAATGAACTCGGATTTTTATATGACAAACCTTTATGGGCTTGTGGAATGATTTTGTTGTAATTGGTATTAAAATATATAACTTTAAAGGTAGTAAAAAATATGACCGTTTTTGTGTCATTGATTTTAATTCTGCGAAGGTTTACTGAAATGGGCCCATAACTTGGTCAAATGAAGTCGGATTTCGATATGGCATACCTCTATGGGCTTGTGGAATGATTATGTTTTAATCTGCATTAAAATATATAACTTTAAAGATAGTAAAAAATATGACCGTTTTATGTCATTGATTTTAATTTTGCGAAGGTTTCCTTAAAAGCCCATAACTTCGTCAAATGAACTCGGATTTTGATATGGCAAACCTTTATGGGCATGTGGAATGATTTTGTTGTAATCGGTATTAAAATATATAACTTCAAAGGTAGTAAAATATATGACCGTTTTTATGTCATTGATTTTAATTTTGCGAAGGTTTACTGAAATGGGCGTTCTTTCCATCTTTCAATGCCCATAACTTGGTCAAATGAACTCGGATTTCGATATGGCATACCTTTATGGGCTTGTAGAACGATTATGTTGTTATCTGCATTAAAATACATAACTTTAAAGTTATTAAAAAATATTAAGGTGTACTAAAATGGGCCTTCTTTCCATCTTTAAGAGCACATAACTTGGTCAAATGAACGCGGATCTCGATATGGCATACCTTTATGGTCTTGTGGAATGATTTTGTTGTTATCTGTATTAAAAAATATAACTCAAAACGTAGTTAAAAATATGACCGGTTTTATGTCATTGATTTTAATTTTGCGAAGGTTTACAGAAATGAACCTTCTTTACATCTTTAAAAGCCCATAACTTGGTCAAAAGGACTCGGATTTCGAAATGGCATATCTATATGGGCTTGTGGAATGATTATGTTTTTATCTGCATTAAAATATATAACTTTAAGGATAGTAAAAAATATGACCGCTTATATGTCATTGATTTTAATTTTGCGAAGGTTTACTGAAATGGACCTTCTTTCCATCTTTAAAAGCCCATAACTTGGTCAAAAGGACTCCGATCTCGATATGGCATATCTTTATGGGCTAGTGGAATGATTATGATTTTATGTGCATTAAAATATATAACTTTAAAGTTATTAAAAAATATTAAGGTGTACTAAAATGGGCCTTCTTTCCATCTTTAAGAGCACATAACTTGGTCAAATGAACTCGGATTTCGATATGGCAAACCTTTATGGGCTTGTTGTAATCTGTATTAAAAAATATAAGTCAAAACGTAGTTAAAAATATGACCGGTTTTATGTCATTGATTTTAATTTTGCGAAGGTTTACAGAAATGGGCCTTCTTTACATCTTTAAAAGCCCATAACTTGGTCAAAAGGACTCCGATCTCGATATGGCATATCTTTATGTGCTAGTGGAATGATTATGATTTTATGTGCATTAAAATATATAACTTTAAAGATAGTAAAAAATTTGACCGTTTTTATGTCATTGATTTTAATTTTGCGAAGGTTTACTGAAATGGGCCTTCTTTCCATCTTTAAATGCCCATAACTTGGTCAAATGAACTCGGATTTCGATATGGCATACCTTTATGGGCTTGTGGAATGATTATGTTGTTATCTGCATTAAAATATATAACTTTAAAGGTAGTAAAAAATATGACCGTTTTTATGTCTTTAATTTTAATTTTGTGAAGGTTTACTGAAATGGGCCTTATTTCCATCTTTAAAAGCCCATAACATGGTCAAATGAACTTGGATTTCGATATGGCATACCTTTATGGGCTTGTGGAATGATTATGTTGTTATTTGCATTAAAATATATAACTTTAAAGGTAGTAAAAAATACGACCGTTTTTATGTAATTGATTTTAATTTTGCGAAGGTTTACTGATATGGGCCTTCTTTCCATCTTTAAAAGCCAATAACTTGGTCAAATGAACTCGGATCTCCATATGGCATACCTTTGTGGGCTTGTGGAATGATAATTTTGTTATCTGCATTAAAATATATAACTTTAAAGGTAGTACAAAATATGACCGTTTTTATGTCATTGATTTTAATTTTGCGAAGGTTTACTGAAATGGGCCCATTACTTGGTCAAATGAACTCGGATTTCGATATGGCATACCTCTATGGGCTTGTGGAATGATTTGTTGTTATCTGCGATAAAATATATAACTTTAAAGGTAGTAAAAAATATGACTGCTTTTATGTCATTGATTTTAAATTTGCGAAGGTTTACTGACTTGGGCCTTCTTTCCATCTTTAAAAGCCCATAACTTGTTCAAATGAACTCGGATTTCGATATAACATACCTTTATGGGCTTGTGGAATGATTATGTTGTTATCTGCATTAAAATATATAACTTTAAAGTTATTAAAAAATATAAAGGTGTACTAAAATGGGCCTTCTCTCCATCTTTAAGAGCCCATAGCTTGGTCAAATGAACGCGGATCTCGATATGGCATACCTTTATGGTCTTGTGGAATGATTTTATTGTTATCTGTATTAAAAAATATAATTCAAAACGTAGTTAAAAATATGACCGGTTTTATGTCATTAATTTTAATTTTGCGAAGGTTTACAGAAATAAACCTTCTTTACATCTTTAAAAGCCCATAACTTGGTCAAAAGGACTCGGATTTCGAAATGGCATATCTATATGGCTTGTGGAATGATTATGTTTTTATCTGCATTAAAATATATAACTTTAAGGATAGTAAAAAATATGACCGCTTTTATTTCATTGATATTAATTTTGCGAAGGTTTACTGAAATGGACCTTCTTTCCATCTTTAAAAGCCCATTACTTGGTCAAATGAACTCGGATTTCGATATGGCAAACCTTTATGGGCTTGTTGTATTCTGTATTAAAAAATATAAGTCAAAACGTAGTTAAAAATATGACCGGTTTTATGTCATTGATTTCAATTTTCGAAGGCTTACTGAAATGGGCCTTCTTTCCATCTTTAAAAGCCCATAACTTGGTCAAAAGGACTCCGATCTCGATATGGCATATCTTTATGGGCTAGTGGAATGATTATGACTTTATGGGCATTAAAATATATAACTTTAAAGATAGTAAAAAATTTGACCGTTTTTATGTCATTGATTTTAATTTTGCAAAGGTTTACTGAAACTGACCTTCTTTCAATCTTAAAAAGCCCATAACTTGGTCAAATGAACTCGGATTTTTATATGACAAACCTTTATGGGCTTGTGGAATGATTTTGTTGTAATTGGTATTAAAATATATAACTTTAAAGGTAGTAAAAAATATGACCGTTTTTATGTCATTGATTTTAATTCTGCGAAGGTTTACTGAAATGGGCCCATAACTTGGTCAAATGATCTCGGATTTCGATATGGCATACCTCTATGAGCTTGTGGAATGATTATGTTTTAATCTGCATTAAAATATATAACTTTAAAGATAGTAAAAAATATGACCGTTTTTATGTCATTGATTTTAATTTTTGCGAAGGTTTCTTTAAAAGCCCATAACTTCGTCAAATGAACTCGGATTTTGATATGGCAAACCTTTATGGGCATGTGGAATGATTTTGTTGTAATCGGTATTAAAATATATAACATCAAAGGTAGTAAAATATATGACCGTTTTTATGTCATTGATTTTAATTTTGCGAAGGTTTACTGAAATGGACGTTCTTTCCATCTTTAAATGCCCATAACTTGGTCAAATGAACTCGGATTTCGATATGGCATACCTTTATGGGCTTGTGGAATGATTATGTTCTTATCTGCATTAAAATACATAACTTTAAAGTTATTAAAAAATATTAAGGTGTACTAAAATGGGCCTTCCATCCATCTTTAAGAGCCCATAACGTGGTGAAATGAACGCGGATCTCGATATGGCATACCTTTATGGTCTTGTGGAATGATTTTGTTGTTATCTGTATTAAAAAATATAATTCAAAACGTAGTTAAAAATATGACCGGTTTTATGTCATTGATTTTAATTTTGCGAAGGTTTACAGAAATGGGCCTTCTTTCCATCTTTAAAAGCCCATAACTTGGTCAAAAGGACTCCGATCTCGATATGGCATATCTTTATGGGCTAGTGGAATGATTATGACTTTATGTTCATTAAAATAACTTTAAAGATAGTAAAAAATTTGACCGTTTTTATGTCATTGATTTTAATTTTGCAAAGGTTTACTGAAACTGACCTTCTTTCAATCTTAAAAAGCCCATAACTTGGTCAAATGAACTCGGATTTTTATATGACAAACCTTTATGGGCTTGTGGAATGATTTTGTTGTAATTGGTATTAAAATATATAACTTTAAAGGTAGTAAAAAATATGACCGTTTTTATGTCATTGATTTTAATTCTGCGAAGGTTTACTGAAATGGGCCCATAACTTGGTCAAATGAACTCGGATTTCGATATGGCATACCTCTATGGGCTTGTGGAATGATTATGTTTTAATCTGCATTAAAATATATAACTTTAAAGATAGTAAAAAATATGACCGTTTTTATGTCATTGATTTTAATTTTGCGAAGGTTTCTTTAAAAGCCCATAACTTCGTCAAATGAACTCGGATTTTGATATGGCAAACCTTTATGGGCATGTGGAATGATTTTGTTGTAATCGGTATTAAAATTTGTAACATCAAAGGTAGTAAAATATATGACCGTTTTTATGTCATTGATTTTAATTTTGCGAAGGTTTACTGAAATGGGCGTTCTTTCCATCTTTAAATGCCCATAACTTGGTCAAATGAACTCGGATTTCGATATGGCATACCTTTATGGGCTTGTGGAATGATTATGTTGTTATCTGCATTAAAATACATAACTTTAAAGTTATTAAAAAATATTAAGGTGTACTAAAATGGGCCTTCCATCCATCTTTAAGAGCCCATAACGTGGTGAAATGAACGCGGATCTCGATATGGCATACCTTTATGGTCTTGTGGAATGATTTTGTTGTTATCTGTATTAAAAAATATAATTCAAAACGTAGTTAAAAATATGACCGGTTTTATGTCATTGATTTTAATTTTGCGAAGGTTTACAGAAATGGGCCTTCTTTCCATCTTTAAAAGCCCATAACTTGGTCAAAAGGACTCCGATCTCGATATGGCATATCTTTATGGGCTAGTGGAATGATTATGACTTTATGTTCATTAAAATAACTTTAAAGATAGTAAAAAATTTGACCGTTTTTATGTCATTGATTTTAATTTTGCAAAGGTTTACTGAAACTGACCTTCTTTCAATCTTAAAAAGCCCATAACTTGGTCAAATGAACTCGGATTTTTATATGACAAACCTTTATGGGCTTGTGGAATGATTTTGTTGTAATTGGTATTAAAATATATAACTTTAAAGGTAGTAAAAAATATGACCGTTTTTATGTCATTGATTTTAATTCTGCGAAGGTTTACTGAAATGGGCCCATAACTTGGTCAAATGAACTCGGATTTCGATATGGCATACCTCTATGGGCTTGTGGAATGATTATGTTTTAATCTGCATTAAAATATATAACTTTAAAGATAGTAAAAAATATGACCGTTTTTATGTCATTGATTTTAATTTTGCGAAGGTTTCTTTAAAAGCCCATAACTTCGTCAAATGAACTCGGATTTTGATATGGCAAACCTTTATGGGCATGTGGAATGATTTTGTTGTAATCGGTATTAAAATTTGTAACATCAAAGGTAGTAAAATATATGACCGTTTTTATGTCATTGATTTTAATTTTGCGAAGGTTTACTGAAATGGGCGTTCTTTCCATCTTTAAATGCCCATAACTTGGTCAAATGAACTCGGATTTCGATATGGCATACCTTTATGGGCTTGTGGAATGATTATGTTGTTATCTGCATTAAAATACATAACTTTAAAGTTATTAAAAAATATTAAGGTGTACTAAAATGGGCCTTCCATCCATCTTTAAGAGCCCATAACTTGGTCAAATGAACGCGGATCTCGATATGGCATACCTTTATGGTCTTGTGGAATGATTTTGTTGTTATCTGTATTAAAAAATATAATTCAAAACGTAGTTAAAAATATGACCGGTTTTATGTCATTGATTTTAATTTTGCGAAGGTTTACAGAAATGAACCTTCTTTACATCTTTAAAAGCCCATAACTTGGTCAAAAGGACTCGGATTTCGAAATGGCTTATCTATATGGGCTTGTGGAATGATTATATTTTTATCTGCATTAAAATATATAACTTTAAGGATAGTAAAAAATATGACCGCTTTTATGTCATTGATTTTAATTTTGCAAAGGTTTACTGAAATGGACCTTCTTTCCATCTTTAAAAGCCCATAACTTGGTCAAATGAACTCGGATTTCGATATGGCAATCCTTTATGGGCATGTTGTAATATGTATTAAAAAATATAATTCAAAACGTAGTTAAAAATATGACCGGTTTTATGTCATTGATTTTAATTCTGCGAAGGTTTACAGAAATGGGCCTTCTTTACATCTTTAAAAGCCCATAACTTTGTCAAAAGGACTCCGATCTCGATATGGCATATCTTTATGGGCTAGTGGAATGATTATGATTTTATGTGCAATAAAATATATAACTTTAAAGATAGTAATAAATTTGACCGTTTTTATGTCATTGATTTTAATTTTGCGAAGGTTTACTAAAATTGACCTTCATTCAATCTTTAAAAGCCCATAACTTGGTCAAATGAACTCAGAATTTTATATGTCAAACCTTTATGGGCTTGTGGAATGATTTTGTTGTAATTGGTATTAAAATATACAACTTCAAAGGTAGTAAAAAATATGACCGTTTTTATGTCATTGATTTTAATTTTGCGAAGGTTTACTGAAATTGACCTTCTTTCAATCTTTAAAAGCCCATAACTTGGTCAAATGAACTCGGATTTTTATATGACAAACCTTTATGGGCTTGTGGAATGATTTTGTTGTAATTGGTATTAAAATATATAACTTTAAAGGTAGTAAAAAATATGACCGTTTTTATGTCATTGATTTTAATTTTGCGAAGGTTTACTGAAATGGGCCTTCTTTCCATCTTTAAAAGCCCATAACTTGGTCAAATGAACGCGGATCTCGATATGGCATACCTTTATGGTCTTGTGGAATGATTTTGTTGTTATCTGAATTAAAAAATATAATTCAAAACGTAGTTAAAAATATGACCGGTTTTATGTCATTGATTTTAATTTTGCAAAGGTTTACAGAAATAAACCTTCTTTACATCTTTAAAAGCCCATAACTTGGTCAAAAGGACTCGGATTTCGAAATGGCATATCTATATGGGCTTGTGGAATGATTATGTTTTTATCTGCATTAAAATATATATTTTTAAGGATAGTAAAAAATATGACCGCTTTTATTTCATTGATATTAATTTTGCGAAGGTTTACTGAAATGGACCTTCTTTCCATCTTTAAAAGCCCATAACTTGGTCAAATGAACTCGGATTTCGATATGGCAAACCTTTATGGGCTTGTTGTAATCTGTATTAAAAAATATAAGTCAAAACGTAGTTAAAAATATGACCGGTTTTATGTCATTGATTTCAATTTTCGAAGGCTTACTGAAATGGGCCTTCTTTCCATCTTTAAAAGCCCATAACTTGGTCAAAAGGACTCCGATCTCGATATGGCATATCTTTATGGGCAGTGGAATGATTATGACTTTATGTCCATTAAAATATATAACTTTAAAGATAGTAAAAAATTTGACCGTTTTTATGTCATTGATTTTAATTTTGCAAAGGTTTACTGAAACTGACCTTCTTTCAATCTTAAAAAGCCCATAACTTGGTCAAATGAACTCGGATTTTTATATGACAAACCTTTATGGGCTTGTGGAATGATTTTGTTGTAATTGGTATTAAAATATATAACTTTAAAGGTAGTACAAAATATGACCGTTTTTATGTCATTGATTTTAATTCTGCGAAGGTTTACAGAAATGAACCTTCTTTACATCTTTAAAAGCCCATAACTTGGTCAAAAGGACTCGGATTTCGAAATGGCTTATCTATATGGGCTTGTGGAATGATTATGTTTTTATCTGCATTAAAATATATAACTTTAAGGATAGTAAAAAATATGACCGCTTTTATGTCATTGATTTTAATTTTGCGAAGGTTTACTGAAATGGACCTTCTTTCCATCTTTAAAAGCCCATAACTTGGTCAAATGAACTCGGATTTCGATATGGCAAACCTTTATGGGCTTGTTGTAATCTGTATTAAAAAACATAAGTCAAAACGTAGTTAAAAATATGACCGGTTTTATGTCATTGATTTTAATTCTGCGAAGGTTTACAGAAATGGGCCTTCTTTACATCTTTAAAAGCCCATAACTTTGTCAAAAGGACTCCGATCTCGATATGGCATATCTTTATGGGCTAGTGGAATGATTATGATTTTATGTGCAATAAAATATATAACTTTAAAGATAGTAATAAATTTGACCGTTTTTATGTCATTGATTTTAATTTTCGAAGGCTTACTGAAATGGGCCTTCTTTCCATCTTTAAAAGAACATAACTTGGTCAAAAGGACTCCGATCTCGATATGGCATATCTTTATGGGCTAGTGGAATGATTATGACTTTATGTGCATTAAAAAATTTGACCGTTTTTATGTCATTGATTTTAATTTTGCGAAGGTGTACTGAAATTGACCTTCTTTCAATCTTTAAAAGCCCATAACTTGGTCAAATGAACTCGGATTTTTATATGACAAACCTTTATGGGCTTGTGAAATGATTATGTTGTTATCTGCATTAATATATTTAACTTTAATGGTAGTTAAAAATATGACCATTTTTATGTCATTGATTTTAATTTTGCGAAGGTTTACTGAAATGGGCCTTCTTTCCATCTTTAAATGCCCATAACTTGGTCAAATGAACTCGGATTTCGATATGGCATACCTTTATGGTCTTGTGGAATGATTTTGTTGTAATCTCTATTAAAAAATATAATTCAAAGCGTAGTTAAAAATATGACCGGTTTTATGTCATTGATATTAATTTTGCGAAGGTTTACAGAAATGGGCCTTCTTTACATCTTTAAAAGCCCATAACTTGGTCAAAAGGACTCGGATTTCGATATGGCATATCTTTATGGGCTTGTGGAATGATTATGTTTTTATCTGCATTAAAATATATAACTTTAAAGATAGTAAAACATATGACCGTTTTTATGTCATTGATTTTAATTTTGCGAAGGTTTACTAAAATGGACCTTCTTTCCATCTTTAAATGCCCATAACTTGGTCAAATGAACTCGGATTTCGATATGGCATACCTTTATGGGCTTGTGGAATGATTATGTTGTTATCTGCATTAAAATATATAACTTTAAAGGTATTAAAAAATATCAAGGTGTACTGAAATGGGCCTTTTTTCTATCTTTAAAAGCCCATAACTTGGTCAAATGAACTCGGATCTCGATATGACAAACCTTTATGGGCTTGTGGAATGATTTTTTTGTAATTGGTATTAAAATATATAACTTAAAAAGTAGTAAAAAATATGACCGTTTTTATGTCATTGATTTTAATTTTGCGAAGGTTTACTGAAATGGGCCTTCTTTCCATCTTTAAATGCCCATAGCTTGGTCAAATGAACTTGGATTTCGATATGGCATACCTTTATGGGCTTGTGGAATGATTATGTTGTTATCTGCATTTAAATATATAACTTTAAAGGTAGTAAAAAATACGACCGTTTTTATATAATTGATTTTAATTTTGCGAAGGTTTACTGATATGGGCCTTCTTTCCATCTTTAAAAGCCAATAACTTGGTCAAATGAACTCGGATCTCCATATGGCATACCTTTATGGGCTTGTGGAATGATAATGTTGTTATCTGCATTAAAATAAATAACTTTAAAGGTAGTACAAAATATGACCGTTTTTATGTCATTGATTTTAATTTTGCGAAGGTTTACTGAAATGGGCCCATTACTTGGTCAAATGAACTCGGATTTCGATAAAACATACCTTTATGGGCTTGTGGAATGATTATGTTGTTATCTGCATTAAAATATATAACTTTAAAGTTATTAAAAAATATTAAGGTGTACTAAAATGGGCCTTCTCTCCATCTTTAAGAGCCCATAACTTGGTCAAATGAACGCGGGAATGATTTTGTTGTTATCTGTATTAAAAAATATAATAATATAATTTAATATAATTCGGTTTTATGTCATTGATTTTAATTTTGCGAAGGTTTATTGAAATGGACCTTCTTTCCATCTTTAAAAGCCCATAACTTGGTGAAATGAACTCGGATTTCGATATGGCAAACCTTTATGGGCTTGTTGTAATCTGTATTAAAAAATATAAGTCAAAACGTAGTTAAAAATATGACCGGTTGTATGTCATTGATTTCAATTTTCGAAGGCTTACTGAAATGGGCCTTCTTTCCATCTTTAAAAGCCCATAACTTGGTCAAAAGGACTCCGATCTCGATATGGCATATCTTTATGGGCTAGTGGAATGATTATGACTTTATGTGCATTAAAATATATAACTTTAAAGATAGTAAACAATTTGACCGTTTTTATGTCATTGATTTTAATTTTGCAAAGGTTTACTGAAACTGACCTTCTTTCAATCTTAAAAAGCCCATAACTTGGTCAAATGAACTCGGATTTTTATATGACAAACCTTTATGGGCTTGTGGAATGATTTTGTTGTTATTGGTATTTAAATATATAACTTTAAAAGTAGTAAAAAATATGACCGTTTTTATGTCATTGATTTTAATTTTGCGAAGGTTTACTGAAATGGGCCTTCTTTCCATCTTTAAATGCCCATAACTTGGTCAAATGAACTCGGATTTCGATATGGCATACCTTTATGGGCTTGTGGAATGATTATGTTGTTATCTGCATTAAAATATATAACTTTAAAGGTAGTAAAAAATATAACCGTTTCTATGTCATTGATATTAATTCTGCGAAGGTTTACTGAAATGGGCCCATAACTTGGTCAAATGAACTCGAATTTCGATATGGCATACCTCTATGGGCTTGTGGAATGATTATGTTTTAATCTGCATTAAAATATATAACTTTAAAGATAGTAAAAAATATGACCGTTTTTATGTCATTGATTTTAATTTTGCGAAGGTTTCTTTAAAAGCCCATAACTTCGTCCAATGAACTCGGATTTTGATATGGCAAACCTTTATGGGCATGTGGAATGATTTTGTTGTAATCGGTATTAAAATATATAACTTCAAAGGTAGTAAAATATATGACCTTTTTTATGTCATTGATTTTAATTTTGCGAAAGTTTAATGAAATGGGCGTTCTTTCCATCTTTAAATGCCCATAACTTGGTCAAATGAACTCGGATTTCGATATGGCATACCTTTATGGGCTTGTGGAACGATTATGTTGTTATCTGCATTAAAATACATAACTTTAAAGATATTAAAAAATATTGAGGTGTACTAAGATGGGCCTTCTTTCCATCTTTAAGAGCCCATAACTTGGTCAAATGAACGCGGATCTCGATATGGCATACCTTTATGGTCTTGTGGAATGATTTTGTTGTTATCTGTATTTAAAAATATAATTCAAAACGTAGTTAAAAATATGACCGGTTTTATGTCATTGATTTTAATTTTGCGAAGGTTTACAGAAATGAACCTTCTTTACATCTTTAAAAGCCCATAACTTGGTCAAAAGGACTCGGATTTCGAAATGGCATATCTATATGGGCTTGTGGAATGATTATGTTTTTATCTGCATTAAAATATATAACTTTAAGGATAGTAAAAAATATGACCGGTTTTATGTCATTGATTTTAATTTTGCGAAGGTTTACTGAAATTGACCTTCTTTCAATCTTTAAAAGCCCATAACTTGGTCAAATGAACTCGGATTTTTATTTGACAAACCTTTATGGGCTTGTGGAATGATTTTGTTGTAATTGATATTAAAATATATAACTTTAAAGGTAGTAAAAAATATGACCGTTTTTATGTCATTGATTTTAATTTTGCGAAGGTTTACTGAAATTGACCTTCTTTCAATCTTTAAAAGCCCATAACTTGGTCAAATGAACTCGGATTTTTATATGACAAACCTTTATGGGCTTGTGGAATGATTTTGTTGTAATTGATATTAAAATATATAACTTTAAAGGTAGTAAAAAATATGACCGTTTTTATGTCATTGATTTTAATTTTGCGAAGGTTTACTGAAATGGGCCTTCTTTCCATCTTTAAAAGCCCATAACTTGGTCAAATGAACGCGGATCTCGATATGGCGTACCTTTATGGTCTTGTGGAATGATTTTGTTGTTATCTGTATTAAAAAATATAATTCAAAGCGTAGTTAAAAATATGACCGATTTTATGTCATTGATTTTAATTTTGCAAAGGTTTACAGAAATAAACCTTCTTTACATCTTTAAAAGCCCATAACTTGGTCAAAAGGACTCGGATTTCGAAATGGCATATCTATATGGGCTTGTGGAATGATTATGTTTTTATCTGCATTAAAATATATAACTTTAAGGATAGTAAAAAATATGACCGCTTTTATGTCATTGATTTTAATTTTGCGAAGGTTTACTGAAATGGACCTTCTTTCCATCTTTAAAAGCCCATAACTTGGTCAAATGAACTCGGATTTCGATATGGCAAACCTTTATGGGCTTGTTGTAATCTGTATTAAAAAATATAAATCAAAACGTAGTTAAAACAAGGAAAAACGCTATAGTCGAGTACCTCGACTATCAGATACCCGTTACTCAGCTAAAGGGACCAAAGGGAAATGGAGATATGCAAGCAGCAAATCGAGATTTAAATACGCCACCTACCGGCGGTAGACAGATTTAAGCGTTATGGGCGTTAGAGTGGGCGTGGCAAAATTTTTTTTGGATCAATCGATAGGTATTGACGAGACCAATACATTTCAGTTAAAATTTTTTATCTTGAAAACTGTGGCCGTCACAGGTTTGGGCGGTTTGTGGGCGTAAGAGTGGGCGTGGCACATTGCTGAAACAAACTTGCGCTGCGTAAGAAGCTCAGGAATCTGCACGCCGAATCTCAATAGCCTAGCTCCCATAGTTTCCGAGATCTCAGCGTTCATCCGGACGGACAGACAGACGGACAGACGGACAGACGGACATGGCTAGATCGACTCGGCTAGTGATCCTGATCAAGAATATATATACTTAATGGGGTCGGAAAGGCATCCTTCTGCCTGTTACATACTTTCCGACGAATCTAGTATACCCTTTTACTCTACGAGTAACGGGTATAAATATGACCGGTTTTATGTCATTGATTTCAATTTTCGAAGGCTTACTGAAATGGGCCTTCTTTGCATCTTTAAAAGCCCATAACTTGGTCAAAAGGACTCCGATCTCGATATGGCATATCTTTATGGGCTAGTGGAATGATTATGACTTTATGTGCATTAAAATATATAACTTAAAAGATAGTAAAAAATTTGACCGTTTTTATGTCATTGATTTTAATTTTGCGAAGGTTTACTGAAATTGACCTTCTTTCAATCTTTAAAAGCCCATAACTTGGTCAAATGAACTCGGATTTTTATATGACAAACCTTTATGGGCTTGTGAAATGATTATGTTGTTATCTGCATTAATATATTTAACTTTAATGGTAGTTAAAAATATGACCATTTTTATGTCATTGATTTTAATTTTGCGAAGGTTTACTGAAATGGGCCTTCTTTCCATCTTTAAATGCCCATAACTTGGTCAAATGAACTCGGATTTCGATATGGCATACCTTTATGGGCTTGTGGAATGATTCTGTTGTTATCTGCATTAAAATATATAACTTTAAAGGTATTAAAAAATATCAAGGTGTACTGAAATGGGCCTTCTTTCCATCTTTAAAAGCCCATAACTTGGTCAAATGAACTCGGATCTCGATATGGCATACCTTTATGGTCTTGTGGAATGATTTTGTTGTAATCTGTATTAAAAAATATAATTCAAAGCGTAGTTAAAAATATGACCGGTTTTATGTCATTGATTTTAATTTTGCGAAGGTTTACAGAAATGGGCCTTCTTTACATCTTTAAAAGCCCATAACTTGGTCAAAAGGACTCGGATTTCGATATGGCATATCTTTATGGGCTCCTGGAATGATTATGTTTTTATCTGCATTAAAATATATAACTTTAAAGATAGTAAAACATATGACCGTTTTTATGTCATTGATTTTAATTTTGCGAAGGTTTACTAAAATGGACCTTCTTTCCATCTTTAAAAGCCCATAACTTGGTCAAATGAACTCGGATTTCGATATGGCAAACCTATATGGGCTTGTTGTAATCTGTACTAAAAAATAAAATAATGACCGTTTTTATGTCATTGATTTTAATTTTGCGAAGGTTTACTGAAATGGGCCTTCTTTCCATCTTTAAATGCCCATAACTTGGTCAAATGAACTCGGATTTCGATATGGCATACCTTTATGGGCTTGTGGAATGATTATGTTGTTATCTGCATTAAAATATATAACTTTAAAGGTAGTAAAAAATATAACCGTTTCTATGTCATTGATATTAATTCTGCGAAGGTTTACTGAAATGGGCCCATAACTTGGTCAAATGAACTCGGATTTCGATATGGCATACCTCTATGGGCTTGTGGAATGATTATGTTTTAATCTGCATTAAAATATATAACTTTAAAGATAGTAAAAAATATGACCGTTTTTATGTCATTGATTTTAATTTTGCGAAGGTTTCTTTAAAAGCCCATAACTTCGTCCAATGAACTCGGATTTTGATATGGCAAACCTTTATGGGCATGTGGAATGATTTTGTTGTAATCGGTATTAAAATATATAACTTCAAAGGTAGTAAAATATATGACCGTTTTTATGTCATTGATTTTAATTTTGCGAAAGTTTAATGAAATGGGCGTTCTTTCCATCTTTAAATGCCCATAACTTGGTCAAATGAACTCGGATTTCGATATGGCATACCTTTATGGGCTTGTGGAACGATTATGTTGTTATCTGCATTAAAATACATAACTTTAAAGATATTAAAAAATATTGAGGTGTACTAAAATGGGCCTTCTTTCCATCTTTTAGAGCCCATAACTTGGTCAAATGAACGCGGATCTCGATATGGCATACCTTTATGGTCTTGTGGAATGATTTTGTTGTTATCTGTATTTAAAAATATAATTCAAAACGTAGTTAAAAATATGACCGGTTTTATGTCATTGATTTTAATTTTGCGAAGGTTTACAGAAATGAACCTTCTTTACATCTTTAAAAGCCCATAACTTGGTCAAAAGGGCTTGTGGAATGATTATGTTTTTATCTGCATTAAAATATATAACTTTAAGGATAGTAAAAAATATGACCGGTTTTATGTCATTGATTTTAATTTTGCGAAGGTTTACTGAAATGGACCTTCTTTCCATCTTTAAAAGCCCATAACTTGGTCAAATGAACTCGGATTTCGATATGGCAAACCTTTATGGGCTTGTTGTAATCTGTATTAAAAAATATAAGTCAAAACGTAGTTAAAAATATGACCGGTTTTATGTCATTGATTTTAATTTTGCGAAGGTTTACAGAAATGGGCCTTCTTTACATCTTTAAAAGCCCATAACTTGGTCAAAAGGACTCCGATCTCGATATGGCATACCTTTATGGGCTTGTGGAATGATTCTGTTGTTATCTGCATTAAAATATATAACTTTAAAGGTATTAAAAAATATCAAGGTGTACTGAAATTGGCCTTCTTTCCATCTTTAAAGGCCCATAACGTGGTCAAATGAACTCGGATTTTGATATGGCATACCTTTATGGGCTTGTGGCATGATTATGTTGATATCTGCATTAAAATGTATAACTTTAAAGGTAGTGAAAAATATGATCGTTTGTACGTCATTGATTACAATTTTGCGAAGGCTTACTGAAGTGGGCCTTCTCTCTATCTTTAAAAGCACATAACTTGGTCAAATGAACTCGGATTTCGATATGGCATACCTTTATGGGCTTGTGGAATGCTGATGTTGTTATCTGCATTAAAATATATAATTTTAAAGGTAGTAAAAAATATGACCGTTTTTATGTCATTGATTTTAATTTTGTGAAGGTTTACTGAAATGGGCCTTCTTTCCATCTTTAAAAGCCCATAACATGGTCAAATGAACTTGGATTTCGATATGGCATACCTTTATGGGCTTGTGGAATGATTATGTTGTTATCTGCATTAAAATATATAACTTTAAAGGTAGTAAAAAATATGACCGTTTTTATGTCATTGTATTTAATTTTGCGAAGGTTTACTGAAATGGGCCCATAACTTGGTCAAATGAACTCGGATTTCGATGTGGCATACCTCTATTGGCTTGTGGAATGATTTGTTGTTATCTGCATTGAAATATATAACTTTAAAGGTAGTAAAAAATATGACTGCTTTTATGTCATTGATTTTAAATTTGCGAAGGTTTACTGACTTGGGCCTTCTTTCCATCTTTAAAAGCCCATAACTTGGTAAAATGAACTCGGATTTCGATATAACATACCTTTATGGGCTTGTAAAATGATTATGTTGTTATCTGCATTAAAATATATAACTTTAAAGTTATTAAAAAATATTAAGGTGTACTAAAATGGGCCTTCTTTCCATCTTTAAGAGCCCATAACTTGGTCAAATGAACTCGGATCTCGATATGGCATACCTTTATGGTCTTGTGGAATGATTTTGTTGTTATCTGTATTTAAAAATATAATTCAAAACGTAGTTAAAAATATGACCGGTTTTATGTCATTGATTTTAATTATGCGAAGGTTTACAGAAATGAACCTTCTTTACATCTTTAAAAGCCCATAACTTGGTCAAAAGGACTCGGATTTCGAAATGGCATATCTATATGGGCTTGTGGAAAAATATATAACTTTAAGGATAGTAAAAAATATGACCGCTTTTATGTCATTGATTTTAATTTTGCGAAGGTTTACTGAAATGGACCTTCTTTACATCTTTAAAAGCCCATAACTTGGTCAAATGAACTCGGATTTCGATATGGCAAACCTTTATGGGCTTGTTGTAATCTGTATTAAAAAATATAAGACAAAACGTAGTTAAAAATATGACCGGTTATGTGTCATTGATTTCAATTTTCGAAGGCTTACTGAAATGGGCCTTTTTTCCATCTTTAAAAGCCCATAACTTGGTCAAAAGGACTCCGATCTCGATATGGCATATCTTTATGGGCTAGTGGAATGATTATGGCTTTATGTGCATTAAAATATATAACTTTAAAGATAGTAAAAAATTTGACCGTTTTTATGTCATTGATTTTAATTTTGCGAAGGTTTACTGAAATTGACCTTCTTTCAATCTTTAAAAGCCCATAACTTGGTCAAATGAACTCGGATTTTTATATGACAAACCTTTATGGGCTTGTGGAATGATTTTGTTGTAATTGGTATTAAAATATATAACTTTAAAGGTATTAAAAAATATCAAGGTGTACTGAAATGGGCCTTCTTTCCATCTTTAAAAGCCCATAACTTGGCCAAATGAACTCGGATCTCGATATGGCATACCTTTAGCGTCTTGTGGAATGATTTTGTTGTAATCTGTATTAAAAAATATAATTCAAAGCGTAGTTAAAAATATGACCGGTTTTATGTCATTGATTTTAATTTTGCGAAGGTTTACAGAAATGAACCTTCTTTACATCTTTAAAAGCCCATAACTTGGTGAAAAGGACTCGGATTTCGATATGGCATATCTTTATGGGCTTGTGGAATGATTATGTTGTTATCTGCATTAAAATATATAACCTTAAAGGTAGTAAAAAATACTACCGTTTTTATGTAATTGATTTTAATTTTGCGAAGGTTTACTGATATGGGCCTTCTTTCCATCTGTAAAAGCCCATAACTTGGTCAAATGAACTCGGATTTCGATATGGCAAACCTTTATGGGCTTGTTGTAATCTGTATTAAAAAATATAAGACAAAACGTAGTTAAAAATATGACCGGTTATGTGTCATTGATTTCAATTTTCGAAGCCTTACTGAAATGGGCCTTTTTTCCATCTTTAAAAGCCCATAACTTGGTCAAAAGGACTCCGATCTTGATATGGCATATCTTTATGGGCTAGTGGAATGATTATGACTTTATGTGCATTAAAATATATAACTTTAAAGATAGTAAAAAATTTGACCGTTTTTATGTCATTGATTTTAATTTTGCGAAGGTTTACTGAAATTGACCTTCTTTCAATCTTTAAAAGCCCATAACTTGGTCAAATGAACTCGGATTTTTATATGACAAACCTTTATGGGCTTGTGGAATGATTTTGTTGTAATTGGCATTAAATTATATAACTTTAAAGGTATTAAAAAATATCAAGGTGTACTGAAATGGGCCTTCTTTCCATCTTTAAAAGCCCATAACTTGGCCAAATGAACTCGGATTTCGATATGGCATACCTCTATGGGCTTGTGGAATGATTTGTTGTTATCTGCATTAAAATATATAACTTTAAGGGTAGTAAAAAATATGACTTCTTTTATGTCATTGACTTTAAATTTGCGAAGGTTTACTGACTTGGGCCTTCTTTCCATCTTTAAAAGCCCATAACTTTGTCAAATGAACTCGGATTTTTATATGACAAACCTTTATGGGCTTGTGGAATGATTTTGTTGTAATTGGTATTAAAATATATAACTTTAAAGGTAGTAAAAAATATGACCGTTTTTATGTCATTGATTTTAATTTTGCGAAGGTTTAAAAAATGAAATGGGCCTTCCTTCCATCTTTAAAAGCCCATAACTTGGTCAAATGAACGCGGATATGGCACACCTTTATGGTCTTGTGGAATGATTTTGTTGTAATCTGTATTAAAAAATATAATTCAAAGCGTAGTTAAAAATATGACCGTTTTTATGTCATTGATATTAATTTTGCGAAGGTTTACAGAAATGGGCCTTCTTTCCATCTTTAAAAGCCCATAACTTGGTCAAAAGGACTCGGATTTCGATGTGGCATATCTTTATGGGCTTGTGGAATGATTATGTTTTTATCTGCATTAAAATATATAACTTTAAAGATAGTAAAACATATGACCGTTTTTATGTCATTGATTTTAATTTTGCGAAGGTTTACTAAAATGGACCTTCTTTCCATCTTTAAATGCCCATAACTTGGTCAAAAGAACTCGGATTTCGATATGGCATACCTTTATGGGCTTGTGGAATGATTATGTTGTTATCTGCACTAAAATATATAATTTTAAAGGTATTGAAAAATATCAAGGTGTACTGAAATGGGCCTTCTTTACATCTTTAAAAGCCCATAACTTGGTCAAATGGACTCGGATTTCGATATGGCATATTTTTATGGGCTTGTGGAATGATTATGTTTTTATCTGCATTAAAATATATAACTTTAAAGATAGTAAAACATATGACCGTTTTTATGTCATTGATTTTAATTTTGCGAAGGTTTACTAAAATGGACCTTCTTTCCATCTTTAAAAGCCCATAACTTGGTCAAATGAACTCGGATTTCGATATGGCAAACCTTTATGGGCTTGTTGTAATCTGTACTAAAAAATATAATTCAAAACGTAGTTAAAAATATGACCGTTTTTATGTCCTTGATTTTAATTTTGCGAAGTTTACTGAAATTGGCCTTCTTTCCATCTTTAAAGGCCCATAACGTGGTCAAATGAACTCGGATTTTGATATGGCATACCTTTATGGGGTTGTGGCATGAGTATGTTGATACCTGCATTAAAATGTATAACTTTAAAGTTAGTGAAAAATATGATCGTTTGTACGTCATTGATTACAATTTTGCGAAGGCTTACTGAAGTGGGCCTTCTCTCTATCTTTAAAAGCACATAACTTGGTCAAATGAACTCGGATTTCGATATGGCATACCTTTATGGGCTTGTGGAATGCTGATGTTGTTATCTGCATTAAAATATATAATTTCAAAGATAGTAAAAAATACGACCGTTTTTATGTAATTGATTTTAATTTTGCGAAGGTTTACTGATATGGGCCTTATTTCCATCTTTAAAAGCCCATAACATGGTCAAATGAACTTGGATTTCGATATGGCATACCTTTATGGGCTTGTGGAATGATTATGTTGTTATCTGCATATAAATATATAACTTTAAAGGTAGTAAAAAATACGACCGTTTTTATGTAATTGATTTTAATTTTGCGAAGGTTTACTGATATGGGCCTTCTTTCCATCTTTAAAAGCCAATAACTTGGTCAAATGAACTCGGATCTCCATATGGCATACCTTTATGGGCTTGTGGAATGATAATGTTGTTATCTGCATTAAAATATATAACTTTAAAGGTAGTAAAAAATATGACCGTTTTTATGTCATTGATTTTAATTTTCCGAAGGATTACTGAAATGGGCCCATAACTTGGTCAAATGAACTCGGATCTCCATATGGCATACCTTTATGGGCTTGTGGAATGATTTTGTTGCAATCTGTATTAAAAAATATAATTCAAAGCGTAGTTAAAAATATGACCGGTTTTATGTCATTGATTTTAATTTTGCGAAGGTTTACAGAAATGGGCCTTCTGTACATCTTTAAAAGCCCATAACTTGGTCAAAAGGACTCGGATTTCGATATGGCATATCTTTATGGGCTTGTGGAATGATTACGTTTTTATCTGCATTAAAATATATAACTTTAAAGATAGTAAAACATATGACCGTTTTTATGTCATTGATTTTAATTTTGCGAAGGTTTACTGATATGGGCCTTCTTTCCATCTTTAAAAGCCAATAACTTGGTCAAATGAACTCGGATCTCCATATGGCATACCTTTATGGGCTTGTGGAATGATAATGTTGTTATCTGCATTAAAATATATAACTTTAAAGGTAGTAAAAAATATGACCGTTTTTATGTCATTGATTTTAATTTTGCGAAGGTTTACTGAAATGGGCCCATAACTTGGTCAAATGAACTCGGATCTCCATATGGCATTCCTTTATGGGCTTGTGGAATGATTTTGTTGCAATCTGTATTAAAAAATATAATTCAAAGCGTAGTTAAAAATATGACCGGTTTTATGTCATTGATTTTAATTTTGCAAAGGTTTACAGAAATGGGCCTTCTTTACATCTTTAAAAGCCCATAACTTGGTCAAAAGGACTCGGATTTCGATATGGCATATCTTTATGGGCTTGTGGAATGATTATGTTTTTATCTGCATTAAAATATATAACTTTAAAGATAGTAAAACATATGACCGTTTTTATGTCATTGATTTTAATTTTGCGAAGGTTTACTAAAATGGACCTTCTTTCCATCTTTAAAAGCCCATAACTTGGTCAAATGAACTCGGATTTCGATATGGCAAAGCTTTATGGGCTTGTTGTAATCTGTACTAAAAAATATAATTCAAAACGTAGTTAAAAATATGACCGTTTTTATGTCATTGATTTTAATTTTGCGAAGTTTACTGAAATTGGCCTTCTTTCCATCTTTAAAGGCCCATAACGTGGTCAAATGAACTCGGATTTTGATATGGCATACCTTTATGGGCTTGTGGCATGATTATGTTGATACCTGCATTAAAATGTATAACTTTAAAGGTAGTGAAAAATATGATCGTTTGTACGTCATTGATTACAATTTTGCGATGGCTTACTGAAGTGGGCCTTCTCTCTATCTTTAAAAGCACATAACTTGGTCAAATGAACTCGGATTTCGATATGGCATACCCTTATGGGCTTGTGGAATGCTGATGTTGTTATCTGCATTAAAATATATAATTTTAAAGGTAGTAAAAAATATGACCGTTTTTGTGTCATTGATTTTAATTTTGTGAATGTTTACTGAAATGGGCCTTCTTTCCATCTTTAAAAGCCCATAACATGGTCAAATGAACTTGGATTTCGATATGGCATACCTTTATGGGCTTGTGGAATGATTATGTTGTTATCTGCATTAAAATATATAACTTTAAAGGTAGTAAAAAATACGACCGTTTTTATGTAATTGATTTTAATTTTGCGAAGGTTTACTGATATGGGCCTTCTTTCCATCTTTAAAAGCCAATAACTTGGTCAAATGAACTCGGATCTCCATATGGCATACCTTTATGGGCTTGTGGAATGATAATGTTGTTATCTGCATTAAAATATATAACTTTAAAGGTAGTAAAAAATATGACCGTTTTTATGTCATTATTTTTAATTTTGCGAAGGTTTACTGACTTGGGGCTTCTTTCCATCTTTAAAAGCCCATAACTTGGTCAAATGAACTCGGATTTTTATATGACAAACCTTTATGGGCTTGTGGAATGATTTTGTTGTAATTGGTATTAAAATATATAACTTTAAAGTGTGAACAGCGTTTAATATAGTATATACCAAACCTTCAATATTAGTGTAGAATAAGTCCTTTTTTATAATGTTACCAGACTCTACAAATGTAAAGTAGTCGAGGCAGAGTCGTACTCAAGAGCAGAACGTGCGCAGAACACTTATAGTTATAATTTCTATATGTAACCTTATATCCAACACAACTGTCCTAAATAAAACCTACACCACTCGAAAAGCTACCCTTCTCAGTTTAGAAGTAGGATCAGTGTGGTTGGATATGTGTGAAGCGGAGGAGTTGTGCCAAGAACTCTAAGAAAGCAGCAAAAATCGTCGGCGTGGAAAGTTTGCAATGGGATGTGTTCCCAGGTCTATGTAACAGCTTAAATTGCAAATTACGGATGTGTTCCAGTTCTACGTGGCAGGCGGATTCAAGGAAAGCAGATCGGGAATCTTAGTGAACCCGTGGAGTCAAGCACATCAGTTAGATCAGGATTCTTAGTGAGCCTGTGGCCGCAGAAGTCTCAAAAGCACCAAAAGTCTCAAGAGAAGCCAAAGCACATACACACAAAGGGGTTGTGAGTATTGGTGAATTTTACAAGTCGATGCAAGTCAGAATTTTCTAGTAGCCGGAGCACATACATGCATACAAGGAGTTTGTGTGTATTGGTCAAGGGAGAAAGCAGATGCAGAACTTTGTGAGGTACATATAGTTGTCTCGCTCGCAAAGAGAACTGTCAACCTAGTAGCTAAAACAACATTAAAATGCCGAAGATAGCAGATCTTAAAGGCGACGTGTTAAGATTCCTGCTGAGATCTAGAAACGTGTCAGTTTCGGGCACCAGAGCCGAATTGGTTCAAAGACTAATACAGTTTGAACAATAGGAGGACGTAGAACTGCCAGCAGCAGTGGGTATCAACATGCAGCAAGAAGAAACGATGTCAGCACAGTCAGCAGCAATTTCACAATTGCAAAACGAGATGAAGGAACTAAAGGACATGTTAGCTCAATTAGTTACCGTTCAAATGGGAAACGCAGCACCAGCACATGCAGGAAGTCAGCAACAGCACCAAATAATCGATTTGGATATCAACGAGGTTAACAACGAGAGCATTCCTGTACAGGCTACTAGCAACGTGAGGCAAGCTTCAGTCAAGGAAATTGCCAACACCTTGCCAGAATTTGATCCCAACGACGACAACGCCATTTCAGTCAATCAGTTCATCGATCGTGTCAACAAAGTGGCTCATGCCTACCAGTGAGACGAGAAGTTCCTGTTACTCGCCATTTATACAAAGCTAAAAGGTCCAGCCAAGATGTGGCTTGATTCATCACCCATTCTACACACTACGTGGAAAAACTTCGCCAAAGCTATACAGAATGAGTTCGGAGCAAATCCAGACGAAGCAGAAGTGCATTTCAACATGGCCAATGCAACCAGGCGACCAAAGGAGACGGTAAAGGAGTACTGTTTCAGGATGTCAGCCCTTGGGGTGCGCTACAAGCTCAGGGAGGCAGCGATCATCAGATATGTTCGCGCAGGTCTACAGCATCGTGAATTGCAAAACAGTATTGCAGCAATTCATTTCGCCACAATGAAACAGCTTCGTGATGCAGCCGAATCGTATTTCGTTAATCGATGTCGGCCAAATACGAGCAAGAAAGAGTATTCACCGAAAGCCAGCAACTTCGAGCAGAAACCAGACAGCGATGTTAAACCACCAAGGACAAAGGAATCCGTTATATGCTACAACTGCGGAGAAAAAGGAGACTTTGCCAATTCGTGTCCAAATGAGAAGAAAAAGTCACGCTGTACCAAATGCAACAAGTTCCACGAGCCAAATGGAAGTTGCCAAGCCACCAATGTCATGCGTTTAGGAGCCGCAAATCAGGACAAACTTTTCACGAGGAAAATCTGCGTACACTCGCACGATTACAGCGCCTTTATCGACACAGGTAGTCAAGCCAGTCTCATCCGACAATCGGTTGCCGAGCAAATTAACGCCAAGCGCCACAAGTGCTCTATGAAGATTAGAGGCGTTTGCGGAGGTTCATGTATCCTCACAGAAGCGATGACTGTGGATATGGATATCGATGGGAAGACGATTACAGCGAAAGTGTATATAGCAGACAACGATATATTGCAGGAGGACTTTCTGTTGGGACAGGACGTCATCATCTCCGCTCATCTCGAGCTCAACTTTGAGTCAGGCGATTCTAAAATCAAACGAGCAGTCCATCAGCCGACAACCCCTGTAAGCACCAATATCGGGAAGCTGCTAGAAAATTTTCAGAACGACAAAGAAAGTAAGCAGATGCGCAGCTTACTGGAGAACTTCGCCGATGTTTTCTCGACAGGATTGGAAGGCATAGGAAAGACAAGCGTGGTCAAAGCAGACATCACCGTCGAAAGCAATCAGGTAGTAGCACAAGCCCCATACCGAGTATCCGAGCCAAAGAAAGAAATCGTAAGCAGCATGGTCGACGAGCTGCTAAAGCAGGACATCATCACGTTGTCAACATCAGAGTACGCCAGCCCGGTGGTGCTCATCAAGAAGCCGAATGGTAGCGATCGAATGTGCGTCGATTACCGCCGCCTAAACAAGCTGATCAAGAAGGATAATTTTCCAGTGCCAAACATCGAAGAACGTCTGCAGCAGGCGAAAAGATTTAAGTACTTCTCATCCCTAGACCTCAACAGTGGATACTATCAGATAGAGATAGTCCCAGAGAGCCGAAAGTTTACTGCCTTTATCACCACAGATGGATTATACGAATTCAAGCGACTTCCGTTCGGATTGAAGAACGCACCTGCGGTTTTTAATCGACTCATGGCAGAGTTACAAAAGAGAGTGCAGAAAGGCGACATGATACACTACATGGACGACATCCTTATTGGCAGTCAAACATTTGATGAGATGTACGAGAAGCTTGAGAGGATCCTAAAAGTTTTAAAGGAGTGCGGATTAACGTTAAACCTGGACAAATGTGAGTTATATAAGCAGTCAATAACATTCCTTGGTCACCAGATACACGCAGAAGGAATCAGTCCTGGAGAAATTAAGACGAACGCCATCAGAATGTTCCCGAAACCAGCCAATGTTACCGATGTGAGAAAGTTTTTGGGTCTCACTGGTTATTTCCGAAAATTCGTTGCTGGATATGCCATCATTTCAGCGCCATTAAGAATCCTATTGCGCAAGGATCAGCCGTTTTCGTGGAAAGCGCCACAAGAAGAAGCCTTCGACGAATTAAAAAAATGTCTAATATCAAATCCAGTTGTCACCAGCTGTCGTCTAGACGCAGAACATGAACTACATACCGATGCCAGCGCCGTTGGTTTAGCCGGAGTTTTGCTACAACGTGAGGAGGACCAGCTGAAACCAATCGCTTATTATAGCCGAGCTACTTCTAAGCCGGAGAAAAATTACCACAGCTACGAACTTGAGGCTCTAGCCGTCGTGGAATCGTTGGAGCGATTCAAATACTACATTTATGGCAAAAAGATAAAGGTTATCACCGACTGCCATGCCCTAAAGACGTCGATGGAGAAACGAGAAATGATACCCCGGATTGCAAGATGGTGGTTACGCATTCAAGAATTCGACATAGATATCGTTCATCGAGCAGGAACACAGATGAACCACGTAGACGCACTCAGTCGAGCTCCGTTCGAAGACGCTCGAGAGATGGATACCGCAAGTCTGAAAATAGCAAAAACGATAATCGACGAAGAGGACTGGCTATTTTCCATACAACTACAGGACGAGAAAATACAGAAAATTGTCGCAAACATGGAATTGGATCAACTTAGAGCAGATGCAGCGACAACTGTCAACGATCACCGAGCTGCCGCCAAGAAACGCTACGATGCCAAGCATGCGAAGCCAACTGTTTACAGCCTTGGAGACCTTGTGCTGGTCGAGAATGAGCCATTCAGCACGGGCACATCACGCAAATTGGAGCCGCGCTACAAAGGACCTTTTATAATCACCAAGGTCCTGCCGAACGACAGATATCTTGTAGAAGATATCCCTCACGCACAACGAAAGCAGAGACACTACAAGTCGGTGTATTCGTCCGACAAGATGAAGCGCTGGTGTGAGCTGCCACCCGAGGAGCCCGATGAAGATGACGACTTTGGAGATGATCCACCCCATGAATCCTGCGAGGACGCAGAGATTTGGCAGGAGAGGCCGACTGTGAACAGCGCCTAATATAGTATATACCAAACCTTCAATATTAGTTTAGAATAAGTCCTTTTTTATAATGTTACCAGACTCTACAAATGTAAAGTAGTCGAGACAGAGTCGTACTCAAGAGCAGAACGTGCGCAGAACACTTATAGTTATAATTTCTATATGTAACCTTATATCCAACACAACTATCCTAAATAAAACCTACACCACTCGTAAAGCTACCCTTCTCAAAAGGTAGTAAAAAATATGACCGTTTTTATGTCATTGATTTTAATTTTGCGAAGGTTTACTGAAATGGGCCTTCTTTCCATCTTTAAATGCCCATAACTTGGTCAAATGAACTCGGATTTCGATATGGCATACCTTTATGGGCTTGTGGAATGATTATGTTGTTATCTGCATTAAAATATATAACTTTAAAGGTATTAAAAATATCAAGGTGTACTGGAATGGGCCTTCTTTCCATCTTTAAAAGCCCATAACTTGGTAAAATGAACTCGGATCTCGATATGGCATACCTTTATCGTCTTGTGGAATGATTTTGTTGTAATCTGTATTAAAAAATATAATTCAAAGCGTAGTTAAAAATATGACCGGTTTTATGTCATTGATTTTAATTTTGCGAAGGTTTACAGAAATGGACCTTCTTTACATCTTTAAAAGCCCATAACTTGGTCAAAAGGACTCGGATTTCGATATGGCATATCTTTATGGGCTTGTGGAATGATTATGTTTTTATCTGCATTAAAATATATAACTTTAAAGATAGTAAAACATATGACAGTTTTTATGTCATTGATTTTAATTTTGCGAAGGTTTACTAAAATGGACCTTCTTTCCACCTTTAAAAGCCTTGGTCTAAAGGACTCGGATTTCGATATGGCATACCTTTATGGGCTTGTGGAATGATTATGTTGTTATCTGCATTAAAATATAAAACCTTAAAGGTAGTAAAAAATACGACCGTTTTTATGTAATTGATTTTAATTTTGCGAAGGTTTACTGATATGGGCCTTCTTTCCATCTTTAAAAGCCCATAACTTGGTCAAATGAACTCGGATTTCGATATGGCATACCTTTATGGGCTTGTGGAATGATTATGTTTTTATCTGCATTAAAATATATAACTTTAAAGGTAGTAAAAAATATGACCGTTTTTATGTCATTGATTTTAATTTTGCGAAGGTTTACTGAAATGGGCCCATAACTTGGTCAAATGAACTCGGATTTCGATATGGCATACCTCTTTGGGCTTGTGGAATGATTTGTTGTTATCTGCATTAAAATATATAACTTTAAAGGTAGTAAAAAATATGACTTCTTTTATGTCATTGATTTTAAATTTGCGAAGGTTTACTGACTTGGGCCTTCTTTCCATCTTGAAAAGCCCATAACTTGGTCAAATGAACTCGGATTTTTAAATGACAAACCTTTATGGGCTTGTGGAATGATTTTGTTGTAATTGGTATTAAAATATATATCTTTAAAGGTAGTAAAAAAATATCAAGGTGTACTGAAATGGGCCTTCTTTCCACCTTTAAAAGCCCATAACTTGGTCAAATGAACTAAGATCTCGATATGGCATACCTTTATGGTCTTTTGGAATGATTTTGTTGTAATCTGTATTAAAAAATATAATTCAAAACGTAGTTAAAAATATGACCGTTTTTATGTCATTGATTTTAATTTTGCTTACATCTTTAAAAGCCCATAACTTGGTCAAAAGGACTCGGATTTCGATGTGGCATATCTTTATGGGCTTGTGGAATGATTATGTTTTTATCTGCATTAAAATATATAACTTTAAAGATAGTAGAACATATGACCGTTTTTATGTCATTGATTTTAATTTTGCGAAGGTTTACTAAAATGGACCTTCTTTCCATCTTTAAATGCCCATAACTTGGTCAAATGAACTCGGATTTCGATATGGCATACCTTTATGGGCTTGTGGAATGATTATGTTGTTATCTGCATTAAAATATATAATTTTAAAGGTATTAAAAAATATCAAGGTGTACTGAAATGGGCCTTCTTTACATCTTTAAAAGCCCATGACTTGGTCAAATGGACTCGGATTTCTATATCGCATATTTTTATGGGCTTGTGGAATGATTATGTTTTTATCTGCATTAAAATATATAACTTTAAAGATAGTAAAACATATGACCGTTTTTATGTCATTGATTTTAATTTTGCGAAGGTTTACTAAAATGGACCTTCTTTCCATCTTTAAAAGCCCATAGCTTGGTCAAATGAACTCGGATTTCGATATGGCAAACCTTTATGGGCTTGTTGTAATCTGTACTAAAAAATATAATTCAAAACGTAGTTAAAAATATGACCGTTTTTATGTCATTGATTTTAATTTTGCGAAGTTTACTGAAATTGGCCTTCTTTCCATCTTTAAAGGCCCATAACGTGGTCAAATGAACTCGGATTTTGATATGGCATACCTTTATGGGCTTGTGGCATGATTATGTTGACACCTGCATTAAAATGTATAACTTTAAAGGTAGTGAAAAATATGATCGTTTGTACGTCATTGATTACAATTTTCCGAAGGATTACTGAAGTGGGCCTTCTCTCTATCTTTAAAAGCACATAACTTGGTCAAATGAACTCGGATTTCGATATGGCATACCTTTATGGGCTTGTGGAATGCTGATGTTGTTATCTGCATTAAAATATATAATTTCAAAGATAGTAAAAAATACGACCGTTTTTATGTAATTGATTTTAATTTTGCGAAGGTTTACTGATATGGGCCTTCTTTCCATCTTTAAAAGCCCATAACATGGTCAAATGAACTTGGATTTCGATATGGCATACCTTTATGGGCTTGTGGAATGATTATGTTGTTATCTGCATTAGAATATATAACTTTAAAGGTAGTAAAAAATACGACCGTTTTTATGTAATTGATTTTAATTTTGCGAAGGTTTACTGATATGGGCCTTCTTTCCATCTTTAAAAGCCAATAACTTAGTCAAATGAACTCGGATCTCCATATGGCATACCTTTATGGGCTTGTGGAATGATAATGTTGTTATCTGCATTAAAATATATAACTTTAAAGGTAGTAAAAAATATGACCGTTTTTATGTCATTGATTTTAATTTTGCGAAGGTTTACTGAAATGGGCCCATAACTTGGTCAAATGAACTCGGATCTCCATATGGCATACCTTTATGGGCTTGTGGAATGATTTTGTTGCAATCTGTATTAAAAAATATAATTCAAAGCGTAGTTAAAAATATGACCGGTTTTATGTCATTGATTTTAATTTTGCGAAGGTTTACAGAAATGGGCCTTCTTTACATCTTTAAAAGCACATAACTTGGTCAAAAGGACTCGGATTTCGATATGGCATATCTTTATGGGCTTGTGGAATGATTATGTTTTTATCTGCATTAAAATATATAACTTTAAAGATAGTAAAACATATGACCGTTTTTATGTCATTGATTTTAATTTTGCGAAGGTTTACTAAAATGGACCTTCTTTCCATCTTTAAAAGCCCATAACCTCGTCAAATGAACTCGGATTTCGATATGGCAAACCTTTATGGGCTTGTTGTAATCTGTACTAAAAAATATAATTCAAAACGTAGTTAAAAACATGACCGTTTTTATGTCATTGATTTTAATTTTGCGAAGTTTACTGAAATTGGCCTTCTTTCCATCTTAAAAGGCCCAAACGTGGTCAAATGAACTCGGATTTTGATATGGCATACCTTTATGGGCTTGTGGCATGATTATGTTGATACCTGCATTAAAAAGTATAACTTTAAAGGTACATTGATTACAATTTTGCGAAGGCTTACTGAAGTGGGCCTTCTCTCTATCTTTAAAAGCACATAACTTGGTCAAATGAACTCGGATTTCGATATGGCATACCTTTATGGGCTTGTGGAATGCTGATGTTGTTATCTGCACTAAAATATATAACTTTAAAGGTAGTAAAAAATACGACCGTTTTTTTGTAACTGATTTTAATTTTGCGAAGGTTTACTGATATGGGCCTTCTTTCCATCTTTAAAAGCCAATAACTTGGTCAAATGAACTCGGATCTCCAATGGCATACCTTAACGGGCTTGTGGAATGATAATGTTGTTATCTGCATTAAAATATATAACTTTAAAGGAAGTAAAAAATATGACCGTTTTTAGTCATTGATTTTAATTTTGCGAAGGTTTACTGAAATGGGCCCATAACTTGGTCAAATGAACTCGGATCTCCATATGGCATTCCTTTATGGGCTTGTGGAATGATTTTGTTGCAATCTGTATTAAAAAATATAATTCAAAGCGTAGTTAAAAATATGACCGGTTTTATGTCATTGATTTTAATTTTGCGAAGGTTTACAGAAATGGGCCTTCTTTACATCTTTAAAAGCCCATAACTTGGTCAAAAGGACTCGGATTTCGATATGGCATATCTTTATGGGCTTGTGGAATGATTATGTTTTTATCTGCATTAAAATATAAACCTTAAAGATAGTAAAACATATGACCGTTTTTATGTCATTGATTTTAATTTTGCGAAGGTTTACTAAAATGGACCTTCTTTCCATCTTTAAAAGCCCATAACTTGCTCAAATGAACTCGGATTTCGATATGGCAAACCTTTATGGGCTTGTTGTAATCTGTACTAAAAAATATAATTTAAAACGTAGTTAAAACAAGGAAGAACGCTATAGTCGAGTACCTCGACTATCAGATACCCGTTACTCAGCTATATGGAGATATGCAAGCAGCAAAGCGAGATTAAAATGCGCCACCTACCGGCGGTATACAGATTTAAGCGTTATGGGCGTTAGAGTGGGCGTGGCAAATTTTTTTTTGGATCAATCGATAGGTATCGACGAGACCAATACATTTCAGTTAAAATTTTTTATCTAGCATGAAAATTGTGGGCGTCACAGGTTTTCGCGGTTTGTGGGCGTTAGAGTGGGCGTGGCAAACTTTTTTTTGGGTCAATCGATAGGTATTGATGAGAACAATACATTTATTCTAGCATCAAAACTGTAGGAGCCACAGTTTTGGGCGGTTTGTGGGCGTTAGAGTGGGCGTGGCACTGTGCTGAAACAAACTTGCGCTGCGTAAGAAGCTCAGGAATCTGCACGCCAAATCTCAATAGCCTAGCTCCCATAGTTTCCGAGATCTCAGCGTTCATCCGGACGGACAGACAGACGGACAGACGGACAGACGGACATGGCTAGATCGACTCGGCTAGTGATCCTGATCAAGAATATATATACTTTGTGGGGTCGGAAACGCTTCCTTCTGCCTGTTACATACTTTCCGACGAATCTAGTATACCCTTTTACTCTACGAGTAACGGGTATAAATATGACCGTTTTTATGTCATTGATTTTAATTTTGCGAAGTTTACTGAAATTGGCCTTCTTTCCATCTTTAAAGGCCCATAACGTGGTCAAATGAACTCGGATTTTGATATGGCATACCTTTATGGGCTTGTGGCATGATTATGTTGATACCTGCATTAAAATGTATAACTCTAAAGGTAGTGAAAAATATGATCGTTTGTACGTCATTGATTACAATTTTGCGAAGGCTTACTGAAGTGGGCCTTCTCTCTATCTTTAAAAGCACATAACTTGGTCAAATGAACTCGGATTTCGATATGGCATACCTTTATGGGCTTGTGGAATGCTGATGCTGTTATCTGCATTAAAATATATAATTTTAAAGGTAGTAAAAAATATGACCGTTTTTATGTCATTGATTTTAATTTTGTGAATGTTTACTGAAATGGGCCTTCTTTCCATCTTTAAAAGCCCATAACATGGTCAAATGAACTTGGATTTCGATATGGCATACCTTTATGGCCTTGTGGAATGATTATGTTGTTATCTGCATTAAAATATATAACTTTAAAGGTAGTAAAAAATACGACCGTTTTTATGTA
This sequence comes from Drosophila suzukii, assembly GCF_043229965.1. Lineage (NCBI taxonomy): Eukaryota > Metazoa > Arthropoda > Insecta > Diptera > Drosophilidae > Drosophila > Drosophila suzukii. The sequence continues at coordinate 482,819 of NW_027255940.1, read as the reverse complement.
ATTGATTTTAATTTTGCGAAGGTTTACTGATATCGGCCTTCTTTCCATCTTTAAAAGCCAATAACTTGGTCAAATGAACTCGGATCTCCATATGGCATACCTTTATGGGCTTGTGGAATGATAATGTTGTTATCTGCATTAAAATATATAACTTTAAAGGTAGTAAAAAATATGACCGTTTTTATGTCATTATTTTTAATTTTGGGAAGGTTTACTGACTTGGGGCTTCTTTCCATCTTTAAAAGCCCATAACTTGGTCAAATGAACTCGGATTTTTATATGACAAACCTTTATGGGCTTGTGGAATGATTTTGTTGTAATTGGTATTAAAATATATAACTTTAAAGTGTGAACAGCGTTTAATATAGTATATACCAAACCTTCAATATTAGTGTAGAATAAGTCCTTTTTTATAATGTTACCAGACTCTACAAATGTAAAGTAGTCGAGACAGAGTCGTACTCAAGAGCAGAACGTGCGCAGAACACTTATAGTTATAATTTCTATATGTAACCTTATATCCAACACAACTATCCTAAATAAAACCTACACCACTCGTAAAGCTACCCTTCTCAAAAGGTAGTAAAAAATATGACCGTTTTTATGTCATTGATTTTAATTTTGCGAAGGTTTACTGAAATGGGCCTTCTTTCCATCTTTAAATGCCCATAACTTGGTCAAATGAACTCGGATTTCGATATGGCATACCTTTATGGGCTTGTGGAATGATTATGTTGTTATCTGCATTAAAATATATAACTTTAAAGGTATTAAAAAATATCAAGGTGTACTGAAATGGGCCTTCTTTCCATCTTTAAAAGCCCATAACTTGGTAAAATGAACTCGGATCTCGATATGGCATACCTTTATCGTCTTGTGGAATGATTTTGTTGTAATCTGTATTAAAAAATATAATTCAAAGCGTAGTTAAAAATATGACCGGTTTTATGTCATTGATTTTAATTTTGCGAAGGTTTACAGAAATGGACCTTCTTTACATCTTTAAAAGCCCATAACTTGGTCAAAAGGACTCGGATTTCGATATGGCATATCTTTATGGGCTTGTGGAATGATTATGTTGTTATCTGCATTAAAATATATAACCTTAAAGGTAGTAAAAAATACGACCGTTTTTATGTAATTGATTTTAATTTTGTGAAGGTTTACTGAAATGGGCCTTCTTTCCATCTTTAAAAGCCCATAACTTGGTCAAATGAACTAAGATCTCGATATGGCATACCTTTATGGTCTTTTGGAATGATTTTGTTGTAATCTGTATTAAAAAATATAGTTCAAAACGTAGTTAAAAATATGACCGTTTTTATGTCATTGATTTTAATTTTGCGAAGTTTACTGAAATTGGCCTTCTTTCCATCTTTAAAAGCCCATAGCTTGGTCAAAAGGACTCGGATTTCGATATGGCATATCTTTATGGGCTTGTGGAATGATTATGTTTTTATCTGCATTAAAATATATAACTTTAAAGATAGTAAAACATATGACCGTTTTTATGTCATTGATTTTAATTTAGCGAAGGTTTACCAAAATGGACCTTCTTTCCATCTTTAAAAGCCCATAACTTGGTCAAATGAACTCGGATTTCGATATGGCAAACCTTTATGGGCTTGTTGTAATCTGTACTATAAAATATAATTCAAAACGTAGTTAAAAATATGACCGTTTTTATGTCATTGATTTTAATTTTGCGAAGTTTACTGAAATTGGCCTTCTTTCCATCTGTAAAGGCCCATAACGTGGTCAAATGAACTCGGATTTCGATATGGCATACCTTTATGGGCTTGTGGAATGCTTATGTTGTTATCTGCATTAAAATATATAATTTTAAAGGTAGTAAAAAATATGACCGTTTTTATGTCATTGATTTTAATTTTGTGAAGGTTTACTGAAATGGGCCTTCTTTCCATCTTTAAAAGCCCGTAACATGGTCAAATGAACTTGGATTTCGATATGGCATGCCTTTATGGGCTTGTGGAATGAATATATTTTTATCTGCATTAAAATATATAACTTTAAAGGTAGTAAAAAATACGACCGTTTTTATGTAATTGATTTTAATTTTGCGAAGGTTTACTGATATGGGCCTTCTTTCCATCTTTAAAAGCCAATAACTTGGTCAAATGAACTTGGATTTCGATATGGCATGCCTTTATGGGCTTGTGGAATGATTATATTTTTATCTGCATTAAAATATATAACTTTAAAGGTAGTAAAAAATATGACCGTTTTTATGTCATTGATTTTAATTTTGCGAAGGTTTACTGAAATGGGCCCATAACTTGGTCAAATGAACTCGGATTTCGATATGGCATACCTCTATGGGCTTGTGGAATGATTTGTTGTTATCTGCATTAAAATATATAACTTTAAAGGTAGTAAAAAATATGACTGCTTTTATGTCACTGATTTTAAATTTGCGAAGGTTTACTGACTTGGGCCTTCTTTCCATCTTTAAAAGCCCATAACTTGGTCAAATGAACTCGGATTTCGATATAACATACCTTTTTTGGGCTTGTGGAATAATTTTGCTCTAATCTGTATTAAAATATATAACTTTAAAGGTAGTAAAAAATATAACCGTTTTTATGTCATTGATTTATATTTTGCGAGGGTTTACTGAAATGGGCCTTCTTTCCATCTTTAAAAGCCCATAACTTGGTCAAATGAACTCGGATTTTGATATGGCAAATCTTTATGGGCTTGTGGAATGATTTTGTTGTAATCGGAAATAAAATATATAACTTTAAAGGTAGTAAAAAATATGACCGTTTTTATGTCATTGATTTTAATTTTGCGAAGGTTTACTGAAATGGGCCGTCTTTCCATCTTTAAATGCACATAACTTGGTCAAATGAACTCGGATTTCGATATGGCATACCTTTATGGGCTTGTGAAATGATTATGTTGTTATCTGCATTAAAATATATAACTTTAAAGGTATTAGAAAATATGACCGTTTTTATGTCATTGATTCTAATTTTGCGAAGTTTACTGAAATGGGCCTTTTTTCCATCTTTAAAAGCCCATAACTTGGTCAACTGAACTCGAATCTCGATATGACATACCTTTTTGGGCTTGTGGAATGATTTTGCTGTAATATGTATTAAAAATTAAAATTCTAAAGGTAGTAAAAAATATGACCGTTTTTATGTCATTGATTTTAATTTTGCGAAGGCTTACTGAAATTGGCCTTCTTTCCGGCTTTAAAAGCCCATAACTTGGTCAAATGAACTCGGATTTCGATATGGCGTACCTTTATGGGCTAGTGGAATGATTATGTTATTATCCGCATTAAAATATATAACTTTGTGACGATCCCGCCTAGAACGCGCGTGCGCCACAATAATTACTACTTTCAATATTATAGCTTTAAGAGAAATACAGTGAATTATAATAAATGTTAAGTTTAATTAAGAATAAATAAGTCATAGCTAAGTTCAGAACCCTGGGCGGCAACGCCAACCGATAGTTCATCAAGACATGTTGAATACTAGAAAAGCGAAGGAGCTAAAATACCAGAAGTAGGAAAATACTAGAAATCCCGAATAGAGGAAAAGGCCGGAAAATGAGGGAGGGTCACGCGGCGATCGTGGCGGCTCTCTTCTCTCGGGATCGCGGAACAAAAAAGTCGTGTAATTCGGACACGGCTTAGCGAGGGTTCAAAAGTCACGCGTGCTCCTCGAAATAGCCGAGCGGAGGCGATCAAGTTCTGCAGAGTGGCCACGCGGGCGATCACAAGGCACACAGATATATATAAGCAAGTCAGCTAAGGTTAGTACGGTCAGTTTCTCATGTGCTGAAGACGGTGTAGCGGACCCGAGTGAGGACAAAAATGAATAAACGGTGAAGAATATCTAATTGCATCTCTCGATCGTGTGTTTCCTTCTCGTAGTTAGGTACCAAAGCTAACCTAACTTTACCCCGTTCACACCGCTGCTTCGGACCTGGATGTGGACTTCCTTCCCGTCCGCTCCAGTAGTTTTCGTGCCTCCCCTGTAGTTTTGGGATTCGTGCGTGGACACCCTTCCCGCCGTATCCGCAATCCTAGCTTTCCCACCACCTCCGTAGTATTTGGGATTTGCGCGTGGACACCCTTCCCGCCTTATCCACAAGCCTAGTCTTCCTGTCGTCTCCGTAGTTGTGGGATTCGCGCGTGGACACCCTTCCCGCCGTATCCGCAATCCTAGCTTTCCCGCCTCCCCCGTAGTTTTGGGACTCGTGCGTGGACACCCTTCCCGCCGTATCCGCAATCCTAGCTTTCCCACCACCTCCGTAGTATTTGGGATTTGCGCGTGGACACCCTTCCCGCCTTATCCACAACCCTAGCTTCTTCGCCATCCTGGGGCTCGCGTGCTGCTCCGTCCCTCGTGCAGACTTACGCCCGCAAAGTAACCACCCGGCTTGGCCTCGCCCGAAGGTCCAGCCCGGTGGATTTGTCACCTCCGACGCGAAACCCAAGACATACACCCGCCAAGTAATCTCCCGGCTCGGCCTCGCCCGAAGGTCCAGCCCGGTGGATTTTTCGCCTCTGACGCGAAGTGCAAGACTCCGGCCAGCCCGTTAGGTCGCAGCCCAGGAATCGGACTCTGCATAACCAACGTCATCTGCTTTTCTTCGACGTAAATAAGGACCTCTGGTGAAGACTCCCCTCAAAGTTACCCGTTCCCCCCTGTGGAGTGGAACCCTCTAGTCCGGCGTTTCGGTGATTTACAAATTTCCTTGTAAAGGACTCTGGATCCGACTGAGATCTGTATCCCGGCCGAGAAAGCATCCTTACAAGTGGCGCCCGAACAGGGACACCGAGACTAGCGGGGCATTTATCCAAGTGGCCTAAAGAACCACCGGGAAAAGGGAAGAGTCGCCCGGAGAGTCGAGACGACCGCCCCTAACCAGAGTCGGGAAGGAAGAGTAGGATTTAAGAAGGAAGTCCGCCCAGGAAAATCAGACGGTGAGTCCGAAGAAACCGATTTTATCAAAAACCCTGGTGTAGGAGTTCGCTGGATATATGCTCGCCGAAAAGACGAACTCAACTCACTCGCCGTTGAGTTTGGCTATAAAGCGGATGGTACCGTCGAGGAGGCCAGGAGGGCGTTCGCTAACCTAGTCAACACAGGATCCTTCCCACAGCGGGTGTGGACCCGACTAGCTCAGTTGCAGGAACAGTATAGCAGTCGGGCCCCGAGCCCCAACCCTGCGGGGAAGAACGATGAGATGGGACAATTTGCGGAGTCCCTCCGGATCCCCGTCGGCTCGGACGCCGCGCCGATCAAGGTTCCAACGCGTCATCGAGGGATACATCCAGGAACGACACAGGGCGTCTGGATGTCGCCAGGAGATGTTCGCCCAGCCACCGACCTACAGGAACAAAATGTACAAGGTAACACGACTCCCACTCAACGTTTGCTCCCCGAGAAGATGCATAAGTGGAACCTACGGTTCGACGGTAGCTCAGATCCGTTGGCTCTCGTCGCCGCACTCGAGGAGAAGATGACAACATATAGGATAAATCCGGACGAGATCCCCCGGGCTATGTCCGAAATTTTCGAGGGCCCGGCGGCACGGTGGCTCCGCCCTAGCCATCTGCAATCTGCCTCTTGGGAAACTTTCCGAAGGGAATTTCTGGATTTCTTCCTACCTCCTCGATATTTCGAAAGGTTAGAGGACGAGATTCGCACTCACATGCAGAGGAAAGGAGAGTCTTTCAAAACTTACCTGATCGAGCTCAGGACGAAGATGCAACAGGCTGGGTACCGAGAAGAGGAAGAGTTGTAGCGGGCATACGAGAACATGGCTCCCGAGTATCGGCTGTATATCAAGCGCGGCGAATTCGCGTCGTTGAAGCAGCTGACACACATGGCTACCGAGTACGAGAGTGTCAAACAACTCGAGTTGATTCGAGGTGGAGCCCCAGGGGTGACGGGCGGAAACCGCGAGGGATCGCGACTTCGACGGTCGCCGAATCCCTTCCGGAGCTCGGAGAGTACTACACAGGCAGGTCACGTGACCCACCGTATGATCGAGCAAGGAACCTCTCGAGTAGACGTGCAGCGGGCCAGCGGCCGCTGCGGTGAGAACGGACACTTCCGTCGAGACTGTCCCAACCCACGCCGCGACTTCTGTTGGGATTGTGGTCGAGTAGGAGTTCTAACCATAGAGTGCTGCCGTCGGGATGCCTCGGGAAACGGAGGACGTCTCCGCCGGAATCTGGGTGCGGCGGAGACGAACGAAGCATCGGCTCGACCCCAGCAAACCCCCCGTTAAGGGTACACGGTGGGTTCATCACGGCAGCGATAGAAGTCGGAGGCAGATGGGTGGACGCCACCGTTGATACTGGGGCATCGAGGAGTTTCGCCAGCGAAAGTTTTACAAACCTGGTCGCCCGCGCCGGCGAGGTTCGGGATGTGGTCACTAGAATAGCGTTGGCCGACCGGTCATGTCTGGACGTTACGAAATTGTGGCGAACTCCGGTCACGTTGGCGGGCACCACAGTACTCTTACCCATGTTGGTGATGCCCACCATGTTGGATCGAGTGATACTTGGGATGGATTTCCTCAAGACCGCAGGAACGCGCGTGCGATGTGGGCAAGCCACCCTTGACTTGCAGCCCGAGCCACAAGCGGTAGGCGATCCGTTGTTACTCCCAGTGCTCATACCACCGAGGGGCGATCGAGGGGAAGCAGTACGCCCCGTCGAGTGTAAGGTCCAATTGGGGACGGCCAGACAAGGAGGTCCAGAGGTTCTCAGACCGACGCCTACGCGGGCCACGGCTGCGACAGACGACACTGGGATACCCGTAGGGATGGAAGCGGGAGAGCACGACGAAGAGCGACAAATCGTACCTTTGAGCCTGTGGCAACAAAGCTTCATCGACCGGGAGTTAGCTTTGTTCGAGAGTCTCCAGGGGGTTTCGCATGTCGCCGAACACCGTATCGTCATGCGCGACGATAAACCATTAAAGCAACGGTATTATCCCAGGAACCCCGCGATGCAACATGTCATCGATACCCAAGTAGACGAGCTGCTTCGCTCCGGAGCCATCGAGCCCTCCAGGAGCCCACACAGCGAACCAATCGTTTTGGTGAAGAAAAAGGCTGGCGATTGGCGCATGTGCGTTGGCTACCGACAGTTGAACGCACACTCGGTGCCCGACGCCTATCCGGTCCCGAGGATCAATCACATCCTGGAGAAGTTGCGTCAGGCACGGTACATCTCTACGTTGGATGGGTAGCCGCCAATACACAGCCTTCACCGTTCCGGGTCGGGGACTATACCAATGGAAGGTCATGCCCTTTGGACTGCACTCCGCCAGTGCCATGTTCCAACGTGCTCTGGATAGCGTAATCGGGGCGGAGATGGAGCCGGTCGCCTTCGCTTATTTAGACGACATTATTGTCATTAGCGCTACGGAGGAACAGCACTTCGTTAACCTCGCCGAAGTGTTCCGCAGACTGCGGGCGGCAAATTTGAGGATAAATCCAAAGAAGTGTACTTTCTTCAAGCAAAAACTGGTTTACCTCGGTCATGTGATCAGCGGTGAAGGGATTCAGACTGACCCCGAGAAGGTGTCCGCGATTAATGGGTTGAAGACCCCCACCAACCTGAAGGAACTCCGCCAATGGATCGGGATGGCCTCATGGTATCGGAGGTTCGTCCCTAGCTTCGCGACCATCGTACAACCAATGACCGCCCTACTGAAGAAAGGTCAGAAGTGGACCTGGGGACCAGAACAGCAAACCGCCTTGGAAGAGATTAGAAGATGCCTGACTACCGCCCCCGTGTTGGGTTGTCCGGACTTCGACCAGAAGTTTGTTTTACAGACTGACGCGAGTGACGTCGGTTTGGGAGCGGTGCTATCTCAGGACATCGAGGGTCAAGAGAAGGTCATCGCATACGCTAGCCGCCGACTAACTCCTGCGGAACATAACTATACGACGACAGAGAAAGAGTGCCTGGCCGTCATCTGGGCCATCAGGAAGATGCGGTGTTACTTGGAGGGCTACCGATTCGAAGTCATTACCGACCACTTGGCTCTCAAATGGTTAAATTCTATCGAGAGTCCTTCTGGCCGAATAGCGCGCTGGGCTTTAGAACTGCAACAGTTCCAACTCGACGTGCGCTACCGACGAGGGAAGCTGAACGTCGTGGCCGATACACTTTCGCGACAGCCCTGTGAGGTGCTTCAAGGCGCTGTCGAGATCGAGGACCACTGCGAGTGGATCGGTAAGATGAAGAACAAGGTACTCGACGAGCCTGAGAAGTTCGCGGACTATATGCTAGAGAACGACCAGCTGTACAGGATTATGGGTTACCGAGCTGACGACGAGGACTACTTCCCGTGGAAACTCTGCGTGCCCACCCCCCATTGAGCCCGCGTCTTATATGAGTGTCATGATTCCCCGACCGCAGGACACTTGGGGGTCCGAAAGACGATTAACCGCCTGTCACAAAGATATTTCTGGGCCGGCATGTACCGCGACGCAAAACACCATGTTCGACACTGCGAGTCGTGCCAGAAATTTAAGACCGTTCAGACCAAAGCAGCCGGGAAAATGCTAACCCACGTCGTAAACGAACCCTTTGACATTCTTTGTGCCGACTTCGTGGGTCCACTGCCCCGTTCGAAGCAGGGGAACTCTATGCTTCTGGTCTTCCATGACGTGTTCTCCAAATGGGTACAGTTGTTCCCACTCCGGAAAGCCACCGCCGCTGTAGTACAGAAAGCGTTTCGGGAACGTATACTCGGGCGAGTGGGCGTCCCCCGGAAGTTCGTGTGCGACAATGGAACCCAGTTCACAAGTCGGGCCCTAAAAGACTACTTTACTAAACTCGGCGTGGAAGTCCAGTACACGGCTCCGTATTGTCCGCAGGAGAATCCCACCGAGAGGACCAATCGTACAGTGAAGGCGCTGATATCTCAGCTGTCGGAAGACGACCAAAGTTCTTGGGATAGTATGTTGCCGAAAATTTCTCTCGCTATCAATAGTAGCATATCGGATTCGACGGGATATACTCCCGCATTTCTCACTCAGGGACGGGAGTTACGCCTGCCTGCGATGTTGTACGACGAACTTACCCCTGGGTCGGGGGTCTTACATACAGGTCCTGAAGACAAGGCGTCGCGTCTCAAAGGAATCTTCGACATCGTGCGATCGAATCTACAACGAGCATCTCTAGAGCAGGCGACGCACTATAACCTTCGAAGGCGCGAATAGAGACCAACGCTAGGGAGTCAAGTGTGGCTGCGACAACATCCCTTATTGAAGGCTGCTGAGGGATTCGCCGCCAAACTCGCTCCCAAATATGACGGTCCCTATACCGTCGCGAAGTTTACGTCTCCAAACTTGGTTCGCCTGCGGCGCCCGGGAGACCGACGGCGACGGATCGCCAATATATCACAGCTTAAACCCTACTATGCGGTAGACACCCACGACACGATCGACGACGGGGCGAGTAACCCGGCACGGTAAGCGCACAGATCCGCGGAATAGCTTTAAGATCAATGCTTGTAATAGGTTAAGATTGACGGGTCCTATGTTAGCTACACCGTTAGGTAGGGAGTTCAGAAGGTAGGGTTATACCAATAAGTCTAGACTAATATTCCAGATGGACGAGGTAATCGTGGTATCCGACGACTCCGGCGACAGCGAGGTCTTCCACCTGGGGGCAAACTACGGGGACGGCCGTGAAGAAGAAGAGGAGGAGGAGTCCCCCACCCCCGAAGGTGAAGCCGAGGGCGGCTCAATGGGAATCGACGGCGACGATTCCCAGGATCCCGGCGACCCACACTTTGCTGGACTTCGCGGAGGTCTGTGGAGTCCCCGACCCGAGGAGTCGCGTCGAGGCTACCAGCCGACGTCGCCCCAACCGGCCTCGTCTAGAAGGCGCGTGCGCCACAATAAGTACTACTTTCAATATTATAGCTTTAAGAGAAATACAGTGAATTATAATAAATGTTAAGTTTAATTAAGAATAAATAAGTCATAGCTAAGTTCAGAACCCTGGGCGGCAACGCCAACCGATAGTTCATCAAGACATGTTGAATACTAGAAAAGCGAAGGAGCTAAAATACCAGAAGTAGGAAAATACTAGAAATCCCGAATAGAGGAAAAGGCCGGAAAATGAGGGAGGGTCACGCGGCGATCGTGGCGGCTCTCTTCTCTCGGGATCGCGGAACAAAAAAGACGTGTAATTCGGACACGGCTTAGCGAGGGTTCAAAAGTCACGCGTGCTCCTCGAAATAGCCGAGCGGAGGCGATCAAGTTCTGCAGAGTGGCCACGCGGGCGATCACAAGGCACACAGATATATATAAGCAAGTCAGCTAAGGTTAGTACGGTCAGTTTCTCATGTGCTGAAGACGGTGTAGCGGACCCGAGTGAGGACAAAAATGAATAAACGGTGAAGAATATCTAATTGCATCTCTCGATCGTGTGTTTCCTTCTCGTAGTTAGGTACAAAAGCTAACCTAACTTTACCCCGTTCACACCGCTGCTTCGGAGCTGGATGTGGACTTCCTTCCCGTCCGCTCCAGTAGTTTTCGTGCCTCCCCTGTAGTATTTGGGATTTGCGCGTGGACACCCTTCCCGCCTTATCCACAAGCCTAGTCTTCCTGTCGTCTCCGTAGCTGTGGGATTCGCGCGTGGACACCCTTCCCGCCGTATCCGCAATCCTAGTTTTCCCGCCTCCGCCGTAGTTTTGGGATTCGTGCGTGGACACCCTTCCCGCCGTATCCGCAATCCTAGCTTTCCCACCACCTCCGTAGTATTTAAGATTTGCGCGTGGACACCCTTCCCGCCTTATCCGCAAGCCTAGTCTTCCTGTTTCCTCCGTAGTTGTGGGGTTCGTGCGTGGACACCCTTCCCGCCGTATCCACAAGCCTAGTGTTCCCGTCTCCTCCATAGTTTTGGGATTCGTGCGTGGACACCCTTCCCGCCGTATCCACAATCCCGCCGCCTCCGTAGTTTTGGGATTTGCGCGCGGACGCCCTTCCCGCCATATCCACAATCCTAGCTCCTTCGCCATCCTGGGGCTCGGCAGACTTACGCCCGCAAAGTAACCACCCGGCTTGGCCTCGCCCGAAGGTCCAGCCCGGTGGATTTGTCACCTCCGACGCGAAACCCAAGACATACACCCGCCAAGTAATCTCCCGGCTCGGCCTCGCCCGAAGGTCCAGCCCGGTGGATTTTTCGCCTCTGACGCGAAGTGCAAGACTCCGGCCAGCCCGTTAGGTCGCAGCCCAGGAATCGGACTCTGCATAACCAATGTCATCTGCTTTTCTTCGACGTAAATAAGGACCTCTGGTGAAGACTCCCCTCAAAGTTACCCGTTCCCCCCTGTGGAGTGGAACCCTCTAGTCCGGCGTTTCGGTGATTTACAAATTTCCTTGTAAAGGACTCTGGATCCGACTGAGATCTGTATCCCGGCCGAGAAAGCATCCTTACAATTTTAAAGGTTAAAAAAAATATGACCGTTTTTATGTCATTGATGTTAATTTTGCAAAGGCTTACTGAAATTGGCCTTCTTTCCGTCTTTAAAAGCCCATAACTTGGTCAAATGAACTCGGATCTCCATATGGCATACCTTTATGGGCTTGTGGAATGATAATGTTGTTATCTGCATTAAAATATATAACTTTAAAGGTAGTAAAAAATATGACCGTCTTTATGTCATTGATTTTAATTTTGCGAAGGTTTACTGAATTGGGCCTTCTTTCCATCTTTAAAAGCCCATAATTTGGTCAAATGAACTTGGATTTCGATATAACATACCTTTTTGGGCTTGTGGAATGATTTTGTTCTAATCTGTATTAAAATATATAACTTTAAAGGTATTAGAAAATATGACCGTTTTTATGTCATTGATTATAATTTTGCGAAGGTTAACTGAAATGGGCCTTTTTTCCATCTTTAAAAGCCCATAACTTGGTCAACTGAACTCGGATCTCGATATGACATACCTTTTTGGGCTTGTGGAATGATTTTGCTGTAATATGTGTTAAAAATTAAAATTCTAAAGGTAGTTAAAAATATGACCGTTTTTATGTCATTGATTTTAATTTTGCGAAGGCTTAGTGAAATTGGCCTTCTTTCCGTCTTTAAAAGCCCATAACTTGGTCAAATGAACTCGGATTTCGATATGGCATATCTGTATGGGCTTGTGGAATGATTTGTTGTTATCTGCATTAAAATATATAACTTTAAAGGTAGTAAAAAATATGACTGCTTTTATGTCATTTATTTTAAATTTGCGAAGGTTGACTGAATTGGGCCTTCTTTCCATCTTTAAAAGCCCATAACTTGGTCAAATGAACTCGGATTTCGATATGGCATACCTTTATGGGCTTGTGAAATGATTATGTTGTTATCTGCATTCAAATATATAACTTTAAAGGTATTAAAAAATAAGACCGTTTTTATGTCATTGATTTTAATTTTGCGAAGGTTTACTGAAATAGGCCTTCTTTCCATCTTTAAAAGCCCATAACTTGGTCAAATGAACTCGGATCTCGATATGGCATACCTTTTGGGGTTGTGGAATAATTTTGTAATCTGTATTAAAAAATATAATTCTAATCGTAGTTAAAAATATGACCGTTTTTATGTCATTGATTTTAATTTTGCGAAGGTTTACTGAAATGGGCCTTCTTTCCATCTTTAAAAGCCCATATTTTGGTCAAATGAACTCGGATTTCGATATGGCATACCTCTATGGGATTGTAGAATGATCTGTATTAAAAAATATAATTCTAATCGTAGTTAAAAATATGACCGTTTTTATGTCATTGATTTTAATTTTGCGAAGGTTTACTGAAATGGGCCTTCTTTCCATCTTTAAAAGCCCATATTTTGGTCAAATGAACTCGGATTTCGATATGGCATACCTTAATGGGCTTGTGGAATGATTATGTTGTTATCTGCATTAAAATATATAACTTTAAAGGTAGTAAAAAATATGACCGTTTTTATGTCATTGATTTTAATTTTGCGAAGGTTTACTGAAATGGGCCTTTTTTCCATCTTTAAAAGCCCATAACTTGGTCAAATGAACTCGGATCTCGATATAACATACCTTTTTGGGCTTGTAGAATGATTATGTTGTTATCTGCATTAAAATATATAACTTTAAAGGTAGTAAAAAATTTGACCGTTTTTATGTCATTGATATTAATTTTGCGAAAGTTTACTGTAATGGGCCTTTTTTCCATCTTTAAAAGGCCATAACTTGGTCAAATGAACTCGGATAACGATATGACATACCTTTTTGGGCTTGTGGAATGATTTTGCTGTAATATATATTAAAAAATAAAATTCTAAAGGTAGTTAAAAATATGACCGTATTTATGTCATTGATTTTAATTTTGAGAAGGCTTACTGAAATTGGCCTTCTTTCCGTCTTTAAAAGCCCATAACTTGGTCAAATGAACTCGGATCTCCATATGGCATACCTTTATGGGCTTGTGGAATGATAATGTTGTTATCTGCATTAAAATATATAACTTTAAAGGTAGTAAAAAATATGACCGTTTTTATGTCATTGATTTTAATTTTGCGAAGGTTTACTGAAATGGGAATTCTTTCCATCTTTAAAAGCCCATATTTTGGTCAAATGAACTCGGATTTCGATATGGCATACCTTAATGGGCTTGTGGAATGATTATGTTGTTATCTGCATTAAAATATATAGCTTTAAAGGTAGTAAAAAATATGACCGTTTTTATGTCATTGATTTTAATTTTGCGAAGGTTTACTGAAATGGGCCTTTTTTCCATCTTTAAAAGCCCATAACTTGGTCAAATGAACTCGGATCTCGATATAACATACCTTTTTGGGCTTGTAGAATGATTATGTTGTTATCTGCATTAAAATATATAACTTTAAAGGTAGTAAAAAATTGGACCGTTTTTATGTCATTGATATTAATTTTGCGAAAGTTTACTGTAATGGGCCTTTTTTCCATCTTTAAAAGGCCATAACTTGGTCAAATGAACTCGGATAACGATATGACATACCTTTTTGGGCTTGTGGAATGATTTTGCTGTAATATATATTAAAAAATAAAATTCTAAAGGTAGTTAAAAATATGACCGTTTTTATGTCATTGATTTTAATTTTGAGAAGGCTTACTGAAATTGGCCTTCTTTCCGTCTTTAAAAGCCCATAACTTGGTCAAATGAACTCGGATCTCCATATGGCATACCTTTATGGGCTTGTGGAATGATAATGTTGTTATCTGCATTAAAATATATAACTTTAAAGGTAGTAAAAAATATGACCGTTTTTATGTCATTGATTTTAATTTTGCGAAGGTTTACTGAATTGGGCCTTCTTTCCATCTTTAAAAGCCCATAATTTGGTCAAATGAACTCGGATTTCGATATAACATACCTTTATGGGCTTGTGGAATGATAATGTTGTTATCTGCATTAAAATATATAACTTTAAAGGTAGTAAAAAATATGACCGTTTTTATGTCATTGATTTTAATTTTGCGAAGGTTTACTGAATTGGGCCTTCTTTCCATCTTTAAAAGCCCATAATTTGGTCAAATGAACTCGGATTTCGATATAACATACCTTTTTGGGCTTGTAGAATGATTATGTTGTTATCTGCATTAAAATATATAACTTTAAAGGTAGTAAAAAATTTGACCGTTTTTATGTCATTGATATTAATTTTGCGAAGGTTTACTGTAATGGGCCTTTTTTCCATCTTTAAAAGGCCATAACTTGGTCAAATGAACTCGGATCTCGATATGACATACCTTTTTGGGCTTGTGGAATGATTTTGCTGTAATATGTATTAAAAAATAAAATTCTAAAGGTAGTTAAAAATATGACCGTTTTTATGTCATTGATATTAATTTTGCGAAGGTTTACTGTAATGGGCCTTTTTTCCATCTTTAAAAGGCCATAACTTGGTCAAATGAACTCGGATCTCGATATGACATACCTTTTTGGGCTTGTGGAATGATTTTGTTCTAACCTGAATTAAAATATATAACTTTAAAGGTTGTACAAAATATATAACCGTTTTTATGTCATTGATTTTAAATTTGCGAAGGTTTACAGAAATGGGACTTCCTTACATCTTTAAAAGCCCATAGCTTGGTCTAAAGGACTCGGATTTCGATATGGCATACCTTTATGGGCTTGTGGAATGATTATGTTGTTATCTGCATTCAAATATATAACTTTAAAGGTATTAAAAAATAAGACCGTTTTTATGTCATTGATTTTAATTTTGCGGTGGTTTACTGAAATGGGCCTTCTTTCCATCTTTAAAAGCCCATAACTTGGTCAAATGAACTCGGATTTTGATATGGCAAATTTGATTTTAAATTTGCGAAGGTTTACTGAATTGGGCCTTTTTTCCATCTTTAAAAGCCCATAACATGGTCAAATGAACTCGGATTTCGATATAACATACCTTTTGGGCTTGTGGAATGATTTTGTTCTAACCTGAATTAAAATATATAACTTTAAAGGTTGTACAAAATATAACCGTTTTTATGTCATTGATTTTAAATTTGCGAAGGTTTACAGGAATGGGACTTCCTTACATCTTTAAAAGCCCATAACTTGGTCGAAAGGACTCGTATTTCGATATGGCATACCTTTATGGGCTTGTGGAATGATTATGTTGTTATCTGCATTCAAATATATAACTTTAAAGGTATTAAAAAATAAGACCGTTTTTATGTCATTGATTTTAATTTTGCGAAGGTTTACTGAAATAGGCCTTTTTTCCATCTTTAAAAGCCCATAACTTGGTCAAATGAACTCGGATCTCGATATGGCATACCTTTTGGGGTTGTGGAATGATTTTGTAATCTGAATTAAAAAATATAATTCTAATCGTAGTTAAAAATATGACCGTTTTTATGTCATTGATTTTAATTTTGCGAAGGTTTACTGAAATGGGCCTTCTTTCCATCTTTAAAAGCCCATATTTTGGTCAAATGAACTCGGATTTCGATATGGCATACCTCTATGGGATTGTAGAATGATCTGTATTAAAAAATATAATTCTAATCGTAGTTAAAAATATGACCGTTTTTATGTTATTGATTTTAATTTTGCGAAGGTTTACTGAAATGGGCCTTCTTTCCATCTTTAAAAGCCCATATTTTGGTCAAATGAACTCGGATTTCGATATGGCATACCTCTATGGGCTTGTAGAATGATTATGTTGTTATCTGCATTAAAATATATAACTTTAAAGGTAGTAAAAAATTTGACCGTTTTTATGTCATTGATATTAATTTTGCGAAGGTTTACTGTAATGGGCCTTTTTTCCATCTTTAAAAGGCCATAACTTGGTCAAATGAACTCGGATCTCGAAATGACATACCTTTTTGGGCTTGTGGAATGATTTTGCTGTAATATGTATTAAAAAATAAAATTCTAAAGGTAGTTAAAAATATGACCGTTTTTATGTCATTGTTCCTGAACGGTTGCAGTCTTTAATAACCTCTCATCATTAGGCGCATAATGCCATCTCTATCCTATGTACTATAATATCGATATACATATATATATATACCATTTTTCGATTCTGGCAACGCTGCTACGTCGGCGTCTTTTTGTGAAATTCAGATCAGTATCAAATAGGCTTCGAAACCGTCAAGAATAAAAATTACATACAGTCCACACGTCGTCGTTTATATTTCTAACCATATTGCTGGTCCATCGTTCCGGATTCTTGGACAGTTTTGAAGTGCTTTGATTCTCAATTGGTAATTGTTTGCAATGGAACAATTAAAATCATTGGTGAAAAGACGTGCCAGACTCAAGGCCAACATCACACGTGTCTTGGCATGGGCTGAACACACGGAGATTGCTACATACACAGAGATCGTCACACGGATAGATCTTCTCAACGAAGTTTTGAAGGAGTTCAACCAGTTTAGCGATTGCATTGCGCTTCACGAGGAAGTGGAAGGCTATGTCGATCCGGAGATTGACAATGCGGTCTATGAAGCAAAATACCTAAGGGCAAGCGCTATTCTCAAGGAAAGGAGTAATGATCTACAACCGGGGACATCTACAAGCGGTGCGAGTGGCAGCAACGGGCTACACTCACACAACGATGCAATCTTAAACTTGCTGCAACAAAACCAACAACTATTTGAGCGACTTGCTGTAAGTCAGAGCACACCGAACATGCATGATCATGTTGGTGGTGACGACACATTAGCGAATTCTCGGAACTCGGTACTCACGGCGAATTCAAATCTGAGCGAATTGCCTAAAATTCAAATCAAACGGTTCTCGGGCAACTACACAGATTGGCCATCCTTTCAAGACATATATGAAAGCACAATTCATAACAAACAGCATTTGTCCAACACCCAGAAGTTCCATCACTTAAAAACACTACTCGTTGATGAGGCTGCCAACTTGGTTCGACACTTGGCAATTACGGACACGGCTTACAACACTGCATGGGAACGTCTTAAGGAAAGATACAATCGTCCACGGCACATTGTAAACTCGTTTTTGGAACAGTTTATGAGCCTGCCAACAACTACAAAGATCGATGCAACAGTTCTACGGAAGGTTTCGGACGGAGCAAACGAAATTGTTCGTGGATTGGATGCGGTGAATCAGACGGGACGCGACTGTTGGATTATTTATCTAGCCCTAGAGAAACTTGACGCTGACACACGGCGCAGGTGGATTGAGCGCAGCATGGAGACCGATTCGCCCACTCTAGAGGAATTCTTCAAGTTTCTCGATTCTCGCTGCGAGGAACTGGAGCTGAGCAAAAGGGAGCTTGCGACTGGAAGCAAGACAACAACACATCCTGAAAAGCCAAAACGGATCACACAATCGATGGTTGCGGTTGAAAGTAGTGGCTGCACCAAATGTAGTTCTACAGAACACACTCTATATGGCTGTCAGCAGTTTCTGGATATGTCTGGACTGCAGAGGCGATCATTTGTGAAGGAGAAATCACTATGCTACAACTGCTTGCGACCTGGTCATGGGGTCAACAGGTGCAAGTCAACATACAAGTGCAGGCAATGCAAAGGAAATCATCACTCCCTTCTTCATGTCCAACCGAATTCACAGGCTAGTGGGAATCTTGCCCAGATAGCGGAGGGAGACGAGCAAAACTTAAGCGCGTCTAACACAAACTCAGTGCACTCAGTCATGTGTCCCAAGGAGCGGGCACCCAAAAGGTTGTATGTGCACAAGGCACTGCAAAATCTACTCATCAAACGGAATTCAAACGAAGCATATTACCAACTGCTATGGTGTATGTTAAAAACGCAAAAGGTGACCACGTAACATGCCGTCTTCTATTGGACACAGGATCAGAGCTGTCTTATGTATCTGAGCGTTGCATCCAAGCTCTCGGATTGACACGGTCGGCATCACGCATTTTGGTTACGGGAATCTCTTCCGTAAAAGCAGACACGACAAGGGGATGCAGCACGCTGCAAATCAAGTATAGCATATCCGATGATCGTTTGGTTGTCTATGCCCACGTGCTAGGCAGAATCACCTCATCTCTGGAGCGCCAAAATATAGACGCATCGACACTCGAGGTATTTAAGGATCTGCAGCTGGCGGATACACATTTCAACGCAAACACACCAGTAGATATACTATTGGGAAGCGAACACGTATGGTCAGTGTTCACAGGACGAAAGATGTACGACAACAAGGGTAATCTTATCGCTATTTCGTCGGTATTCGGATGGGTTATCACTTCACTCATCACATCGAACGCAAGCAACGCTATTGCACTAACCACAACCATGGATATCGACAACACGCTTCAGAAGTTTTGGGAACTGGAGAACGTTCAAAGCAACACAAAATTGGAACCGGAAGACGATCAGGTCGAGAAGCATTTTCTCGCCACCCACAGTCGGGATGAAAACGGGAAGTATATCGTTGAACTTCCATTTAACACGGAAAGTCCTGAATTCGGAGAAACTCTACATGGAGCGCTCAAACGTTTCAAATCGGTGGAGCGACGACTACAACAAAACGAGCAACTGCGGACACAGTACGTATACTTTATGCGGGAGTATATCAACCTGGGACACATGCGTGAGGTGCCGCCAGAGGAAATCGCTACTGGGAATCACTTCTTTCTTCCCCACCACCCAGTGCTAGGCCGAAAACTGCGAGTGGTCTTTGACGGATCCTTTCGCGACGCCAATGGTAAGGCCTTAAATGACACTCTTTTCACAGGGCCCAGTATCCAGCGCGATCTATTTGCTGTGTGCCTACGCTTTCGAATGTACAAGTTCGCATTCTCAGCGGACATCGTTAAAATGTTCCGCCAAATATGGGTAAACGAAAAGCACAGAAACTATCAGAAGATCGTTTGGAGAGAGGATCCATCCGATCCGATTAAGCATTTCCAATTGTGCACTGTGACCTACGGAACGTCATGTGCACCATTCCTGGCGGTACGAGTGCTGGAACAACTCGCCGTGGATCATCAAGACGAATACCCGAATGCTTCAAAAATCCCACTAGAGGATTTTTATGTAGATGATGTTCTTACTGGATCAAACAATGAGGATGAACTACGTCAAAACCGAGACGAGTTGATTCAGCTGATGTCGTGCGCAAATCTGGAACTCGGGAAATAGGTATCTAATACCTCATTCATACAAAAGGATGATACCAACGCACAATCGTCGCCAGTTAAGGTTCTCGGACTATACTGGGATCCTGGAAAAGACATTCTAACGTACAACATTGGTCTAGCAGCAAATCCTGACTGCACAAAGAGACAAGTCTTGTCCGACGTCTCCAGAATATTTGATCCTCTCGGACTCTTGGCACCCATTGTAATCCAATTTAAGATTATTTTCCAAAAACTCTGGCTCTTAAACTTGGATTGGGATGACCCGCTTCCAACTAAACTAGCGGACAACTGGCTGAAGTGTAGAGCAGATCTAGACACTCTACAAAAATTCCAATTACCACGCTTCGTTGCCAACGACGCAGACAATATCGAACTTCACGGATTTTCGGATGCTTCAACCAAGGCGTATGCTGCTGTGGTGTACAGCAGAGTTACAAATGACGACGGATCCATCTCGGTGTCCCTTGTGGCTGCGAAGACAAGGGTGGCGCCACTGAAACAACAATCTTTGCCACGCCTGGAGCTTTGCGCAGCACTTCTTCTAAGCCAACTCATTCGTTCGATCTCTTCTGGATTACGCCACAAGAACATAACTGTTTTTGCCTGGTCCGACTCCTCAATAGTGCTTTCCTGGTTATCCTATGCACCAGCCCAACTAAAGACCTTTGTTGGAAACAGAACCTCGGAAATCCTTGACACTCTTCCTAGGAAGGCCTGGCGGCACGTAGACTCCAAATCAAACCCAGCTGACTGTGCTTCCAGGGGTCTGATGGCTGCTGACCTCATCGACTTCCATTTGTGGTGGAATGGACCTTTGTGGCTACGGGACCAGGATCAATACCTGGTAAAGTTGAGCGATTCACGTTTTGGTTTATCTCTTTCAGACAAACGCATTCAAGGAGAAGTCAAGTCCAACTGTTTGGCTACAGTGGCTGTTGCAACTCAGGTTCATCCACTCGATGAGCTGATCGCACGAGTTTCTTCTTGGCTCAAGCTCGTTCACATTGTCGCCTATGTGAAGCGATTCATTCAACGCGCACAAAACCCGTCCTGCGATAGGGCCTCAAGAGCTCTTACATTTGAAGAGATTAAGGCAGCAAGGATCATTTGTATAAAACACGCGCAGCATTGTTTCCACGAGGACTATCAATTGCTCCTTGCCAAGAAACCCCTAAGGAACCGATCGCAGTTGGTCAAACTTGCACCAATGATAGACGAAAACGATTTGCTGAGGGTAGGCGGAATACTGCACCAATCGCAGTTGTCACGAGAGGCAAAACACCCAGTTTTGCTACCAAAAACGCACCGAATCTCGAAGCTGATCCTGGAACACGAGCACCGAGTAAATCTTCACCCTGGCGTTTCTTCCCTGTTTGTAATCGTGCGTCAGAGATTCTGGATAATTGGATCACGTAATCTCATTCGCAGAATAACACACGACTGTTTATCCTGCTTTCGTCAACGCCACCACCACCGCCCAACAACAAATGGCTGATTTACCCAGCGTGCGTGTCACTCAAGCCCTTCCATTTGTCAATACTGGTTGCGACTATGCAGGTCCAATCCTTCTGAAGGATGCCAAAGTTCGGAAGCCACGTATCAGCAAGGGCTACATTTGCCTGTTCGTCTGCATGGTCACCTCGGCCATACACCTGGAACTTGTCACAGACCTGACAACAGAAACCTTCTTGGCTGCCTTGCGCCGCTTCATATCCCTACGTGGCAAGTGTAGCAAAATCTACAGCGACAACGGAACCAACTTTATTGGAGCTAAACGATCCCTCAACGAAATGGAAGAATTGCTTTCATCACAACAACACAAGGACATCGTCACATCCACTCTGGCGGATGATGGAATTCAGTGGGTACTCATTCCCCCTAGAGCTCCTCATTGGGGAGGGAAATGGGAGTCGGCAGTTCGCTGCGTCAAACTGCATCTGCGCCGAGTCACCGGCAACTCAACACTCACCTTCGAACAAATGCGCACCTTGCTCGCTCAAATCAGCGCAGTGATAATTTCACGCCCCTTATGCTACACATCGGATACCGAAGACAACTACTTATCACCCGCCGTCTTGCCCAGTTCAGAAACTGTGTTTCAGGGCGGGCCGGGATGTTCCTGAACGGTTGCAGTCTTTAATAACCTCTCATCATTAGGCGCATAATGCCATCTCTATCCTATGTACTATTATATCGATATACATATATATATATACCATTTTTCGATTCTGGCAACGCTGCTACGTCGGCGTCTTTTTGTGAAATTCAGATCAGTATCAAATAGGCTTCGAAACCGTCAAGAATAAAAATTACATACAGTCCACACGTCGTCGTTTATATTTCTAACCAGTCATTGATTTTAATTTTGAGAAGGCTTACTGAAATTGGCCTTCTTTCCGTCTTTAAAAGCCCATAGCTTGGTCAAATGAACTCGGATTTCGATATGGCGTATCTTTATGGGCTAGTGGAATGATTATGTTGTTATCCGCATTAAAATATATAACTTTAAAGGTAGTAAAAAATATGACTGCATTTAAGTCATTGATTTTAAATTTGCGAAGGTTTACCGAATTGGCCCTTCTTTCCATCTTTAAAAGCCCATTACTTGGTCAAATGAACTCGGATTTCGATATGGCATACCTTTTTGGGCTTGTGGAATGATTTTGTTCTAATCTTTTGAAAACATATAACTTTAAAGGTAGTACAAAATCTAACCGTTTTTATGTCATTGATTTTAATTTTGCGAAGGTTTATAGAAATGGTCCTTCTTTACATCTTTAAAAGCCCATAACTTGATCAAAACGACTCGGACTTCGATATGGCATACCTTTATGGGCTTGTGGCATGATTATTTTGATATCTGCATTAAAATATATAACTTTAAAGGTAGTAAAAAATACTGAAATGGACGTTCTTTCCATCTTTAAAAGCCCATAACTTGGTCAAATGAACTCGGATTTCGATATGGCACACCTTTATGGGCTTGTGGAATGATTATGTTGTTATCTGCATTAATATATTTAACTTTAAAGGTAGTTAAAAATATGACCATTTTTATGTCATTGTTTTTAATTTTGCGAAGGTTTACTGAATGGGCCTTCTTTCCATTTTTAAAAGCCCATAACTTGGTCAAATGAATTCGGATTTTGAAATGGCATACCTTTTCTGTATTAAAATATATAACTTTAAAGGTAGTACAAAATATAACCGTTTTCATGACATTGATTTATATTTTGCGGAGGTTTACTGAAATGGGCCTTCTTTCCATCTTTAAAAGCCCATAACTTGGTCAAATGAACTCGGATTTCGATATGGCATATGGCTTTTTGGGCTTGTGGAATGATTTTGTTCAAATCTGTATTAAAATATATAACTTTAAAGGTAGTGCAAAATATAACCGTTTTTATGTCATTGATTTTAATTTTGCGAAGTTTTTCAGAAATGGGCCTTCTTTACATCTTTAAAAGCCCATAACTTGGTCAAAAGGACTCGGGTTTCGATATGGCATACCTTTATGGGCTTGTGGAATGATTATATTTTTATCTGCATTAAAATATATAACTTTAAATGTAGTTAAAATTATGACCGTTTTTATGTCATTGATTTTAATTTTGCGAAGGTTTACTGAAATGGGCCTTCTTTCCATCTTTAAAAGACCATATCTTGGTCAAATGAACTCGGATTTCGATATGGCATACCTCTATGGGCTTGTAGAATGATTATGTTGTTATCTGCATTAAAATATATAACTTTAAAGGTAGTAAAAAATATGACCGTTTTTATGTCATTGATATTAATTTTGCGAAGGTTTACTGAAATGGGCCTTTTTCCATCTTTAAAAGCCCATAACTTGGTCAAATGAACTCGGATCTCGATATGACATACCTTTTTGGGCTTGTGGAATGATTTTGCTGTAATATGTATTAAAAATTAAAATTCTAAAGGTAGTTAAAAATATGACCGTTTTTATGTCATTGATTTTAATTTTGCGAAGGCTTACTGAAATTGGCCTTCTTTCCGTCTTTAAAAGCCCATAACTTGGTCAAATGAACTCGGATTTCGATATGGCGTACCTTTATGGGCTAGTGGAATGATTATGTTGTTATCCTCATTAAAATATATAACTTTAAAGGTACAAAAAAATATGACCGTTTTTATGTCATTGATTTTAATGTTGCGAAGGTTTACTGAAATGGGCCCATAACTTGGTCAAATAAACTCGGATTTCGATATGGCATACCTCTATGGGCTTGTGGAATGATTTGTTGTTATCGGCATTAAATTATATAACTTTAAAGGTATTAACAAATATGACTGCTTTTATGTCATTGATTTTAAATTTGCGAAGGTTTACTGAATTGGGCCTTCTTTCCATATTTAAAAGCCCATAACTTGGTCAAATGAACTCGGATTTTGATATGGCAAGCTTTTATGGGCTTGTGGAATGATTTTGATGTAATCGGTATTAAAATATATAACTTTAAAGGTAGTACAAAATATAACCGTTTTTATGACATTGATTTATATTTTGCGAAGGTTTACTGAAATGGGCCATCTTTCCATCTTTAAAAGCCCATAACTTGGTCAAATGAACTCGGATTTTGATATGGCAAGCTTTTATGGGCTTGTGGAATGATTTTGATGTAATCGGTATTAAAATATATAACTTTAAAGGTAGTACAAAATATAACCGTTTTTATGTCATTGATTTTAATTTTGCGAAGGTTTACAGAAATGGGCCTTCTTTCCATCTTTAAAAGCCCATAACTTCGTCAAATGAAGTCGGATCTCGATATGGAATACCTTTATGGGCTTGTGGAATGATTATGTTTTTATCCGCATTAAAATATAAAACTTTAAAGGTAAAAGAAAATATGACCGTTTTAATGTCATTGATTTTAATTTTCGAAAGTTTACTGAAATGGGCCCATATCTTGGTCAACTGAACTCGGATTTCATATAGCATACCTCTATGGGCTTGTGGAATGATTTGTTGTTATCTGCATTAAAATATATAACTTTAAAGGTAGTAAAAAATTGGACCGTTTGTATGTCATTGATATTAATTTTGCGAAGGTTTAGTGAAATGGGCCTTTTTTCCATCTTTAAAAGCCCATAACTTGGTCAAATGAACTCGGATCTCGATATGACATACCTTTTTGGGCTTGTGGAATGATTTTGCTGTAATATGTATTAAAAATTAAAATTCTAAAGGTAGTTAAAAATATGACCGTTTTTATGTCATTGATATTAATTTTGCGAAGGTTTACTGAAATGGGCCTTTTTCCATCTTTAAAAGCCCATAACTTGGTCAAATGAACTCGGATTTCGATATGGCGTACCTTTATGGGCTAGTGGAATGATTATGTTGTTATCCTCATTAAAATATAAAACTTTAAAGGTAAAAAAAATATGACCGTTTTTTTGTCATTGATTTAAAATGTTGCGAAGGTTTACTGAAATGGGCCCATAACTTGGTCAAATGAACTCGGATTTCGATATGGCATACCTCTATGGGCTTGTGGAATGATTTGTTGTTATCTGCATTAAAATAAATAAATATATAACTTTAAAGGTATTAACAAATATGACTGCTTTTATGTCATTGATTTTAAGTTTGCGAAGGTTTACTGAATTGGGCCTTCTTTCCATCTTTAAAAGCCCATAACTTGGTCAAATGAACTCGGATTTCGATATGGCATACCTTTTTGGGTTTGTGGAATGATTTTGTTCTAATCTTTTGAAAACATATAACTTTAAAGGTAGTACAAAATCTAACCGTTTTTATGTCATTGATTTTAATTTTGCGAAGGTTTATAGAAATGGGCCTTCTTTATATCTTTAAAAGCCCATAGCTTGGTCAAAAGGACTCGGACTTCGATATGGCATACCTTTATGGGCTTGTGGCATGATTTTGTTCAAATCTGTATTAAAATATATACCTTTAAAGGTAGTACAAAATATAACCGTTTTTATGACATTGATTTATATTTTGCGAAGGTTTACTGAAATGGGCCATCTTTCCATCTTTAAAAGCCCATAACTTAGTCAAATGAACTTGGATTTTGATATGGCAAGCTTTTATGGGCTTGTGGAATGATTTTGTTGTAATCGGTATTAAAATATATAACTTTAAAGGTAGTACAAAATATAACCGTTTTTATGACATTGATTTATATTTTGCGAAGGTTTACTGAAATGGGCCATCTTTCCATCTTTAAAAGCCCATAACTTGGTCAAATGAACTCGGATTTTGATATGGCAAGCTTTTATGGGCTTGTGGAATGATTTTGTTGTAATCGGTATTAAAATATATAACTTTAAAGGTAGTACAAAATATAACCGTTTTTATGTCATTGATTTTAATTTTGCGAAGGTTTACAGAAATGGGCCTTCTTTCCATCTTTAAAAGCCCATAACTTCGTCAAATGAAGTCGGATCTCGATATGGAATACCTTTATGGGCTTGTGGAATGATTATGTTTTTATCCGCATTAAAATATAAAACTTTAAAGGTAAAAGAAAATATGACCGTTTTAATGTCATTGATTTTAATTTTTCGAAAGTTTACTGAAATGGGCCCATATCTTGGTCAACTGAACTCGGATTTCATATAGCATACCTCTATGGGCTTGTGGAATGATTTGTTGTTATCTGCATTAAAATATATAACTTTAAAGGTAGTAAAAAATTGGACCGTTTGTATGTCATTGATATTAATTTTGCGAAGGTTTAGTGAAATGGGCCTTTTTTCCATCTTTAAAAGCCCATAACTTGGTCAAATGAACTCGGATCTCGATATGACATACCTTTTTGGGCTTGTGGAATGATTTTGCTGTAATATGTATTAAAAATTAAAATTCTAAAGGTAGTTAAAAATATGACCGTTTTTATGTCATTGATATTAATTTTGCGAAGGTTTACTGAAATGGGCCTTTTTCCATCTTTAAAAGCCCATAACTTGGTCAAATGAACTCGGATTTCGATATGGCGTACCTTTATGGGCTAGTGGAATGATTATGTTGTTATCCTCATTAAAATATAAAACTTTAAAGGTTAAAAAAATATGACCGTTTTTTTGTCATTGATTTAAATGTTGCGAAGGTTTACTGAAATGGGCCCATAACTTGGTCAAATGAACTCGGATTTCGATATGGCATACCTCTATGGGCTTGTGGAATGATTTGTTGTTATCTGCATTAAAATAAATAAATATATAACTTTAAAGGTATTAACAAATATGACTGCTTTTATGTCATTGATTTTAAGTTTGCGAAGGTTTACTGAATTGGGCCTTCTTTCCATCTTTAAAAGCCCATAACTTGGTCAAATGAACTCGGATTTCGATATGGCATACCTTTTTGGGTTTGTGGAATGATTTTGTTCTAATCTTTTGAAAACATATAACTTTAAAGGTAGTACAAAATCTAACCGTTTTTATGTCATTGATTTTAATTTTGCGAAGGTTTATAGAAATGGGCCTTCTTTATATCTTTAAAAGCCCATAGCTTGGTCAAAAGGACTCGGACTTCGATATGGCATACCTTTATGGGCTTGTGGCATGATTTTGTTCAAATCTGTATTAAAATATATACCTTTAAAGGTAGTACAAAATATAACCGTTTTTATGACATTGATTTATATTTTGGGAAGGTTTACTGAAATAGAGAGCCATCTTTCCATCTTTAAAAGCCCATAACTTAAACAAATGAACTTGGATTTTGATATGGCAAGCTTTTATGGGCTTGTGGAATGATTTTGTTGTAATCGGTATTAAAATATATAACTTTAAAGGTAGTACAAAATATAACCGTTTTTATGTCATTGATTTTAATTTTGCGAAGGTTTACAGAAATGGGCCCATAACTTGGTCAAATGAACTCGGATTTCGGTATGGCATACCTCTATGGGCTTGTAGAATGATTATGTTGTTATCTGCATTAAAATATATAACTTTAAAGGTAGTAAAAAATATGACCGTTTTTATGTCATTGATATTAATTTTGCGAAGGTTTACTGAAATGGGCCTTTTTCCATCTTTAAAAGCCCATAACTTGGTCAAATGAACTCGGATCTCGATATGACATACCTTTTTGGGCTCGTGGAATGATTTTGGTGTAATATGTATTAAAAATTAAAATTCTAAAGGTAGTTAAAAATATGACCGTTTTTATGTCATTCATTTTAATTTTGCGAAGGCTTACTGAAATTGGCCTTCTTTCCGTCTTTAAAAGCCCATAACTTGGTCAAATGAACTCGGATTTCGATATGGCGTACCTTTATGGGCTAGTGGAATGATTATGTTGTTATCCTCATTAAAATATAAAACTTTAAAGGTAAAAAAAAATATGACCGTTTTTTTTGTCATTGATTTTAATGTTGCGAAGGTTTACTGAAATGGGCCCATAACTTGGTCAAATGAACTCGGATTTCAATATGGCATACCTCTATGGGCTTGTGGAATGATTTGTTGTTATCTGCATTAAAATATCTAACTTTAAAGGTAGCAAAAAATATGACCGTTTTTAATGTCATTGATATTAATTTTGCGAAGGTTTACTGAAATGGGCCTTTTTCCATCTTTAAAAGCCCATAACTTGGTCAAATGAACTCGGATTTCGATATTGCGTACCTTTATGGGCTAGTGGAATGATTATGTTGTTATCCTCATTAAAATATAAAACTTTAAAGGTAAAAAAAATATGACCGTTTTTTTGTCATTGATTTTAATTTTGCTAAGGTTTACTGAAATGGGCCTTCTTTCCATCTTTAAAAGCCCATAACTTCGTCAAATGAAGTCGGATCTCGATATGGAATACCTTTATGGGCTTGTGGAATGATTATGTTTTTATCCGCATTAAAATATAAAACTTTAAAGGTAAAAGAAAATATGACCGTTTTAATGTCATTGATTTTAATTTTTCGAAAGTTTACTGAAATGGGCCCATATCTTGGTCAACTGAACTCGGATTTCATATAGCATACCTCTATGGGCTTGTGGAATGATTTGTTGTTATCTGCATTAAAATATATAACTTTAAAGGTAGTAAAAAATTGGACCGTTTGTATGTCATTGATATTAATTTTGCGAAGGTTTAGTGAAATGGGCCTTTTTTCCATCTTTAAAAGCCCATAACTTGGTCAAATGAACTCGGATCTCGATATGACATACCTTTTTGGGCTTGTGGAATGATTTTGCTGTAATATGTATTAAAAATTAAAATTCTAAAGGTAGTTAAAAATATGACCGTTTTTATGTCATTGATATTAATTTTGCGAAGGTTTACTGAAATGGGCCTTTTTCCATCTTTAAAAGCCCATAACTTGGTCAAATGAACTCGGATTTCGATATGGCGTACCTTTATGGGCTAGTGGAATGATTATGTTGTTATCCTCATTAAAATATAAAACTTTAAAGGTTAAAAAAATATGACCGTTTTTTTGTCATTGATTTAAATGTTGCGAAGGTTTACTGAAATGGGCCCATAACTTGGTCAAATGAACTCGGATTTCGATATGGCATACCTCTATGGGCTTGTGGAATGATTTGTTGTTATCTGCATTAAATAAATAAATATATAACTTTAAAGGTATTAACAAATATGACTGCTTTTATGTCATTGATTTTAAGTTTGCGAAGGTTTACTGAATTGGGCCTTCTTTCCATCTTTAAAAGCCCATAACTTGGTCAAATGAACTCGGATTTCGATATGGCATACCTTTTTGGGTTTGTGGAATGATTTTGTTCTAATCTTTTGAAAACATATAACTTTAAAGGTAGTACAAAATCTAACCGTTTTTATGTCATTGATTTTAATTTTGCGAAGGTTTATAGAAATGGGCCTTCTTTATATCTTTAAAAGCCCATAGCTTGGTCAAAAGGACTCGGACTTCGATATGGCATACCTTTATGGGCTTGTGGCATGATTTTGTTCAAATCTGTATTAAAATATATACCTTTAAAGGTAGTACAAAATATAACCGTTTTTATGACATTGATTTATATTTTGGGAAGGTTTACTGAAATGGGCCATCTTTCCATCTTTAAAAGCCCATAACTTAAACAAATGAACTTGGATTTTGATATGGCAAGCTTTTATGGGCTTGTGGAATGATTTTGTTGTAATCGGTATTAAAATATATAACTTTAAAGGTAGTACAAAATATAACCGTTTTTATGTCATTGATTTTAATTTTGCGAAGGTTTACAGAAATGGGCCCATAACTTGGTCAAATGAACTCGGATTTCGGTATGGCATACCTCTATGGGCTTGTAGAATGATTATGTTGTTATCTGCATTAAAATATATAACTTTAAAGGTAGTAAAAAATATGACCGTTTTTATGTCATTGATATTAATTTTGCGAAGGTTTACTGAAATGGGCCTTTTTCCATCTTTAAAAGCCCATAACTGGTCAAATGAACTCGCTCGATATGACATACCTTTTTGGGCTCGTGGAATGATTTTGCTGTAATATGTATTAAAAATTAAAATTCTAAAGGTAGTTAAAAATATGACCGTTTTTATGTCATTCATTTTAATTTTGCGAAGGCTTACTGAAATTGGCCTTCTTTCCGTCTTTAAAAGCCCATAACTTGGTCAAATGAACTCGGATTTCGATATGGCGTACCTTTATGGGCTAGTGGAATGATTATGTTGTTATCCTCATTAAAATATAAAACTTTAAAGGTAAAAAAAATATGACCGTTTTTTTGTCATTGATTTTAATGTTGCGAAGGTTTACTGAAATGGGCCCATAACTTGGTCAAATGAACTCGGATTTCAATATGGCATACCTCTATGGCTTGTGGAATGATTTGTTGTTATCTGCATTAAAATATCTAACTTTAAAGGTAGCAAAAAATATGACCGTTTTTATGTCATTGATATTAATTTTGCGAAGGTTTACTGAAATGGGCCTTTTTCCATCTTTAAAAGCCCATAACTTGGTCAAATGAACTCGGATTTCGATATTGCGTACCTTTATGGGCTAGTGGAATGATTATGTTGTTATCCTCATTAAAATATAAAACTTTAAAGGTAAAAAAAAATATGACCGTTTTTTTGTCATTGATTTTAATTTTGCTAAGGTTTACTGAAATGGGCCCATAACTCGGTCAAATGAACTCGGATTTCGATATGGCATACCTCTATGGGCTTGTGGAATGATTTGTTGTTATCTGCATTAAAATATATAACTTTAAAGGTATTAACAAATATGACTGCTTTTAGTCATTGATTTTAAATTTGCGAAGGTTTACTGAATTGGGCCTTCTTTCCATCTTTAAAAGCCCATAACTTGGTCAAATGAACTCGGATTTCGATATGGCATACCTTTTTGGGTTTGTGGAATGATTTTGTTCTAATCTTTTGAAAACATATAACTTTAAAGGTAGTACAAAATCTAACCGTTTTTATGTCATTGATTTTAATTTTGCGAAGGTTTATAGAAATGGGCCTTCTTTACATCTTTAAAAGCCCATAGCTTGGTCAAAAGGACTCGGACTTCGATATGGCATACCTTTATGGGCTTGTGGCATGATTTTGTTCAAATCTGTATTAAAATATATACCTTTAAAGGTAGTACAAAATATAACCGTTTTTATGACATTGATTTATATTTTGCGAAGGTTTACTGAAATGGGCCATCTTTCCATCTTTAAAAGCCCATAACTTAGTCAAATGAACTTGGATTTTGATATGGCAAGCTTTTATGGGCTTGTGGAATGATTTTGTTGTAATCGGTATTAAAATATATAACTTTAAAGGTAGTACAAAATATAACCGTTTTTATGACATTGATTTATATTTTGCGAAGGTTTACTGAAATGGGCCTTTTTTCCATCTTTAAAAGCCCATAACTTGGTCAAATGAACTCGGATCGCGATATGACATACCTTTTTGGGCTTGTGGAATGATTTGTTGTTATCTGCATTAAAATATCTAACTTTAAAGGTAGCAAAAAATATGACTGCTTTTATGTCATTGATTTTAGATTTGCGAAGATTTACAGAATTGGGCCATCTTTCCATCTTTAAAAGCCCATAACTTAGTCAAATGAACTTGGATTTTGATATGGCAAGCTTTTATGGGATTGTGGAATGATTTTGTTGTAATCGGTATTAAAATATATAACTTTAAAGGTAGTAAAAAATTGGACCGTTTGTATGTCATTGATATTAATTTTGCGAAGGTTTACTGAAATGGGCCTTTTTTCCATCTTTAAAAGCCCATAACTTGGTCAAATGAACTCGGATCTCGATATGACATACCTTTTTGGGCTTGTGGAATGATTTTGCTGTAATATGTATTAAAAATTAAAATTCTAAAGGTAGTTAAAAATATGACCGTTTTTATGTCATTGATTTTAATTTTGCGAAGGCTTACTGAAATTGGCCCTCTTTCCGTCTTTAAAAGCCCATAACTTGGTCAAATGAACTCGGATTTCGATATGGCGTACCTTTATGGGCTAGTGGAATGATTATGTTGTTATCCGCATTAAAATATATAACTTTAAAGGTAAAAAAATTATGACCGTTTTTTATGTCATTGATTTTAATGTTGCGAAGGTTTACTGAAATGGGCCCATAACTTGGTCAAATGAACTCGGATTTCGATATGGCATACCTCTATGGGCTTGTGGAATGATTTGTTGTTATCTGCTTTAAAATATATAACTTTAAAGGTAGTAAAAAATATGACTGCTTTTATGTCATTGATTTTAAAATTGCGAAGGTTTACTGAATTGGGCCTTCTTTCCATCATTAAAAGCCCATAACTTGGTCAAATGAACTCGGATTTCGATATGGCATACCTTTTTGGGCTTGTGGAATGATTTTGTTCTAATCTTTTGAAAACATATAACTTTAAAGGTAGTACAAAATCTAACCGTTTTTATGTCATTGATTTTAATGTTGCGAAGGTTTACTGAAATGGGCCCATAACTTGGTCAAATGAACTCGGATTTCGATATGGCATACCTCTATGGGCTTGTGGAATGATTTGTTGTTATCTGCTTTAAAATATATAACTTTAAAGGTAGTAAAAAATATGACTGCTTTTATGTCATTGATTTAAATTTTGCGAAGGTTTATAGAAATGGGCCTTCTTTACATCTTTAAAAGCCCATAACTTGGTCAAAACGACTCGGACTTCGATATGGCATACCTTTATGGGCTTGTGGCATGATTATTTTGATATCTGCATTAAAATATATAACCTTAAAGGTGGTAAAAAATACTGAAATGGGCCTTCTTTCCATCTTTAAAAGCCCATAACTTGGTCAAATGAACTCGGATTTCGATATGGCACACCTTTATGGGCTTGTGGAATGATTATGTTGTTATCTGCATTAATATATTTAACTTTAAAGGTAGTTAAAAATATGACCATTTTTATGTCATTGTTTTTAATTTTGCGAAGGTTTCCATTTTTAAAAGCCCATAACTTGGTCAAATGAATTCGGATTTTGAAATGTCATAACTTTTCTGTATTAAAATATATAACTTTAAAGGTAGTGCAAAATAAAACCGTTTTTATGACATTGATTAAATGGGCCTTCTTTCCATCTTTAAAAGCCCATATCTTGGTCAAATGAACTCGGATTTCGATATGGCATACCTCTATGGGCTTGTAGAATGATTATGTTGTTATCTGCATTAAAATATATAACTTTAAAGGTAGTAAAAAATATGACCGTTTTTATGTCATTGATATTAATTTTGCGAAGGTTTACTGAAATGGGCCTTTTTCCATCTTTAAAAGCCCTTAACTTGGTCAAATGAACTCGGATTTCGATATGGCATACCTCTATGGGCTTGTGGAATGATTTGTTGTTATCTGCATTAAAATATATAACTTTAAAGGTATTAACAAATATGGCTGCTTTTATGTCATTGATTTTAAATTTGCGAAGGTTTATTGAATTGGGCCTTCTTTCCATCTTTAAAAGCCCATAACTTGGTCAAATGAACTCGGATTTCGATATTGCGTACATTTATGGGCTAGTGGAATGATTATGTTGTTATCCTCATTAAAATATAAAACTTTAAAGGTAAAAAAAAATATGACCGTTTTTTTGTCATTGATTTTAATGTTGCGAAGGTTTACTGAAATGGGCCCATAACTTGGTCAAATGAACTCGGATTTCGATATGGCATACCTCTATGGGCTTGTGGAATGATTTGTTGTTATCTGCATTAAAATATCTGACTTTAAAGGTAGCAAAAAATATGACCGTTTTTATGTCATTGATATTAATTTTGCGAAGGTTTACTGAAATGGGCCTTTTTCCATCTTTAAAAGCCCTTAACTTGGTCAAATGAACTCGGATTTCGATATGGCATACCTTTTTGGGTTTGTGGAATGATTTTGTTCTAATCTTTTGAAAACATATAACTTTAAAGGTAGTACAAAATCTAACCGTTTTTATGTCATTGATTTTAATTTTGCGAAGGTTTATAGAAATGGGCCTTCTTTACATCTTTAAAAGCCCATAGCTTGGTCAAAAGGACTCGGACTTCGATATGGCATACCTTTATGGGCTTGTGGCATGATTTTGTTCAAATCTGTATTAAAATATATACCTTTAAAGGTAGTACAAAATATAACCGTTTTTATGACATTGATTTATATTTTGCGAAGGTTTACTGAAATGGGCCATCTTTCCATCTTTAAAAGCCCATAACTTAGTCAAATGAACTTGGATTTTGATATGGCAAGCTTTTATGGGCTTGTGGAATGATTTTGTTGTAATCGGTATTAAAATATATAACTTTAAAGGTAGTACAAAATATAACCGTTTTTATGACATTGATTTATATTTTGCGAAGGTTTACTGAAATGGGCCTTTTTTCCATCATTAAAAGCCCATAACTTGGTCAAATGAACTCGGATCTCGATATGACATACCTTTTTGGGCTTGTGGAATGATTTGTTGTTATCTGCATTAAAATATCTAACTTTAAAGGTAGCAAAAAATATGACTGCTTTTATGTCATTGATTTTAGATTTGCGAAGGTTTACAGAATTGGGCCATCTTTCCATCTTTAAAAGCCCATAACTTAGTCAAATGAACTTGGATTTTGATATGGCAAGCTTTTATGGGATTGTGGAATGATTTTGTTGTAATCGGTATTAAAATATATAACTTTAAAGGTAGTAAAAAATTGGACCGTTTGTATGTCATTGATATTAATTTTGCGAAGGTTTACTGAAATGGGCCTTTTTTCCATCTTTAAAAGCCCATAACTTGGTCAAATGAACTCGGATCTCGATATGACATACCTTTTTGGGCTTGTGGAATGATTTTGCTGTAATATGTATTAAAAATTAAAATTCTAAAGGTAGTTAAAAATATGACCGTTTTTATGTCATTGATTTTAATTTTGCGAAGGCTTACTGAAATTGGCCCTCTTTTCGTCTTTAAAAGCCCATAACTTGGTCAAATGAACTCGGATTTCGATATGGCGTACCTTTATGGGCTAGTGGAATGATTATGTTGTTATCCGCATTAAAATATATAACTTTAAAGGTAAAAAAATTATGACCGTTTTTATGTCATTGATTTTAATGTTGCGAAGGTTTACTGAAATGGGCCTTCTTTCAATCTTTAAACGCCCATAACTTGGTCAAATGAACTCGGATTTCGATATGGCATACCTCTATGGGCTTGTGGAATGATTTGTTGTTATCTGCTTTAAAATATATAACTTTAAAGGTAGTAAAAAATATGACTGCTTTTATGTCATTGATTTTAAATTTGCGAAGGTTTACTGAATTGGGCCTTCTTTCCATCATTAAAAGCCCATAACTTGGTCAAATGAACTCGGATTTCGATATGGCATACCTTTTTGGGCTTGTGGAATGATTTTGTTCTAATCTTTTGAAAACATATAACTTTAAAGGTAGTACAAAATCTAACCGTTTTTATGTCATTGATTTTAATTTTGCGAAGGTTTACTGAAATGGGCCCATAACTTGGTCAAATGAACTCGGATTTCGATA
This sequence comes from Drosophila suzukii, assembly GCF_043229965.1. NCBI lineage: Eukaryota > Metazoa > Arthropoda > Insecta > Diptera > Drosophilidae > Drosophila > Drosophila suzukii. Next base: position 447,183 of record NW_027255940.1, on the reverse strand, counting down.
TGGCATACCTCTATGGGCTTGTGGAATGATTTGTTGTTATCTGCATTAAAATATATAACTTTAAAGGTAGTAAAAAATATGACCGTTTTTATGTCATTGATATTAATTTTGCGAAGGTTTACTGAAATGGGCCTTCTTTCCATCTTTAAAAGCCCATATCTTGGTCAAATGAACTCGGATTTCGATATGGCATACCTCTATGGGCTTGTAGAATGATTATGTTGTTATCTGCATTAAAATATATAACTTTAAAGGTAGTAAAAAATATGACCGTTTTTATGTCATTGATATTAATTTTGCGAAGGTTTACTGAAATGGGCCTTTTTCCATCTTTAAAAGCCCATAACTTGGTCAAATGAACTCGGATTTCGATATGGCATACCTCTATGGGCTTGTGGAATGATTTGTTGTTATCTGCATTAAAATATATAACTTTAAAGGTATTAACAAATATGACTGCTTTTATGTCATTGATTTTAAATTTGCGAAGGTTTACTGAATTGGGCCTTCTTTCCATCTTTAAAAGCCCATAACTTGGTCAAATGAACTCGGATTTCGATATGGCATACCTCTATGGGCTTGTGGAATGATTTGTTGTTATCTGCATTAAAATATATAACTTTAAAGGTATTAACAAATATGGCTGCTTTTATGTCATTGATTTTAAATTTGCGAAGGTTTACTGAATTGGGCCTTCTTTCCATCTTTAAAAGCCCATAACTTGGTCAAATGAACTCGGATTTCGATATGGCATACCTTTTTGGGTTTGTGGAATGATTTTGTTCTAATCTTTTGAAAACATATAACTTTAAAGGTAGTACAAAATCTAACCGTTTTTATGTCATTGATTTTAATTTTGCGAAGGTTTATAGAAATGGGCCTTCTTTACATCTTTAAAAGCCCATAGCTTGGTCAAAAGGACTCGGACTTCGATATGGCATACCTTTATGGGCTTGTGGCATGATTTTGTTCAAATCTGTATTAAAATATATACCCTTAAAGGTAGTACAAAATATAACCGTTTTTATGACATTGATTTATATTTTGCGAAGGTTTACTGAAATGGGCCATCTTTCCATCTTTAAAAGCCCATAACTTAGTCAAATGAACTTGGATTTTGATATGACAAGCTTTTATGGGCTTGTGGAATGATTTTGTTGTGATCGGTATTAAAATATATAACTTTAAAGGTAGTACAAAATATAACCGTTTTTATGACATTGATTTATATTTTGCGAAGGTTTACTGAAATGGGCCATCTTTCCATCTTTAAAAGCCCATAACTTGGTCAAATGAACTCGGATTTCGATATGGCATACCTCTATAAGCTTGTGGAATGATTTGTTGTTATCTGCATTAAAATATCTAACTTTAAAGGTAGCAAAAAATATGACTGCTTTTATGTCATTGATTTTAGATTTGCGAAGGTTTACAGAATTGGGCCATCTTTCCATCTTTAAAAGCCCATAACTTAGTCAAATGAACTTGGATTTTGATATGGCATATGGCTTTTTGGGCTTGTGGAATGATTTTGTTGAAATCTGTATTAAAATATATAACTTTAAAGGTAGTGCAAAATGTAACCGTTTTTATGTCATTGATTTTAATTTTGCGAAGGTTTTCAGAAATGGGCCTTCTTTACATCTTTAAAAGCCCATAACTTGGTCAAAAGGACTCGGGTTTCGATATGGCATACCTTTATGGGCTTGTGGAATGATTATCTTTTTATCTGCATTAAAATATATAACTTTAAATGTAGCTAAAATTATGACCGTTTTATGTCATTGATTTTAATTTTGCGAAGGTTTACTGAAATGGGCCTTCTTTCCATCTTTAAAAGCCCATAACTTGGTCAAATGAACTCGGATTTTGATATGGCATACCTCTATGGGCTTGTGGAATGATTTGTTGTTATCTGCAATAAAATATCTAACTTTAAAGGTAGCAAAAAATATGACTGCTTTTATGTCATTGATTTTAGATTTGCGAAGGTTTACAGAATTGGGCCATCTTTCCATCTTTAAAAGCCCATAACTTAGTCAAATGAACTTGGATTTTGATATGGCAAGCTTTTATGGGATTGTGGAATGATTTTGTTGTAATCGGTATTAAAATATATAACTTTAAAGGTAGTATAAAATATAAACGTTTTTATGTCATTGATTTTAATTTTGCGAAGGTTTACAGAAATGGGCCCATATCTTGGTCAAATGAACTCGGATTTCATATGGCATACCTCTATGGGCTTGTGGAATGATTTTTTGTTATCTGCATTAAAATATCTAACTTTAAAGGTAGCAAAAAATATGACTGCTTTTATGTCATTGATTTTAGATTTGCGAAGGTTTACAGAATTGGGCCTTCTTTCCAGCTTTAAAAGCCCATAACTTAGTCAAATGAACTCGGATTTCGATATGGCATATGGCTTTTTGGGCTTGTGGAATGATTTTGTTGAAATCTGTATTAAAATATATAACTTTAAAGGTAGTGCAAAATGTAACCGTTTTTATGTCATTGATTTTAATATTGCGAAGGTTTTCAGAAATGGGCCTTCTTTACATCTTTAAAAGCCCATAACTTGGTCAAAAGGACTCGGGTTTCGATATGGCATACCTTTATGGGCTTGTGGAATGATTATATTTTTATCTGCATTAAAATATATAACTTTAAATGTAGCTAAAATTATGACCGTTTTATGTCATTGATTTTAATTTTGCGAAGGTTTACTGAAATGGGCCTTCTTTCCATCTTTAAAAGCCCATAACTTGGTCAAATGAACTCGGATTTCGATATGGCATACCTCTATGGGCTTGTGGAATGATTTGTTGTTATCTGCATTAAAATATCTAACTTTAAAGGTAGCAAATAATATGACTGCTTTTATGTCATTGATTTCAAATTTGCGAAGGTTTACTGAATTGGGCCGTCTTTACATCTTTAAAAGCCCATAACTTGGTCAATAGGACGCGGGTTTCGATATGGCATACCTTTATGGGCTTGTGGAATGATATGTTGTTATCTGCCTTAAAATATCTAACTTTAAAGGTAGCAAAAAATATGACTGCTTTTATGTCATTGATTTCAAATTTGCGAAGGTTTAATGAATTGGGCCTTCTTTACATCTTTAAAAGCCCGTAACTTGGTCAATAGGACGCGGGTTTCGATATGGCATACCTTTATGGGCTTGTGGCATGATTATGTTAATATCTGCATTAAAATATATAACTTTAAAGGTAGTAAAAAATACTGAAATGGGCCTTCTTTCCATCTTTAAAAGCCCATAACTTGGTCAAATGAACTCGGATTTCGATATGGCACACCTTTATGGGCTTGGGGAATGATTATGTTGTTATCTGCATTAATATATTTAACTTTAAAGGTAGTTAAAAATATGACCATTTTTATGTCATTTTTTTTAATTTTGCAAAGGTTTACTGAAAGGGCCTTCTTTCCATCTTTAAAAGCCCATAACTTAGTCGAATGAACTCGGATTTCGATATGGCACACCTTTATGGGCTTGGGGAATGATTATGTTGTTATCTCTATTAATATATTAAACTTTAAAGGTAGTTAAAAATATGACAATTTTTATGTCATTATTTTTAATTTTGCGAAGGTTTACTGAATGGGCCTTCTTTCCATCTTTAAAAGCCCACAACTTGGTCAAATGAATTCGGATTTTGATATCGCATACCTTCTGGGGCTTGTGGAATGATTTTGTTCAAATATGTATTAAAATGTATAACTTTAAAAATAGTACAAAATATGGCCGTTTTTATGTCATTGATTTTAATTTTGCGAAGGTTTACTGAAATGGGCCTTCTTTCCATCTTTAAAAGCCCATAACTTGGTCAAATGAACTCGAATTTTGATATGGCAAACCTTTATGGGCTAGTGGAATGATTTTGTTGTAATCAGTATTAAAATATATAACTTTAAAGGTTTACTGAAATGGGCCTTATTTCCATCTTTAAATGCCCATAACTTGGGCAAATGAACTCGGATTTCGATATGGCATACCTTTATGGGCTTGTGGAATGATTATGTTGTTATCTGCATTAAAATATATAACTTTAAAGGTATAAAAATATAAGACCGTTTTTATGTCATTGATTTTAATTTTGCGAAGGTTTACTGAATTGGACCTTCTTTCCATCTTTAAAAGCCCATATCTTGGTCAAATGAACTCGGATTTCGATATGGCATACCTCTATGGGCTTGTAGAATGATTATGTTGTTATCTGCGTTAAATTATAAAACTTTAAAGGTAGTAAAAAATATGACCGATTTTATGTCATTGATATTAATTTTGTGAAGGTTTACTGAATCGGGCCGTCTTTCCATCCCAAAGCCCATAACTTGGTCAAATGAACTCGGATCTCGATATGGCATACCTTAATGGGCTTGTGGAATGATTATGTTGTTATCTGCAAAATATATAACTTAAAATGTAGTTAAAAATATGAACGTTTTTATGTCATTGATTTTAATTTTGCGAAGGTTTACTGTAATGGGCCCATAACTTGGTCAAATGAACTCGGATTTCGATATGGCATACCTCTATGGGCTTGTGGAATGATTTGTTGTTATCTGCATTAAAATGTATAACTTTAAAGGTATTAAATAATATGACTGCTTTCATATCATTGATTTCAATTTTGCGAAGGTTTACAGAATTGGGCCTTCTTTCCATCTTTAGAAGCCCATAACTTGGTCAAATGAACTCGGATTTCGATATGGCATACCTTTATGGGCTTGTGGAATGATTTTGTTCTAATCTGTATTAAAATATATAACTTTAAAGGTAGAACAAAATATAACCGTTTTTATGTCATTGATTTTAATTTTGCGAAGGTTTACAGAAATAGGCCTTCTTTACATCTTTAAAAGCCCATAACTTGGTCAAAAGGGCTCGGATTTCGATATGGCATACCTTTATGGGCTTGTGGAATGATAATGTTGATATCTGCATTAAATTTTATAACTTTAAAGGTAGTAAAAAACATGATCGTTTTTATGGCATTGATTTCAATTTTTGAAGGCTTACTGAAATGGGCCTTCTTTCCATCTTTAAAAGCCCATAATTTGGTCAAATGAACTCGGACTTCGATATGGCATACCTTTATGGGCTTGTGGAATGATTATGTTGTTATCTGCATTAAAATATATAACTTTAAAGAAAGTAAAAAATTTGACCGTTTTTATGTCATTGATTTTAATTTTGTGAAGGTTTACTGAAATGGGCCTTCTTTCCGTCTTTAAAAGCCCATAACTTGGTCAAATGAACTTGGATTTCGATATGGGATACCTTTATGGGCTTGTGGAATGATTATGTTGTTATCTGCATTAAAATATATAACTTTAAAGGTAGTACAAAATGAAACCGTTTTTATGTAATTGATTTTAATTTTGCGAAGGCTTACAGAAATGAGCCTTCTTTACATCTTTAAAAGCCCATAACTTGGTCAAAAGGACTCGGATTTCGATATGGCATACATTTTTGGGCTTGTGGAATGATAATGTTGTTATCTGCATTAATATGTTTAACTTTAAAGGTAGTTAAAAATATGACCATTTTTATGTCATTATTTTTAATTTTGCGAAGGTTTACTGACTTGGGCCTTCTTTCCATCTTTAAAAGCCCATAACTTGGTCAAATGAACTTGGATTTTGATATGACAAACCTTTATGGGCTTGTGGAATGATTTTGTTGTAATTGGTATTAAAATATATAACTTTAAAGGTAGTAAAAAATATGACCGTTTTTATGCCATTGATTTTAATTTTGCGAAGGTTTACTGAAATGGGCCTTCTTTCCATCTTTAAATGCCCATAACTTGGTCAAATGAACTTGGATTTTGATATGGCAAGCTTTTATGGGCTTGTGGAATGATTTTGTTGTAATCGGTATTAAAATATATAACTTTAAAGGTAGTAAAAAATATAACCGTTTTTATGTCATTGATTTTAATTTTGCGAAGGTTTACAGAAATGGGACTTCTTTACATCTTTAAAAGCCCATAACTTGGTCAAAAGGGCTCGGATTTCGATATGGCATACCTTTATGGGCTTGTAATATGATTATGTTTTTATCTGCATTAAAATATATAACTTTAAAGGTATTAAAAAATATCAAGGTTTACAGAAATGGGCCTTCTTTACATCTTTAAAAGCCCATAACTTGGTCAAAAGGACTCGGATTTCGATATGGCATATCTTTATGGGCTTGTGGAATGATTATGTTGTTATCTGCATTAAAATATATAACTTTAAAGGTAGTGAAAAGTACGACCGATTTTATGTAATTGATTTTAATTTTGCGAAGGTTTACTGAATCGGGCCGTCTTTCCATCCCAAAGCCCATAACTTGGTCAAATGAACTCGGATCTCGATATGGCATACCTTAATGGGCTTGTGGAATGATTATGTTGTTATCTGCAAAATATATAACTTAAAATGTAGTTAAAAATATGAACGTTTTTATGTCATTGATTTTAATTTTGCGAAGGTTTACTGAAATGGGCCCATAACTTGGTCAAATGAACTCGGATTTCGATATGGCATACCTCTATGGGCTTGTGGATTGATTTGTTGTTATCTGCATTAAAATATATAACTTTAAAGGAAGTAAAATATATGACTGCTTTTATGTCATTGATTTTATATTTGCGAACGTTTACTGACTTGGGCCTTCTTTCCATCTTTAAAAGCCCATAACTTGGTCAAATGAACTCGGATTTCGATATGGCATACCTCTATGGGCTTGTGGAATGATTTTGTTCTAATCTGTATTAAAATATATAACTTTAAAGGTAGTACAAAATATAACCGTTTTTATGTCATTGATTTTAAATTTGCGAAGGTTTACAGAAATGGGCCTTCTTTACATCTTTAAAAGCCCAAAACTTGGTCAAAAGGACTCGGATTTCGATATGGCATACCTTTATGGGCTTGTGGAATGATTGTGTTTTCATGTGCATTAAAATGTATAACTTTAAAGATAGTAAAAAATATATCCGTTTTTATGTCATTGATTTATATTTTGCGAGGGTTTACTGAAGTGGGCCTTCTTTCCATCTTTAAAAGCCCATATCTTGGTCAAATGAACTCGGATACTGATATGGCAAATCTTTATGGGCTTGTGGAATGATTTTGTTGTAATCGGTATTAAAATATATAACTTTCAAGATAGTAAAAAATATGACCGTTTTTATGTCATTGATTTTAATTTTGCGAAGGTTTACTGAAATGGGCATTCTTTCCATCTTTAAATGCCCATAACTTGGTCAAATGAACTCGGATTTTGATATGGCATACCTTTTTGGGCTTGTGGAATGATTTTGTTCAAATCTGTATTAAAATGTATAACTTTAAAAATAGTACAAAATATGGCCGTTTTTATGTCATTGATTTTAATTTTGCGAAGGTTTACTGAAATGGGCCTTCTTTCCATCTTTAAAAGCCCATAACTTGGTCAAATGAACTCGGATTTTGATATGGCAAACCTTTATGGGCTTGTGGAATGATTTTGCTGTAATCAGTATTAAAATATATAACTTTAAAGGTTTACTGGAATGGGCCTTATTTCCATCTTTAAATGCCCATAACTTGGGCAAATGAACTCGGATTTCGATATGGCAAACCTTTATGGGCTTGTGGAATGATTTTGTTGTAATCAGTATTAAAATATATAACTTTAAAGGTTTACTGGAATGGGCCTTATTTCCATCTTTAAATGCCCATAACTTGGGCAAATGAACTCGGATTTCGATATGGCATACCTTAATGGGCTTGTGGAATGATTATGTTGTTATCTGCATTAAAATATATAACTTTAAAGGTATTAGAAAATATGACCGTTTTTATGTCATTGATTTTAATTTTGCGAAGGTTTACTGAATGGGCCTTCTTTCCATCTTTAAAAGCCCACAACTTGGTCAAATGAATTCGGATTTTGATATGGCATACCTTTTTGGGCTTGTGGAATGATTTTGTTCAAATCTGTATTAAAATGTATAACTTTAAAAATAGTACAAAATATGGCCGTTTTTATGTCATTGATTTTAATTTTGCGAAGGTTTACTGAAATGGGCCTTCTTTCCATCTTTAAAAGCCCATAACTTGGTCAAATGAACTCGGATTTTGATATGGCAAACCTTTATGGGCTTGTGGAATGATTTTGTTGTAATCAGTATTAAAATATATAACTTTAAAGGTTTACTGGAATGGGCCTTATTTCCATCTTTAAATGCCCATAACTTGGGCATATGAACTCGGATTTCGATATGGCATACCTTTATGGGCTTGTGGAATGATTATGTTGTTATCTGCATTAAAATATATAACTTTAAAGGTACTACAAAATAAGAGCGTTTTTATGTCATTGATTTTAATTTTGCGAAGGTTTACTAAAGTGGGCCTTCTTTCCATCTTTAAAAGCCATACCTTTATGGGGTTGTGTAATGATTTTGTTGTAATCTGTATCCAAAAATATAATTCTAATCGTAGTTAAAAATATGACCGTTTTTATGTCATTGATTTTAATTTTGCGAAGGTTTACTGAAATGGACCTTCTTTCCATCTTTAAAAGCCCATATCTTGGTCAAATGAACTCGGACTTCGATATGGCATACCTTTATGGGCTTGTGGAATGATTATGTTGTTATCTGCAAAATATATAACTTAAAATGTAGTTAAAAATATGACCGTTTTTATGTCATTGATTTTAATTTTGCGAAGGTTTACTAAAGTGGGCCTTCTTTCCATCTTTAAAAGCCATACCTTTATGGGCTTGTAGAATGATTATGTTGCTATCTGCATTAAAATATAAAACTTTAAAGGTAGTAAAAAATATGACCGATTTTATGTCATTGATATTAATTTTGTGAAGGTTTACTGAATTGGGCCGTCTTTCCATCCCAAAGCCCATAACTTGGTCAAATGAACTCGGATCTCGATATGGCATACCTTAATGGGCTTGTGGAATGATTATGTTGTTATCTGCAAAATATATAACTTAAAATGTAGTTAAAAATATGACCGTTTTTATGTCATTGATTTTAATTTTGCGAAGGTTTACTGAAATGAGCCCATAACTTGGTCAAATGAACTCGGATTTCGATATGGCATACCTCTATGGGCTTGTGGAATGATTTGTTGTTATCTGCATTAAAATGTATAACTTTAAAGGTATTAAATAATATGACTGCTTTCATATCATTGATTTCAATTTTGCGAAGGTTTACAGAATTGGGCCTTCTTTCCGTCTTTAGAAGCCCATAACTTGGTCAAATGAACTCGGATTTCGATATGGCATACCTTTATGGGCTTGTGGAATGATTTTGTTCTAATCTGTATTAAAATATATAACTTTAAAGGTAGTACAAAATATAACCGTTTTTATGTCATTGATTTTAATTTTGCGAAGGTTTACAGAAATGGGCCTTCTTTACATCTTTAAAAGCCCATAACTTGGTCAAAAGGACTCGGATTTCGATATGGCATACATTTATGGGCTTGTGGAATGATAATGTTGTTATCTGCATTAATATGTTTAACTTTAAAGGTAGTTAAAAATATGACCGTTTTTATGTCATTGATTTTAATTTTGCGAAGGCTTACTGAAATGAGCCCATAACTTGGTCAAATGAACTCGGATTTCGATATGGCATACCTCTATGGGCTTGTGGAATGATTTGTTGTTATCTGCATTAAAATGTATAACTTTAAAGGTATTAAATAATATGACTGCTTTCATATCATTGATTTCAATTTTGCGAAGGTTTACAGAATTGGGCCTTCTTTCCATCTTTAGAAGCCCATAACTTGGTCAAATGAACTCGGATTTCGATATGGCATACCTTTATGGGCTTGTGGAATGATTTTCTTCTAATCTGTATTAAAATATATAACTTTAAAGGTAGTACAAAATATAACCGTTTTTATGTCATTAATTTTAATTTTGCGAAGGTTTACTGAAATGGACCTTCTTTCCATCTTTAAAAGCCCATGTCTTGGTCAAATGAACTCGGATTTCGATATGGCATACCTTTATGGGCTTGTGGAATGATTATGTTGTTATCTGCAAAATAAATAACTTAAAATGTAGTTAAAAATATGACCGTTTTTATGTTATTGATTTTAATTTTGCGAAGGTTTACTAAAGTGGGCCTTCTTTCCATCTTTAAAAGCCATACATTTATGGGCTTGTAGAATGATTATGTTGTTATCTGCATTAAAATATAAAACTTCAAAGGTTGTAAAAAATATCACCGATTTTATGTCATTGATATTAATTTTGTGAAGGTTTACTGAATTGGGCCGTCTTTCCATCCCAAAGCCCATAACTTGGTCAAATTAACTCGGATCTCGATATGGCATACCTTAATGGGCTTGTGGAATGATTATGTTGTTATCTGCAAAATATATAACTTAAAATGTAGCTAAAAATATGACCGTTTTTATGTCATTGATTTTAATTTTGCGAAGGTTTACTGAAATGAGCCCATAACTTGGTCAAATGAACTCGGATTTCGATATGGCATACCTCTATGGGCTTGTGGAATGATTTGTTGTTATCTGCATTAAAATGTATAACTTTAAATGTATTAAATAATATGACTGCTTTCATATCATTGATTTCAATTTTGCGAAGGTTTACAGAATTGGGCCTTCTTTCCATCTTTAGAAGCCCATAACTTGGTCAAATGAACTCGGATTTCGATATGGCATACCTTTATGGGCTTGTGGAATGATTTTGTTCTAATCTGTATTAAAATATATAACTTTAAAGGTAGTACAAAATATAACCGTTTTTATGTCATTGATTTTAATTTTGCGAAGGTTTACAGAAATGGGCCTTCTTTACATCTTTAAAAGCCCATAACTTGGTCAAAAGGACTCGGATTTCGATATGGCATACATTTATGGGCTTGTGGAATGATAATGTTGTTATCTGCATTAATATGTTTAACTTTAAAGGTAGTTAAAAATATGACCGTTTTTATGTCATTGATTTTAATTTTGCGAAGGCTTACTGAAATGAGCCCATAACTTGGTCAAATGAACTCGGATTTCGATATGGCATACCTCTATGGGCTTGTGGAATGATTTGTTGTTATCTGCATTAAAATGTATAACTTTAAAGGTATTAAATAATATGACTGCTTTCATATCATTGATTTCAATTTTGCGAAGGTTTACAGAATTGGGCCTTCTTTCCATCTTTAGAAGCCCATAACTTGGTCAAATGAACTCGGATTTCGATATGGCATACCTTTATGGGCTTGTGGAATGATTTTCTTCTAATCTGTATTAAAATATATAACTTTAAAGGTAGTACAAAATATAACCGTTTTTATGTCATTAATTTTAATTTTGCGAAGGTTTACTGAAATGGACCTTCTTTCCATCTTTAAAAGCCCATGTCTTGGTCAAATGAACTCGGATTTCGATATGGCATACCTTTATGGGCTTGTGGAATGATTATGTTGTTATCTGCAAAATAAATAACTTAAAATGTAGTTAAAAATATGACCGTTTTTATGTTATTGATTTTAATTTTGCGAAGGTTTACTAAAGTGAGCCTTCTTTCCATCTTTAAAAGCCATACATTTATGGGCTTGTAGAATGATTATGTTGTTATCTGCATTAAAATATAAAACTTCAAAGGTAGTAAAAAATATCACCGATTTTATGTCATTGATATTAATTTTGTGAAGGTTTACTGAATTGGGCCGTCTTTCCATCCCAAAGCCCATAACTTGGTCAAATTAACTCGGATCTCGATATGGCATACCTTAATGGGCTTGTGGAATGATTATGTTGTTATCTGCAAAATATATAACTTAAAATGTAGCTAAAAATATGACCGTTTTTATGTCATTGATTTTAATTTTGCGAAGGTTTACTGAAATGAGCCCATAACTTGGTCAAATGAACTCGGATTTCGATATGGCATACCTCTATGGGCTTGTGGAATGATTTGTTGTTATCTGCATTAAAATGTATAACTTTAAAGGTATTAAATAATATGACTGCTTTCATATCATTGATTTCAATTTTGCGAAGGTTTACAGAATTGGGCCTTCTTTCCATCTTTAGAAGCCCATAACTTGGTCAAATGAACTCGGATTTCGATATGGCATACCTTTATGGGCTTGTGGAATGATTTTGTTCTAATCTGTATTAAAATATATAACTTTAAAGGTAGTACAAAATATAACCGTTTTTATGTCATTGATTTTAATTTTGCGAAGGTTTACAGAAATGGGCCTTCTTTACATCTTTAAAAGCCCATAACTTGGTCAAAAGGACTCGGATTTCGATATGGCATACCTTTATGGGCTTGTGGAATGATATTGTTGATATCTGCATTAAATTATATAACTTTAAAGGTAGTAAAAAATATGATCGTTTTTATGGCATTGATTTCAATTTTCGAAGGCTTACTGAAATGGGCCTTCTTTCCATCTTTAAAAGCCCATAATTTGGTCAAATGAACTTGGACTTCGATATGGCATACCTTTATGGGCTTGTGGAATGATTATGTTGTTATCTGCATTAAAATATATAACTTTAAAGAAAGTAAAAAATTTGACCGTTTTTAAGTCATTGATTTTAATTTTATGAAGGTTTACTGAAATGGGCCTTCTTTCCATCTTTAAAAGCCCATAACTTGGTCAAATGAACTTGGATTTCGATATGGGATACCTTTATGGGCTTGTGGAATGATTATGTTGTTATCTGCATTAAAATATATAACTTTAAAGAAAGTAAAAAATTTGACCGTTTTTAAGTCATTGATTTTAATTTTGTGAAGGTTTACTGAAATGGGCCTTCTTTACATCTTTAAAAGCCCATAACTTGGTCAAAAGGACTCGGATTTCGATACGGCATACATTTATGGGCTTGGGGAATGATAATGTTGTTATCTGCATTAATATGTTTAACTTTAAAGGTAGTTAAAAATATGACCATTTTTATGTCATTATTTTTAATTTTGCGAAGGTTTACTGACTTGGGCCTTCTTTCCAACTTTAAAAGCCCATAACTTGGTCAAATGAACTTGGATTTTTATATGACAAACCTTTATGGGCTTGTGGAATGATTTTGTTGTAATTGGTATTAAAATATATAACTTTAAAGGTAGTAAAAAATATGACCGTTTTTATGTCATTGATTTTAATTTTGCGTAGGTTTACTGAAATGGGCCTTCTTTCCATCTTTAAATGCCCATAACTTGGTCAAATGAACTCGGATTTCGATATGGCATACATTTATGGGCTTGTGGAATGATTATGTTGTTATCTTCATTAAAATATATAACTTTAAAGGTATTAAAAAATATCAAGGTGTACTGAAATGGGCCTTCTTTCCATCTTTAAAAGCCCATAACTTGGTCAAATGAACTCGGATCTCGATATGGCATACCTTTATGGTCTTCTGGAATGATTTTGTTGTAATCTGTATTAAAAAATATAATTCAAAACGTAGTTAAAAATATGACCGTTTTTATGTCATTGATTTTAATTTTGCGAAGGTTTACAGAAATGGGCCTTCTTTACATCTTTAAAAGCCCATAACTTGGTCAAAAGGACTCGGATTTCGATATGGCATATCTTTATGGGCTTGTGGAATGATTATGTTTTTATCTGCATTAAAATATATAACTTTAAAGATAGTAAAACATATGACCGTTTTTATGTCATTGATTTTAATTTTGCGAAGGTTTACTAAAATGGACCATCTTTCCATCTTTAAAAGCCCATAACTTGGTCAAATGAACTCGGATTTCGACATGGCAAACCTTTATGGGCTTGTTGTAATTGATTTTAATTTTGTGAAGGTTTACTGAAATGGGCCTTCTTTCCATCTTTAAAAGCCCATAACTTGGTCAAATGAACTTGGATTTCGATATGGGATACCTTTATGGGCTTGTGGAATGATTATGTTGTTATCTGCATTAAAATATATAACTTTAAAGGTAGTACAAAATGAAACCGTTTTTATGTAATTGATTTTAATTTTGCGAAGGCTTACAGAAATGGGCCTTCTTTACATCTTTAAAAGCCCATAACTTGAATGATTATGTTGTTATCTGCATTAAAATATAAAACTTCAAAGGTAGTAAAAAATATCACCGATTTTATGTCATTGATATTAATTTTGTGAAGGTTTACTGAATTGGGCCGTCTTTCCATCCCAAAGCCCATAACTTGGTCAAATTAACTCGGATCTCGATATGGCATACCTTAATGGGCTTGTGGAATGATTATGTTGTTATCTGCAAAATATATAACTTAAAATGTAGCTAAAAATATGACCGTTTTTATGTCATTGATTTTAATTTTGCGAAGGTTTACTGAAATGAGCCCATAACTTGGTCAAATGAACTCGGATTTCGATATGGCATACCTCTATGGGCTTGTGGAATGATTTGTTGTTATCTGCATTAAAATGTATAACTTTAAAGGTATTAAATAATATGACTGCTTTCATATCATTGATTTCAATTTTGCGAAGGTTTACAGAATTGGGCCTTCTTTCCATCTTTAGAAGCCCATAACTTGGTCAAATGAACTCGGATTTCGATATGGCATACCTTTATGGGCTTGTGGAATGATTTTGTTCTAATCTGTATTAAAATATATAACTTTAAAGGTAGTACAAAATATAACCGTTTTTATGTCATTGATTTTAATTTTGCGAAGGTTTACAGAAATGGGCCTTCTTTACATCTTTAAAAGCCCATAACTTGGTCAAAAGGACTCGGATTTCGATATGGCATACCTTTATGGGCTTGTGGAATGATATTGTTGATATCTGCATTAAATTATATAACTTTAAAGGTAGTAAAAAATATGATCGTTTTTATGGCATTGATTTCAATTTTCGAAGGCTTACTGAAATGGGCCTTCTTTCCATCTTTAAAAGCCCATAATTTGGTCAAATGAACTTGGACTTCGATATGGCATACCTTTATGGGCTTGTGGAATGATTATGTTGTTATCTGCATTAAAATATATAACTTTAAAGAAAGTAAAAAATTTGACCGTTTTTAAGTCATTGATTTTAATTTTGTGAAGGTTTACTGAAATGGGCCTTCTTTACATCTTTAAAAGCCCATAACTTGGTCAAATGAACTTGGATTTCGATATGGGATACCTTTATGGGCTTGTGGAATGATTATGTTGTTATCTGCATTAAAATATATAACTTTAAAGAAAGTAAAAAATTTGACCGTTTTTAAGTCATTGATTTTAATTTTGTGAAGGTTTACTGAAATGGGCCTTCTTTACATCTTTAAAAGCCCATAACTTGGTCAAAAGGACTCGGATTTCGATACGGCATACATTTATGGGCTTGGGGAATGATAATGTTGTTATCTGCATTAATATGTTTAACTTTAAAGGTAGTTAAAAATGTGACCATTTTTATGTCATTATTTTTAATTTTGCGAAGGTTTACTGACTTGGGCCTTCTTTCCAACTTTAAAAGCCCATAACTTGGTCAAATGAACTTGGATTTTTATATGACAAACCTTTATGGGCTTGTGGAATGATTTTGTTGTAATTGGTATTAAAATATATAACTTTAAAGGTAGTAAAAAATATGACCGTTTTTATGTCATTGATTTTAATTTTGCGTAGGTTTACTGAAATGGGCCTTCTTTCCATCTTTAAATGCCCATAACTTGGTCAAATGAACTCGGATTTCGATATGGCATACATTTATGGGCTTGTGGAATGATTATGTTGTTATCTTCATTAAAATATATAACTTTAAAGGTATTAAAAAATATCAAGGTGTACTGAAATGGGCCTTCTTTCCATCTTTAAAAGCCCATAACTTGGTCAAATGAACTCGGATCTTGATATGGCATACCTTTATGGTCTTCTGGAATGATTTTGTTGTAATCTGTATTAAAAAATATAATTCAAAACGTAGTTAAAAATATGACCGTTTTTATGTCATTGATTTTAATTTTGCGAAGGTTTACAGAAATGGGCCTTCTTTACATCTTTAAAAGCCCATAACTTGGTCAAAAGGACTCGGATTTCGATATGGCATATCTTTATGGGCTTGTGGAATGATTATGTTTTTATCTGCATTAAAATATATAACTTTAAAGATAGTAAAACATATGACCGTTTTTATGTCATTGATTTTAATTTTGCGAAGGTTTACTAAAATGGACCATCTTTCCATCTTTAAAAGCCCATAACTTGGTCAAATGAACTCGGATTTCGACATGGCAAACCTTTATGGGCTTGTTGTAATTGATTTTAATTTTGTGAAGGTTTACTGAAATGGGCCTTCTTTCCATCTTTAAAAGCCCATAACTTGGTCAAATGAACTTGGATTTCGATATGGGATACCTTTATGGGCTTGTGGAATGATTATGTTGTTATCTGCATTAAAATATATAACTTTAAAGGTAGTACAAAATGAAACCGTTTTTATGTAATTGATTTTAATTTTGCGAAGGCTTACAGAAATGGGCCTTCTTTACATCTTTAAAAGCCCATAACTTGGTCAAAAGGACTCGGATTTCGATACGGCATACATTTATGGGCTTGGGGAATGATAATGTTGTTATCTGCATTAATATGTTTAACTTTAAAGGTAGTTAAAAATGTGACCATTTTTATGTCATTATTTTTAATTTTGCGAAGGTTTACTGACTTGGGCCTTCTTTCCAACTTTAAAAGCCCATAACTTGGTCAAATGAACTTGGATTTTTATATGACAAACCTTTATGGGCATGTGGAATGATTTTGTTGTAATTGGTATTAAAATATATAACTTTAAAGGTAGTAAAAAATATGACCGTTTTTATGTCATTGATTTTAATTTTGCGTAGGTTTACTGAAATGGGCCTTCTTTCCATCTTTAAATGCCCATAACTTGGTCAAATGAACTCGGATTTCGATATGGCATACATTTATGGGCTTGTGGAATGATTATGTTGTTATCTTCATTAAAATATATAACTTTAAAGGTATTAAAAAATATCAAGGTGTACTGAAATGGGCCTTCTTTCCATCTTTAAAAGCCCATAACTTGGTCAAATGAACTCGGATCTCGATATGGCATACCTTTATGGTCTTGTGGAATGATTTTGTTGTAGTCTGTATTAAAAAATATAATTCAAAACGTAGTTAAAAATATGACCGTTTTTATGTCATTGATTTTAATTTTGCGAAGGTTTACAGAAATGGGCCTTCTTTACATCTTTAAAAGCCCATAACTTGGTCAAAAGGACTCGGATTTCGATATGGCATATCTTTATGGGCTTGTGGAATGATTATGTTTTTATCTGCATTAAAATATATAACTTTAAAGATAGTAAAACATATGACCGTTTTTATGTCATTGATTTTAATTTTGCGAAGGTTTACTAAAATGGACCATCTTTCCATCTTTAAAAGCCCATAACTTGGTCAAATGAACTCGGATTTCGACATGGCAAACCTTTATGGGCTTGTTGTAATCTGTACTAAAAAATATAATTCAAAACGTAGTTAAAAATATGACCGTTTTTATGTCATTGATTTTAATTTTGCGAAGTTTACTGAAATTGGCCTTCTTTCCATCTTTAAAGGCCCATAACGTGGTCAAATGAACTCGGATTTTGATATGGCATACCTTTATGGGCTTGTGGCATGATTATGTTGTTATCTGCATTAAAATATATAACTTTAAAGGTAGTGAAAATTATGATCGTTTGTACGTCATTGATTACAATTTTGCGAAGCCTTAAAAAAATATGACCGATTTTATGTCATTGATATTAATTTTGTGAAGGTTTACTGAATTGGGCCGTCTTTCCATCCCAAAGCCCATAACTTGGTCAAATTAACTCGGATCTCGATATGGCATACCTTAATGGGCTTGTGGAATGATTATGTTGTTATCTGCAAAATATATAACTTAAAATGTAGTTAAAAATATGACCGTTTTTATGTCATTGATTTTAATTTTGCGAAGGTTTACTGAAATGAGCCCATAACTTGGTCAAATGAACTCGGATTTCGATATGGCATACCTCTATGGGCTTGTGGAATGATTTGTTGTTATCTGCATTAAAATGTATAACTTTAAAGGTATTAAATAATATGACTGCTTTCATATCATTGATTTCAATTTTGCGAAGGTTTACAGAATTGGGCCTTCTTTCCATCTTTAGAAGCCCATAACTTGGTCAAATGAACTCGGATTTCGATATGGCATACCTTTATGGGCTTGTGGAATGATTTTGTTCTAATCTGTATTAAAATATATAACCTTAAAGGTAGTACAAAATATAACCGTTTTTATGTCATTGATTTTAATTTTGCGAAGGTTTACAGAAATGGGCCTTCTTTACATCTTTAAAAGCCCATAACTTGGTCAAAAGGACTCGGATTTCGATATGGCATACCTTTATGGGCTTGTGGAATGATATTGTTGATATCTGCATTAAATTATATAACTTTAAAGGTAGTAAAAAATATGATCGTTTTTATGGCATTGATTTCAATTTTCGAAGGCTTACTGAAATGGGCCTTCTTTCCATCTTTAAAAGCCCATAATTTGGTCAAATGAACTCGGACTTCGATATGGCATACCTTTATGGGCTTGTGGAATGATTATGTTGTTATCTGCATTAAAATATATAACTTTAAAGAAAGTAAAAAATTTGACCGTTTTTAAGTCATTGATTTTAATTTTGTGAAGGTTTACTGAAATGGGCCTTCTTTCCATCTTTAAAAGCCCATAACTTGGTCAAATGAACTTGGATTTCGATATGGGATACCTTTATGGGCTTGTGGAATGATTATGTTGTTATCTGCATTAAAATATATAACTTTAAATGTAGTACAAAATGAAACCGTTTTTATGTAATTGATTTTAATTTTGCGAAGGCTTACAGAATTGGGCCTTCTTTACATCTTTAAAAGCCCATAACTTGGTCAAAAGGACTCGGATTTCGATACGGCATACATTTATGGGCTTGTGGAATGATAATGTTTTTATCTGCATTAATATGTTTAACTTTAAAGGTAGTTAAAAATATGACCATTTTTATGTCATTATTTTTAATTTTGCGAAGGTTTACTGACTTGGGCCTTCTTTCCATCTTTAAAAGCCCATAGCTTGGTCAAATGAACTTGGATTTTTATATGACAAACCTTTATGGGCTTGTGGAATGATTATGTTGTTATCTTCATTAAAATATATAACTTTAAAGGTATTAAAAAATATCAAGGTGTACTGAAATGGGCCTTGTTTCCATCTTTAAAAGCCCATAACTTGGTCAAATGAACTCGGATCTCGATATGGCATACCTTTATGGTCTTGTGGAAGGATTTTGTTGTAATCTGTATTAAAAAATATAATTCAAAACGTAGTTAAAAATATGACCGTTTTTATGTCATTGATTTTAATTTTGCGAAGGTTTACAGAAATGGGCCTTCTTTACATCTTTAAAAGCCCATAACTTGGTCAAAAGGACTCGGATTTCGATATGGCAAATCTTTATGGGCTTGTGGAATGATTATGTTTTTATCTGCATTAAAATATATAACTTTAAAGATAGTAAAACATATGACCGTTTTTATGTCATTGATTTTAATTTTGCGAAGGTTTACTAAAATGGACCTTCTTTCCATCTTTAAAAGCCCATAACTTGGTCAAATGAACTCGGATTTCGATATGGCATACCTTTATGGGCTTGTGGCATGATTATGTTGTTATCTGCATTAAAATATATAACTTTAAAGGTAGTGAAAATTATGATCGTTTGTACGTCATTGATTACAATTTTGCGAAGCCTTACTGAAGTGGGCCTTCTCTCTATCTTTAAAAGCACATAACTTGGTCAAATTAACTCGGATTTCGATATGGCATACCTTTATGGGCTTGTGGAATGCTTATGTTGTTATCTGCATTAAAATATATAATTTTAAAGGTAGTAAAAAATATGACCGTTTTTATGTAATTGATTTTAATTTTGTGAAGGTTTACTGAAATGGGCCTTCTTTCCATCTTTAAAAGCCCATAACATGGTCAAATGAACTTGGATTTCGATATGGCATACCTTTATGGGCTTGTGGAATGATTATGTTGTTATCTGCATTAAAATGAATAACTTTAAAGGTAGTAAAAAATACGACCGATTTTATGTAATTGATTTTAATTTTGCGAAGGTTAACTGATATGGGCCTTCTTTCCATCTTTAAAAGCCAATAACTTGGTCAAATGAACTCGGATCTCCATATGGCTTGTGGAATGATAATGTTGTTATCTGCATTAAAATATATAACTTTAAAGGTAGTAAAAAATATGACCTTTTTTATGTCATTGATTTTAATTTTGCGAAGGTTTACTGAAATGGGCCCATAACTTGGTCAAATGAACTCGGATTTCGATATGGCATACCTCTATGGGCTTGTGGAATGATTTGTTGTTATCTGCTTTAAAATATATAACTTTAAAGGTAGTAAAATATATGACTGCTTTTATGTCATTGATTTTAAATTTGCGAACGTTTACTGACTTGGGCCTTCTTTCCATCTTTAAAAGCCCATAACTAGGTCAAATGAACTCGGATTTCGATATGGCATACCTCTATGGGCTTGTGGAATGATTTTGTTCTAATCTGTATTAAAATATATATATTTATATTTTGCGAGGGTTTACTGAAATGGGCCTTCTTTCCATCTTTAATAGCCCATAACTCGGATTTTGATATGGCAAATCTTTATGGGCTTGTGGAATGATTTTGTTGTATTCGGTATTAAAATATATAACTTTCAAGGTAGTAAAAAATATGACCGTTTTTATGTCATTGATTTTAATTTTGCGAAGGTTTACTGAAATGGGCCTTCTTTCCATCTTTAAATGCCCATAACTTGGTCAAATGAACTCGGATTTCGATATGGCATACCTTTATGGGCTTGTGAAATGATTATGTTGTTATCTGCATTAAAATATATATTTTTAAAGGTATTAGAAAATATGACCGTTTTTATGTCATTGATTTTAATTTTGCGAAGGTTTACTGAATGGGCCTTCTTTCCATCTTTAAAAGCCCACAACTTTGTCAAATGAATTCGGATTTTGATATGGCATACCTTTTTGGGCTTGTGGAATGATTTTGTTCAAACCTGTATTAAAATGTATAACTTTAAAAATAGTACAAAATATGGCCGTTTTTATGTCATTGATTTTAATTTTGCGAAGGCTTACTGAAATTGGCCTTCTTTCCGTCTTTAAAAGCCCATAACTTGGTCAAATGAACTCGGATTTCGATATGGCGTACATTTATGGGCTAGTGGAATGATTATGTTATTATCCGCATTTAAATATATAACTTTAAATGTTAAAAAAAATATGACTGTTTATATGTCATTGATGTTAATTTTGCGAAGGCTTACTGAAATTGGCCTTCTTTCCGTCTTTAAAAGCCCATAACTTGGTCAAATGAACTCGGATCTCCATATGGCATACCTTTATGGGCTTGTGGAATGATAATGTTGTTATCTGCATTAAAATATATAACTTTAAAGATAGTACAAAATATAACCGTTTTTATGTCATTGATTTTAATTTTGCGAAGGTTTACTGAATTGGGCCTTCTTTCCATCTTTAAAAGCCCATAATTTGGTCAAATGTACTCGGATTTCGATATAAAATTCCATTTTGGGCTTGTGGAATGATTTTGTTCTAATCTTTATTAAAATATATAACTTTAAAGGTAGTACAAAATATAACCGATTTTATGTCATTGATTTTAAATTTGCGAAGGTTTACAGAAATGGGACTTCCTTACATCTTTAAAAGCCCATAACTTGGTCTAAAGGACTCGGATTTCGATATGACATACCTTTTTGGGCTTGTGGAATGATTTTGCTGTAATATGTATTAAAAATTAAAATTTTAAAGGTAGTTAAAAATATGACCGTTTTTATGTCATTGATTTTAATTTTGCGAAGGCTTACTGAAATTGGCCTTCTTTCCGTTTTTAAAAGGCCATAACTTGGTCAAATGAACTCGGATTTTGATATGGCAAACCTTTATGGGCTTGTGGAATGATTTTGTTGTAATCGGTATTAAAATATATTACTTTAAAGGCAGTAAAAAATATGACCGTCTTTATGTCATTGATTTTAATTTTGCGAAGGTTTACTGAATTGGGCCTTCTTTCCATCTTTAAAAGCCCATTTTTTGGTCAAATGAACTCGGATTTCGATATAACATACCTTTTTGGGCTTGCGGAATGATTTTGTTGTAATCTGTATTAAAATATATAACTTTAAAGGTATTAGAAAATATGACCGTTTTTATGTCATTGATTTTAATTTTGCGAAGGTTTACTGAAATGGGCCTTTTTTCCATCTTTAAAAGCCCATAACTTGGTCAACTGAACTCGGATCTCGATATGCCATACCTTTTTGGGCTTGTGGAATGATTTTGCTGTAATATGTATTAAAAATTAAAATTCTAAAGGTAGTTAAAAATATGACCGTTTTTATGTCATTGATTTTAATTTTGCGAAGGCTTACTGAAATTGGCCTTCTTTCCGTTTTTAAAAGCCCATAACTTGGTCAAATGAACTCGGATTTCGATATGGCATATCTCTATGGGCTTGTGGAATGATTTGTTGTTATCTGCATTAAAATATATAACTTTAAAGGTAGTAAAAAATATGACTGCCTTTATGTCATTGATTTTAAATTTGCGAAGGTTGACTGAATTAGGCCTTCTTTCCATCTTTAAAAGCCCATAACTTGGTCAAATGAACTCGGATTTCGATATAACACACCTTTTTGGTCTTGTGGAATGATTTTGTTCTAATCTGTATTAAAATATATAACTTTAAAGGTAGTACAAAATATAACCGATTTTATGTCATTGATTTTAAATTTGCGAAGGTTTACAGAAATAAGACTTCCTTACATCTTTCAAAGCCCATAACTTGGTCTAAAGGACTCGGATTTCGATATGGCATACCTTTATGGGCTTGTGGAATGATTATGTTTTTATCTGCATTAAAATATATAACTTTAAAGATAGTAAAAAATATAACCGTTTTGATGTCATTGATTTATATTTTGCGGTGGTTTAATCAAATGGGCCTTCTTTCCATCTTTAAAAGCCCATAACTTGGTCAAATGAACTCGGATTTTGATATGGCAAATTTGATTTTAAATTTGCGAAGGTTTACTGAATTGGGCCTTCTTTCCATCTTTAAAAGCCCATAACTTGGTCAAATGAACTCGGATTTCGATATAACATACCTTTTTGGGCTTGTGGAATGATTTTGTTCTAAACTGTATTAAAATATATAACTTTAAAGGTAGTACAAAATATAACCGTTTTTATGTCATTGATTTTAAATTTGCGAAGGTTTACAGAAATGGGACTTCCTTACATCTTTAAAAGCCCATAACTTGGTCGAAAGGACTCGGATTTCGATATGGCATACCTTTATGGGCTTGTGGAATGATTATGTTTTTATCTGCATTAAAATATATAACTTTAAAGATAGTAAAAATTATAACCGTTTTTATGTCATTGATTTATATTTTGCGAAGGTTTACTGAAATGGGCCTTCTTTCCATCTTTAAAAGCCCATAACTTCGTCAAATGAACTCGGATTTTGATATGGCAAACCTTTATGGGCTTGTGGAATGATTTTGTTGTAATCGGTATTAAAATACATAACTTTAAAGGTATTAGAAAATATGACCGTTTTTACGTCATTGATTTTAGTTTTGCGAAGGTTTACTGAAATGGGCCTTTTTTCCATCTTTAAAAGCCCATATCTTGGTCAACTGAACTCGGATCTCGATATGACATACCTTTTTGGGCTTGTGGAATGATTTTGCTGTAATATGTATTAAAAATTAAAATTCTAAAGGTAGTTAAAAATATGACCGTTTTTATGTCATTGATTTTAATTTTGCGAAGGCTTACTGAAATTGGCCTTCCCGTCTTTAAAAGCCCATAACTTGGTCAAATGAACTCGGATTTCGATATGGCATACCTTTTTGGGCTTGTGGAATGATTTTGTTATAAACTGTATTAAAATATATAACTTTAAAGGTAGTACAAAATATAACCGTTTTTATGTCATTGATTTTAAATTTGCGAAGGTTTACAGAAATGGGACTTCCTTACATCTTTAAAAGCCCATAACTTGGTCGAAAGGACTCGGATTTCGATATGGCATACCTTTATGGGCTTGTGGAATGATTATGTTTTTATCTGCATTAAAATATATAACTTTAAAGATAGTAAAAATTATAACCGTTTTTATGTCATTGATTTATATTTTGCGAAGATTTACTGAAATGGGCCTTCTTTCCATCTTTGAAAGCCCATAACTTGGTCAAATGAACTCGGATTTTGATATGGCAAACCTTTATGGGCTTGTGGAATGATTTTGTTGTAATCGGTATTAAAATATATTACTTTAAAGGCAGTAAAAAATATGACCGTCTTTATGTCATTGATTTTAATTTTGCGAAGGTTTACTGAAATGGGCTTTATTTCCATCTTTAAATGCCCATAACTTGGTCAAATGAACTCGGATTTCGATATGGAATACCTTTATGGGCTTGTGAAATGATTATGTTGTTATCTGCATTAAAATATATAACCTTAAAAGTATTAAAAAATTTGACCGTTTTTATGTCATTGATTTTAATTTTGCGAAGGTTTACTGAAATGGGCCTTTTTTCCATCTTTAAAAGCCCATAACTTGGTCAACTGAACTCGGATCTCGATATGACATACCTTTTTGGGCTTGTGGAATGATTTTGCTGTAATATGTATTAAAAATTAAAATTCTAAAGGTAGTTAAAAATATGACCGTTTTTATTTCATTGATTTTAATTTTGCGAAGGCTTACTGACTGGCCTTCTTTCCGTCTTTAAAAGCCTATAACTTGGTCAAATGAACTCGGATTTCGATATGGCGTACCTTTATGGGCTAGTGGAATGATTATGTTGTTATCCGCATTAAAATATATAACTTTAAAGGTTAAAAAAAATATGACCGTTTATATGTCATTGATTTTAATTTTGCGAAGGTTTATTGAAATGGGCCTTTTTTCCATCTTTAAAAGCCCATAACTTGGTCAAATGAACTCGGATCTCGATATGACATACCTTTTTGGGCTTGTGGAATGATTTTGCTGTAAGATGTATAAAAATTAAAATTCTAAAGGTAGTTAAAAATATGACCGTTTTTATGTCATTGATTTTAATTTTGCGAAGGCTTACTGAAATTGGCCATCTTTCCGTCTTTAAAAGCCCATAACTTGGTCAAATGAACTCGGATTTCGATATGGCGTACCTTTATGGGCTTGTGGAACGATTATGTTGTTCTCCGCATTAAAATATATTACTTTAAAGGTAAAAAAAAATTTGACCGTTTTTATGTCATTGATTTTAATGTTGCGAAGGCTTACTGAAATGGGACCATAACTTGGTCAAATGAACTCGGATTTCGATATCGCATACCTCTATGGGCTTGTGGAATGATTTGTTGTTATCTGCATTAAAATATATAACTTTAAAGGTAGTTAAAAATATGACCATTTTTATGTCATTATTTTTAATTTCGCGAAGGTTTACTGAATGGGCCTTCTTTCCATTTTTAAAAGCCCATAACTTTGTCAAATGAATTCGGATTTTGATATGGCATACCTATTTGGGCTTGTGGAATGATTTTGTTCAAATCTTTTAAAACATATAACTTTAAAGGTAGTACAAAATCTAACCGTTTTTATGACATTGATTTATATTTTGCGAAGGTTTACTGAAATGGGCCATCTTTCCATCTTTAAAAGCCCATAACTGAGTCAAATGAACTCGGATTTTGATATGGCAATCTTTTATGGGCTTGTGGAATGATTTTGTTGTAATCGGTATTAAAATATATAACTTTAAAGGTAGTACAAAATATAACTGTTTTTATGTCATTGATTTTAATTTTGCGAAGGTTTACAGAAATGGGCCTTCTTTCCATCTGTAAAAGCCCTTAACTTGGTCAAAAGGACTCGGATTTCGATATGGCATACCTTTATGGGCTGTGGCATGATTATGTTGATATCTGCATTAAAATATATAACTTTAAAGGTAGTAAAAAATACTGAAATGGGCCTTCTTTCCATCTTTATAAGCCCATAGCTTGGTCAAATGAACTCGGATTTCGGTATGGCATACCTTTTTGGGCTTGTGGATTGATTTTGTTCAAATCTGTATTCAAATATATAATTTTAAAGGTGGTACAAAATATAACCGTTTTTATGACATTGATTTATGTTTTGCGAAGGTTTACTGAAATGGGCCATCTTTCCATCTTTAAAAGCCCATAGCTTGGTCAAATGAACTCGGATTTCGATATGGCACACCTTTATGGGCTTGTGGAATGATTATGTTGTTATCTGCATTAATATATTTAACTTTAAAGGTAGTTACAAATATGACCATTTTTATGTCATTATTTTTAATTTTGCGAAGCTTTACTGAATGGGCCTTCTTTCCATCTTTAAAAGCCCATAACTTGGTCAAATGAACTCGGATTTCGATATGGCACACCTTTATGGGCTTGTGGAATGATTATGTTCTTATCTGCATTAATATATTTAACTTTAAAGGTAGTTAAAAATATGACCATTTTGATGTCATTATTTTTAATATTGCGAAGGTTTTCAGAAATGGGCCTTCTTTCCATCTTTAAAAGCCCATAACTTGGTCAAATTAACTCGGATTTTAATATGGCAAACCTTTATGGGCTTGTGGAATGATTTTGTTGTAATCGGTATTAAAATATATAACTTTGAAGGTTTACTGAAATGGGCCTTCTTTCCATCTTTAAATGCCCATAACTTGGGCAAATGAACTCGGATTTCAATATGGCATACCTTTATGGGCTTGTGGAATGATTTTGTTGTAATCGGTATTAAAATATATAACTTTGAAGGTTTACTGAAATGGGCCTTCTTTCCATCTTTAAAAGCCCATAACTTGGTCAAATTAACTCGGATTTTAATATGGCAAACCTTTATGGGCTTGTGGAATGATTTTGTTGTAATCGGTATTAAAATATATAACTTTGAAGGTTTACTGAAATGGGCCTTCTTTCCATCTTTAAATGCCCATAACTTGAGCGAATGAACTCGGATTTCAATATGGCATACCTTTATGGTCTTTTGGAATGATTTTGTTGTAATCTGTATTAAAAAATATAATTCAAAACGTAGTTAAAAATATGACCGTTTTTATGTCATTGATTTTAATTTTGCTTACATCTTTAAAAGCCCATAACTTGGTCAAAAGGACTCGGATTTCGATGTGGCATATCTTTTTGGGCTTGTGGATTGATTTTGTTCAAATCTGTATTCAAATATATAATTTTAAAGGTGGTACAAAATATAACCGTTTTTATGACATTGATTTATGTTTTGCGAAGGTTTACTGAAATGGGCCATCTTTCCATCTGTAAAAGCCCTTAACTTGGTCAAAAGGACTCGGATTTCGATATGGCATACCTTTATGGGCTGTGGCATGATTATGTTGTTATCTGCATTCAAATATATAACTTTAAAGGTATTAAAAAATAAGACCGTTTTTATGTGATTGATTTTAATTTCGCGAAGGTTTACTGAAATAGGCCTTCTTTCCATCTTTAAAAGCCCATAACTTGGTCAAATGAACTCGGATCTCGATATGGCATACCTTTTGGGGTTGTGGAATGATTTTGTAGTCTGTATTAAAAAATATAATTCTATTCGTAGTTAAAAATATGACTGTTTTTATGTCATTGATTTTAATTTTGCGAAGATTTACTAAAATGGGCCTTCTTTCCATCTTTAAAAGCCCATATTTTTGTCAAATGAACTCGGATTTAGATATGGCATACCTCTATGGGCTTGTAGAATGATCTGTATTAAAAAATATTATTCTAATCGTAGTTAAAAATATGACCGTTTTTATGTCATTGATTTTAATTTTGCAAAGGTTTACTGAAATGTGCCTTCTTTCCATCTTTAAAAGCCCATATTTTGGTCAAATGAACTCGGATTTCGATATGGCATACCTCTATGGGCTTGTAGAATGATTATGTTGTTATCTGCATTAAAATATATATCTTTAAAGGAAGTAAAATATTTGACCGTTTTTATGTCATTGATATTAATTTTGCGAAGGTTTACTGAAATGGGCTTCTTTTCCATCTTTAAAAGGCCATAACTTTGTCAAATGAACTCGGATCTCGATATGACATACCTTTTTGGGCTTGTGGAATGATTTTGCTGTAATATGTATTAAAAAATAAAATTCTAAAGGTAGTTAAAAATATGACCGTTTTTATGTCATTGATTTTAATTTTGAGAAGGCTTACTGAAATTGGCCTTCTTTCCATCTTCAAAAGCCCATAGCTTGGTCAAATGAACTCGGATTTCGATATGGCGTACCTTTATGGGCTAGTGGAATGATTATGTTGTTATCCGCATTAAAATATATAACTTTAAAGGTAAAAACAAGGAAGAACGCTATAGTCGAGTATCTCGACTATCAGATACCCGTTACTCAAAGGGAGATATGCAAGCAGCAAAGCGAGATTAAAATGCGCCACCCACCGGCGGTAGACAGATTTAAGCGTTATGGGCGTTAGAGTGGGCGTGGCAAATTTATTTTTGGATCAATCGATAGGTATTGACGACACCAATACATTTCAGTTAAAATTTTTTATCTAGCATGCAAATTGTGGGCGTCACAGGTTTTCGCGGTTTGTGGGCGTTTAAGTGGGCTTGGTAAACTTTTTTTAGGTCAATCGATAGGTATTGATGAAAACAATACATTTCAGTTAAAATTTTGTATCTAGCATCAAAACTGTAGGAGTTACAGTTTTGGGCGGTTTGTGGGCGTTAGAGTGGGCGTGGCAGTGTACTGAAACAAACTTGCGCTGCGTAAGAAGCTCAGGAATCTGTACGCCAAATCTCAATAGCCTAGCTCTCATAGTTTCCGAGATCTCAGGGTTCATCCGGACAGACGGACATGGCGAGATCGACTCGGCTAGTGATCCTGATCAAGAATATATATACTTTATAGGGTCGGAAACGCTTTCCGACGAATCTAGTATACCCTTTTACTCTACGAGTAACGGTAAAACGATAAAACGGTAACGAGTAAAAAATATGACCGTTTTTATGTCATTGATTTTAATGTTGCGAAGGTTTAGTGAAATGGGCCCATAACTTGGTCAAATGAACTCCGATTTCGATATGGCATACCTCTATGGGCTTGTGGAATGATTTGTTGTTATCTGCATTAAAATATCTAACTTTCAAGGTAGCAAGAAATATGACTGCTTTTATGTCATTGATTTTAAATTTGCGAAGGTTTACTGAATTGGGCCTTCTTTCCATCTTTAAAAGCCCATAACTTGGTCAAATGAACTCGGATTTCGATATGGCATACCTCTATGGGCTTGTGGAATGATTTGTTGTTATCTGCATTTAAATATATAACTTTAAAGGTAGTAAAAACAAGGAAGAAC
Organism: Drosophila suzukii; assembly: GCF_043229965.1. Lineage (NCBI taxonomy): Eukaryota > Metazoa > Arthropoda > Insecta > Diptera > Drosophilidae > Drosophila > Drosophila suzukii. The sequence continues at coordinate 417,627 of NW_027255940.1, read as the reverse complement.
GCTATAGTCGAGTAGCTCGACTATCAGATACCCGTTACTCAGCTATTTGGAGATATGCAAGCAGCAAAGCGAGATTAAAATGCGCCACCTACCGGCGGTATACAGATTTAAGCGATATGGGCGTTAGAGTGGGCGTGGCAAATTTTTTTTTGGATCAATCGATAGGTATCGACGAGACCAATACATTTCAGTTAAAATTTTTTATCTAGCATGAAAATTGTGGGCGTCACAGGTTTTCGCGGTTTGTGGGCGTTAAAGTGGGCGTGGCAAACTTTTTTTTGGGTCAATCGATAGGTATTGATGAGAACAATACATTTCAGTTAAAATTTTTATTCTAGCATCAAAACTGTAGGAGCCACAGTTTTGGGCGGTTTGTGGGCGTTAGAGTGGGCGTGGCACTGTGCCGAAACAAACTTGCGCTGCGTAAGAAGCTCAGGAATCTGCACGCCAAATCTCAATAGCCTAGCTCCCATAGTTTCCGAGATCTCAGCGTTCATCCGGACGGACAGACAGACGGACAGACGGACAGACGGACATGGCTAGATCGACTCGGCTAGTGATCCTGATCAAGAATATATATACTTTGTGGGGTCGGAAACGCTTCCTTCTGCCTGTTACATACTTTCCGACGAATCTAGTATACCCTTTTACTCTACGAGTAACGGGTATAATTATGACTGCTTTTATGTCATTTATTTTAAATTTCCGAAGGTTTACTGAATTTGGCCTTCTTTCCATCTTTAAAAGCCCATAACTTGGTCAAATGAACTCGGATTTCGATATGGCATACCTTTTTTGGCTTGTGGAATGATTTTGTTCTAATCTTTTGAAAACATATAACTTTAAAGGTAGTACAAAATCTAACCGTTTTTATGTCATTGATTTTAATTTTGCGAAGGTTTATAGAAATGAGCCTTCTTTACATCTTTAAAAGCCCATAACTTGGTCAAAACGACTCGGACTTCGATATGGCATACCTTTATGGGCGTGGCATGATTATTTTGATATCTGCATTAAAATATATAACTTTAAAGGTAGTAAAGAATACTGAAATGGGCCTTCATTCCATCTTTAAAAGCCCATAACTTGGTCAAATGAACTCGGATTTCGATATGGCACACCTTTATGGGCTTGTGGAATGATTATGTTGTTATCTGCATTAATATATTTAACTTTAAAGGTAGTACAAAATATAACCGTTTTTATGACATTGATTTATATTTTGCGAAGGTTTACTGAAATGGGCCTTCTTTCCATCTTTAAAAGCCCATAACTTGGTCAAATGAACTCGGATTTCGATATGGCATACCTCTATGGGCTTGTGGAATGATTTGTTGTTATCTGCATTAAAATATATAACTTTAAAGGTATTAAAAAATATGACTGCTTTTATGTCATTGATTTTAAATTTGCGAAGGTTTACTGAATTGGGCCTTCTTTCCATCTTTAAAAGCCCATACTTTGGTCAAATGAACTCGGATTTCGATATGGCATACCTTTTTGGGCTTGTAGAATGATTATGTTGTTATCTGCATTAAAATATATAACTTTAAAGGTAGTAAAAAATTGGACCGTTTGTATGTCATTGATATTAATTTTGCGAAGGTTTACTGAAATGGGCCTTTTTTCCATCCTTAAAAGCCCATAACTTGGTCAAATGAACTCGGATCTCGATATGACATACCTTTTTGGGCTTGTGGAATGATTTTGCTGTAATATGTATTAAAAATTAAAATTCTAGAGGTAGTTAAAAATATGACAGTTCTTATGTCATTGATTTTAATTTTGCGAAGGCTTACTGAAATTGGCCTTCTTTCCGTCTTTAAAAGCCCATAACTTGGTCAAATGAACTCGGATTTCGATATGGCGTACCTTTATGGGCTAGTGGAATGATTAAAATTTATAACTTTAAAGGTAAAAAAAATATGACCGTTTTTATGTCATTGATTTTAATGTTGCGAAGGTTTACTGAAATGGGCCCATAACTTGGTCAAATGAACTCGGATTTCGATATGGCATACCTCTATGGGCTTGTGGAACGATTTGTTGTTATCTGCATTAAAATATATAACCTTAAAGGTAGTAAAAAATATGACTGCTTTTATGTCATTGATTTTAAATTTGCAAAGGTTTAGTGAATTGGGTCATCTTTCCATCTTTAAAAGCCCATAACTTGGTCATATGAACTCGGATTTTGATATGGCAAGCTTTTATGGGCTTGTGGAATGATTTTGTTGTAATCGGTATTAAAATATATAACTTTAAAGGTAGTACAAAATATAACCGTTTTTATGTCATTGATTTTAATTTTGCGAAGGTTTACAGAAATGGGCCTTCTTTCCATCTTTAAAAGCCCATAACTTGGTCAAAACGACTCGGACTTCGATATGGCATACCTTTATGGGAGTGGCATGATTATTTTGATATCTGCATTAAAATATATAACTTTAAAGGTAGTAAAGAATACTGAAATGGGCCTTCATTCCATCTTTAAAAGCCCATAACTTGGTCAAATGAACTCGGATCTCGATATGACATACCTTTTTGGGCTTGTGGAATGATTTTGCTGTAATATGTATTAAAAATTATAATTCTAAAGGTAGTTAAAAATATGACCGTTTTTATGTCATTGATTTTAATTTTGCGAAGGTTTACTGAAATGGGCCTTCTTTCCATCTTTAAAAGCCCATATCTTGGTCAAATGAACTCGGATTTCGATATGGCATACCTCTATGGGCTTGTGGAATGATTTGTTGTTATCTGCATTAACATATATAACTTTAAAGGTATTAACAAATATGACTGCTTTTATGTCATTGATTTTAAATTTGCGAAGGTTTAGTGAATTGGGTCATCTTTCCATCTTTAAAAGCCCATAACTTGGTCATAGGAACTCGGGCTTGTGGAATGATTTTGTTGTAATCGGTATTAAAATATATAACTTTAAAGGTAGTACAAAATATAACCGTTTATATGTCATTGATTTTAATTTTGCGAAGGTTTACAGAAATGGGCCTTCTTTCCATCTTTAAAAGCCCACAACTTCGTCAAATGAACTCGGATTTCGATATGGCATATGGCTTTTTGGGCTTGAATTGGGCCTTCTTTACATCTTTAAAAGCCCATAACTTGGTCAATAGGACGCGGGTTTCGATATGGCATACCTTTATGGGCTTGTGGCATGATTATGTTGATATCTGCATTAAAATATATAACTTTAAAGGTAGTAAAAAATACTGAAATGGGCCTTCTTTCCATCTTTAAAAGCCCATAACTTGGTCAAATGAACTCGGATTTCGATATGGCACACCTTTATGGGCTTGTGGAATGATTATGTTGTTATCTGCATTAATATATTTAACTTTAAAAGTAGTTAAAAATATGACAATTTTTATGTCATTATTATACCCGTTACTCGTAGAGTAAAAGGGTATACTAGATTCGTCGGAAAGTATGTAACAGGCAGAAGGAAGCGTTTCCGACCCCATAAAGTATATATATTCTTGATCAGGATCATTAGCCGAGTCGATCTAGCCATGTCCGTCTGTCCGTCTGTCTGTCCGGATGAACGCTGAGATCTCGGAAACTATGAGAGCTAGGCTATTGAGATTTGGCGTACAGATTCCTGAGCCTCTTACGCAGCGCAAGTTTGTTAGACTGCCACGCCCACTCTAACGCCCACAAACCGCCCAAAACTGTAACTCCTACAGTTTTAATGCTAGATAGAAAATTTTAACTGAAATGTATTGTTCTCATCAATACCTATCGATTGACCTAAAAAAAAGTTTGCCACGCCCACTTAAACGCCCAAAAACCGCGAAAACCTGTGACGCCCACAATTTGCATGCTAGATAAAAAATTTTAAATGAAATTTATTGGTGTCGTCAATACCTATCGATTGATCCAAAAATAAATTTGCCACGCCCACTCTAACGCCCATAACGCTTAAATCTGTCTACCGCCGGTAGGTGGCGCATATGGCATATCTCCATTTCCCTTTAATGGGTATCTGATAGTCGAGGTACTCGACTATAGCGTTCTTCCTTGTTTTTAATTTTGCGAAGGTTTACTGAATGGGCCTTCTTTCCATCTTTAAAAGCCCACAACTTGGTCAAATGAATTCGGATTTTGATATGGCATACCTTTTAGGGCTTGTGGAATGATGTTGTTCAAATCTGTATTAAAATGTATAACTTTAAAGGTAGTACAAAATATGGCCGTTTTTATGTCATTGATTTTAATTTTGCGAAGGTTTACTGAAATGGGCCTTCTTTCCATCTTTAAAAGCCGTTAACTTGGTCAAATGAACTCGGATTTTGATATGGCAAACCTTTATGGGCTTGTGGAATGATTATGTCGTTATCTGCATTAAAATATATATTTTTAAAGGTAGTAAAAAATATGACCGTTTTTATGTCATTGATTTTAATTTTGCGAAGGTTTACTGAAATGGGCCTTCTTTCCATCTTTAAAAGCCGTTAACTTGGTCAAATGAACTCGGATTTTTATATGGCAAACCTTTATGGGCTTGTGGAATGATTTTGTTTTAATCGATATTAAAATATATAACTTAAAAGGTTTACTGAAATGGGCCTTCTTAACATCTTTAAAAGCCCATAACTTGGTCAAATGAACTTGGATTTCGATATGGGATACCTTTATGGGCTTGCGGAATGATTATGTTGTTATCTGCATTAAAATATATAACTTTAAAGGTAGTACAAAATGAAACCGTTTTTATGTAATTGATTTTAATTTTGCGAAGGCTTACAGAAATGGGCCTTCTTTACATCTTTAAAAGCCCATTACTTGGTCAAAAGGACTCGGATTTCGATATGGCATACATCTATGGGCTTGTGGAATGATAATGTTGTTATCTGCATTAATATGTTTAACTTTAAAGGTAGTTAAAAATATGACCATTTTTATGTCATTATTTTTAGTTTTGCGAAGGTTTACTGAATGGGCCTTCTTTCCATTTTTAAAAACCCACAATTTGGTCAAATCAATTCGGATTTTGATATGGCATACTTTTATGGGCTTGTGGAATGATTTTGTTCTAATCTGTATTAAAATATATAACTTTAAAGGTAGTACAAAATATGACCGTTTTTATGTCATTGATTTCAATTTTGCGAAGGTTTACAGAATTGGGCCTTCTTTCCATCATTAAAAGCCCATAACTTGGTCAAATGAACTCGGATTTCGATATGCCATACCTCTATGGGCTTGTGGAATGATTTGTTGTTATCTGCATTAAAATATATAACTTTAAAGGTAGTAAAAAATGTGACTGCTTTTATATCATTGATTTTAATTTTGCGAAGGTTTACTGAAATGGGCCTTCTTTCCATCTTTAAAAGCCGTTAACTTGGTCAAATGAACTCGGATTTTGATATGGCAAACCTTTATGGGCTTGTGGAATGATTATGTCGTTATCTGCATTAAAATATATAACTTTAAAGGTAGTAAAAAATATGACCGTTTTTATGTCATTGATTTTAATTTTGCGAAGGTTTACTGAAATGGGCCTTCTTTCCATCTTTAAAAGCCCATATCTTGTTCAAATGAACTCGGATTTTTATATGGCAAACCTTTATGGGCTTGTGGAATGATTTTGTTTTAATCGATATTAAAATATATAACTTAAAAGGTTTACTGAAATGGGCCTTCTTAACATCTTTAAAAGCCCATAACTTGGTCAAATGAACTTGGATTTCGATATGGGATACCTTTATGGGCTTGCGGAATGATTATGTTGTTATCTGCATTAAAATATATAACTTTAAAGGTAGTACAAAATGAAACCGTTTTTATGTAATTGATTTTAATTTTGCGAAGGCTTACAGAAATGGGCCTTCTTTACATCTTTAAAAGCCCATTACTTGGTCAAAAGGACTCGGATTTCGATATGGCATACATCTATGGGCTTGTGGAATGATAATGTTGTTATCTGCATTAATATGTTTAACTTTAAAGGTAGTTAAAAATATGACCATTTTTATGTCATTATTTTTAGTTTTGCGAAGGTTTACTGAATGGGCCTTCTTTCCATTTTTAAAAACCCACAATTTGGTCAAATCAATTCGGATTTTGATATGGCATACTTTTATGGGCTTGTGGAATGATTTTGTTCTAATCTGTATTAAAATATATAACTTTAAAGGTAGTACAAAATATGACCGTTTTTATGTCATTGATTTCAATTTTGCGAAGGTTTACAGAATTGGGCCTTCTTTCCATCATTAAAAGCCCATAACTTGGTCAAATGAACTCGGATTTCGATATGCCATACCTCTATGGGCTTGTGGAATGATTTGTTGTTATCTGCATTAAAATATATAACTTTAAAGGTAGTAAAAAATGTGACTGCTTTTATATCATTGATTTCAATTTTGCGAAGGTTTACAGAATTGGGCCTTCTTTCCATCTTTAAAAGCCCATAACTTGGTCAAATGAGCTCCGATTTCGATATGGCATACCTTTATGGGCTTGTGAAATGATTTTGTTCTAATCTGTATTAATATATATAACTTTAAAGGTAGTACAAAATATAACCGTTTTTATGTTATTGATTTTAATTTTGCGAAGGTTTTCAGAAATGGGCCTTCTTTACATCTTTAAAAGCCCATAACTTGGTCAAAAGGACTCCGGTTTCGATATGGCATACCATTATGGGCTTGTGGAATGACTATGTTTTTATCTACATTAAAATATATAACATTAAATGTAGTTAAAAATATGACCGTTATTTTGTCATTGATTTTAATTTTGCGAAGGTTTACTGAAATGGGCCTACTTTCCATCTTTAAAAGCCCATAACTTGGTCAAAAGGACTCGGTTTTCGATATGGCATACCTTTATGGGCTTGTGGAATGATTATGTTTTTATCTGCATTAAATTATATAACTTTAAAGGCATTAAAAAATATGACCGTTTTTATGTCATTGATTTTAATTTTGCGAAGGTTTACTGAAATGGGCCTTCTTTCCATCTTTAAAAGCCCATATCTTGGTCAAATGAACTTGGATCTCGATATGGCATACATTTATGGGCTTGTGGAATGATTTTGTTCAAATCTGTATTAAAATATAACTTTAAAGGTAGTACAAAATATAACCGTTTTTATGACATTGATTTATATTTTACGAAGGTTTACTGGAATGAGCCATCTTTCCATCTTTAAAAGCCCATAACTTGGTCAAGTGAACTCGGATTTTTATATGGCAAGCTTTTATGGGCTTGTGGATTGATTTTGTTGTAATCGGTATTAAATTATATAACTTTAAAGGTAGTGCAAAATATAACCGTTTTTATGTCATTGATTTTAATTTTGCGAAGCTTTACAGAAATGGGCCTTCTTTACATCTTTAAAATCCCATAACTTGGTCAAAAGGACTCGGATTTTAATTTTGCGAAGGTTTACTGAAATGGGCCTTCTTTCCATCTTTAAAAGCCCATATCTTGGTCAAATGAACTTGGATCTCGATATGGCATACATTTATGGGCTTGTGGAATGATTTTGTTCAAATCTGTATTAAAATATAACTTTAAAGGTAGTACAAAATATAACCGTTTTTATGACATTGATTTATATTTTACGAAGGTTTACTGGAATGAGCCATCTTTCCATCTTTAAAAGCCCATAACTTGGTCAAGTGAACTCGGATTTTTATATGGCAAGCTTTTATGGGCTTGTGGATTGATTTTGTTGTAATCGGTATTAAATTATATAACTTTAAAGGTAGTGCAAAATATAACCGTTTTTATGTCATTGATTTTAATTTTGCGAAGCTTTACAGAAATGGGCCTTCTTTACATCTTTAAAATCCCATAACTTGGTCAAAAGGACTCGGATTTCGATATGGCATACCATTATGGGCTTGTGGAATGATTATGTTTTTATCTGCATTAAAATATATAACTTTAAATGTAGTTAAAAATATGACCGTTTTTATGTCATTGATTTTAATTTTGCGAAGGTTTACTGAAATGGGCCTACTTTCCATCTTTAAAAGCCCATTACTTGGTCAAAAGGACTCGGATTTCGATATGGCATACATTTATGGGCTTGTGGAATGATAATGTTGTTATCGGCATTAATATGTTTAACTTTAAAGGTAGTTAAAAATATGACCATTTTTATGTCATTATTTTTAATTTTGCGAAGGTTTACTAAATGGGCCTTCTTTCCATTTTTAAAAGCCCACAACTTGGTCAAATCAATTCGGATTTTGATATGGCATACTTTTATGGGCTTGTGGAATGATTTCGTTCTAATCTGTATTAAAATATATAACTTTAAAGGTAGTACAAAATATGACCGTTTTTATGTCATTGATTTCAATTTTGCGAAGGTTTACAGAATTGGGCCTTCTTTCCATCTTTAAAAGCCCATAACTTGGTCAAATGAACTCGGATTTCGATATGCCATACCTCTACGGGCTTGTGGAATGATTTGTTGTTATCTGCATTGAAATATATAACTTTAAAGGTAGTTCAAAATATGACTGCTTTTATATCATTGATTTCAATTTTGCGAAGGTTTACAGAATTGGGCCTTCTTTCCATCTTTAAAAGCCCATAACTTGGTCAAATGAGCTCCGATTTCGATATGGCATACCTTTTTGGGCTTGTGAAATGATTTTGTTCTAATCTGTATTAATATATATAACTTTAAAGGTAGTACAAAATATAACCGTTTTTATGTTATTGATTTTAATTTTGCGAAGGTTTTCAGAAATGGGCCTTCTTTACATCTTTAAAAGCCCATAACTTGGTCAAAAGGACTCGGGTTTCGATATGGCATACCATTATGGGCTTGTGGAATGACTATGTTTTTATCTACATTAAAATATATAACTTTAAATGTAGTTAAAAATATGACCGTTATTTTGTCATTGATTTTAATTTTGCGAAGGTTTACTGAAATGGGCCTACTTTCCATCTTTAAAAGCCCATAACTTGGTCAAAAGGACTCGGATTTCGATATGGCATACCTTTATGGGCTTGTGGAATGATTATGTTTTTATCTGCATTAAATTATATAACTTTAAAGGCATTAAAAAATATGACCGTTTTTATGTTTGCGAAGGTTTACAGAATTGGGCCTTCTTTCCATCTTTAAAAGCCCATAACTTGGTGAAATGAACTCGGATTTCGATATGCCATACCTCTATGGGCTTGTGGAATGATTTGTTGTTATCTGCATTGAAATATATAACTTTAAAGGTAGTTAAAAATATGACTGCTTTTATATCATTGATTTCAATTTTGCGAAGGTTTACAGAATTGGGCCTTCTTTTCATCTATAAAAGCCCATAACTTGGTCAAATGAGCTCCGATTTCGATATGGCATACCTTTATGGGCTTGTGAAATGATTTTCTTCTAATCTGTATTAATATATATAACTTTAAAGGTAGTGCAAAATATAACCGTTTTTATGTCATTGATTTTAATTTTGCGAAGGTTTACAGAAATGGGCCTTCTTTACATCTTTAAAATCCCATAACTTGGTCAAAAGGACTCGGATTTCGATATGGCATACCATTATGGGCTTGTGGAATGATAATGTTTTTATCTGCATTAAAATATATAACTTTAAATGTAGTTAAAAATATGACCGTTTTTATGTCATTGATTTTAATTTTGCGAAGGTTTACTGAAATGGGCCTACTTTCCATCTTTAAAAGCCCATAACTTGGTCAAATGAACTCGGATCTCGAAATGGCATACCTTTATGGGCTTGTGGAATGATTATGTTTTTATCCGCATTAAAATATATAACTTTAAAGGTAAAAAAAATATGACCATTTTTATGTCATTGATTTTAATTTTTCGAAGGTTTACTGAAATGGGCCCATAACTTGGGCAACTGAACTCGGATTTCGATATGGCATATCTTTATGGGCTTGTGGAATGATTATGTTGATATCTGCATTAAAATATCTAACTTTAAAGGTAGCAAAAAATATGACTGCTTTTATGTCATTGATTTTAAATTTGCGAAGGTTTACTGAATTGGGTCTTCTTTCCATCTTTAAAAGCCCATAACTTGGTCAAATGAACTCGGATTTCGATATGGAATACGTTTTTGGGCTTGTGGAATGATTTTGTTCTAATCTTTTTAAAATATATAACTTTAAAGGAAGTACAAAATATAACCGTTTTTATGTCATTGATTTTAATTTTGCGAAGGTTTACAGAAATGGGCCTTCTTTACATCTTTAAAAGCCCATAACTTGGTCAAATGAACTCGGATTTTGATATGGAAAACCTTTATGGGCTTGTGGAATGATTTTGTTGTAATCGGTATTAAAATATATAACTTTAAAGGTTTACTGAAATGGGCCTTCTTTCCATCTTTAAATGCCCATAACTTGGGCAAATGAACTCGGACTTCGATATGGCTCCATATGTTGTTATCTGCATTAAAATATATAACTTTAAAGGTATTAAAGAAAAGGACCGTTTTTATGTCATTGATTTTAACTTTGCGAAGATTTACTGAATTGGGCCTTCTTTCCATCTTTAAAAGCCCATAACTTGGTCAAATGAACTCGGATTTCGATATGCCATACCTCTATGGGCTTGTGGAATGATTTGTTGTTATCTGCATTAAAATATATAACTTTAAAGGTAGTAAAAAATGTGACTGCTTTTATATCATTGATTTCAATTTTGCGAAGGTTTACAGAATTGGGCCTTCTTTCCATCTTTAAAAGCCCATAACTTGGTCAAATGAGCTCCGATTTCGATATGGCATACCTTTATGGGCTTGTGAAATGATTTTGTTCTAATCTGTATTAATATATATAACTTTAAAGGTAGTGCAAAATATAACCGTTTTTATGTCATTGATTTTAATTTTGCGAAGGTTTACAGAAATGGGCCTTCTTTACATCTTTAAAATCCCATAACTTGGTCAAAAGGACTCGGATTTCGATATGGCATACCATTATGGGCTTGTGGAATGATAATGTTGTTATCTGCCTTAATATGTTTAACTTTAAAGGTATTTAAAAATATGACCATTTTTATGTCATTATTTTTAGTTTTGCGAAGGTTTACTGAATGGGCCTTCTTTCCATTTTTAAAAACCCACAATTTGGTCAAATCAATTCGGATTTTGATATGGCATACTTTTATGGGCTTGTGGAATGATTTAGTTCTAATCTGTATTAAAATATATAACTTTAAAGGTAGTACAAAATATGACCGTTTTTATGTCATTGATTTCAATTTTGCGAAGGTTTACAGAATTGGGCCTTCTTTCCATCATTAAAAGCCCATAACTTGGTCAAATGAACTCGGATTTCGATATGCCATACCTCTACGGGCTTGTGGAATGATTTGTTGTTATCTGCATTAAAATATATAACTTTAAAGGTAGTAAAAAATGTGACTGCTTTTATATCATTGATTTTAATTTTGCGAAGGTTTACAGAATTGGGCCTTCTTTCCATCTTTAAAAGCCCATAACTTGGTCAAATGAGCTCCGATTTCGATATGGCATACCTTTATGGGCTTGTGAAATGATTTTGTTCTAATCTGTATTAATATATATAACTTTAAAGGTAGTACAAAATATAACCGTTTTTATGTTATTGATTTTAATTTTGCGAAGGTTTTCAGAAATGGGCCTTCTTTACATCTTTAAAAGCCCATAACTTGGTCAAAAGGACTCCACAAGCCCATAATGGTATGCCATATCGAAACCGGAGTCCTTTTGACCAAGTTATGGGCTTTTAAAGATGTAAAGAAGGCCCATTTCTGAAAACCTTCGCAAAATTAAAATCAATAACATAAAAACGGTTATATTTTGTACTACCTTTAAAGTTATATATATTAATACAGATTAGAACAAAATCATTCCACAAGCCCATAATGGTATGCCATATCGAAACCGGAGTCCTTTTGACCAAGTTATGGGCTTTTAAAGATGTAAAGAAGGCCCATTTCTGAAAACCTTCGCAAAATTAAAATCAATAACATAAAAACGGTTATATTTTGTACTACCTTTAAAGTTATATATATTAATACAGATTAGAACAAAATCATTTCACAAGCCCATAAAGGTATGCCATATCGAAATCGGAGCTCATTTGACCAAGTTATGGGCTTTTAAAGATGGAAAGAAGGCCCAATTCTGTAAACCTTCGCAAAATTAAAATCAATGATATAAAAGCAGTCACATTTTTTACTACCTTTAAAGTTATATATTTTAATGCAGATAACAACAAATCATTCCACAAGCCCATAATGGTATGCCATATCGAAATCCGAGTTCATTTGACTATGTTTTTATCTACATTAAAATATATAACATTAAATGTAGTTAAAAATATGACCGTTATTTTGTCATTGATTTTAATTTTGCGAAGGTTTACTGAAATGGGCCTACTTTCCATCTTTAAAAGCCCATAACTTGGTCAAAAGGACTCGGTTTTCGATATGGCATACCTTTATGGGCTTGTGGAATGATTATGTTTTTATCTGCATTAAATTATATAACTTTAAAGGCATTAAAAAATATGACCGTTTTTATGTCATTGATTTTAATTTTGCGAAGGTTTACTGAAATGCGCCTTCTTTCTATCTTTAAAAGCCCATAAGTTGGTCAAATGAACTCGGATCTCGATATGGCATACATTTATGGGCTTGTGGAATGATTTTGTTCAAATCTGTATTAAAATATAACTTTAATGGTAGTACAAAATATAACCGTTTTTATGACATTGATTTATATTTTACGAAGGTTTACTGGAATGAGCCATCTTTCCATCTTTAAAAGCCCATAACTTGGTCAAGTGAACTCGGATTTTTATATGGCAAGCTTTTATGGGCTTGTGGAATGATTTTGTTGTAATCGGTATTAAATTATATAACTTTAAAGGTAGTGCAAAATATAACCGTTTTTATGTCATTGATTTTAATTTTGCGAAGCTTTACAGAAATGGGCCTTCTTTACATCTTTAAAATCCCATAACTTGGTCAAAAGGACTCGGATTTCGATATGGCATACCATTATGGGCTTGTGGAATGATTATGTTTTTATCTGCATTAAAATATATAACTTTAAATGTAGTTAAAAATATGACCGTTTTTATGTCATTGATTTTAATTTTGCGAAGGTTTACTGAAATGGGCCTACTTTCCATCTTTAAAAGCCCATTACTTGGTCAAAAGGACTCGGATTTCGATATGGCATACATTTATGGGCTTGTGGAATGATAATGTTGTTATCGGCATTAATATGTTTAACTTTAAAGGTAGTTAAAAATATGACCATTTTTATGTCATTATTTTTAATTTTGCGAAGGTTTACTGAATGGGCCTTCTTTCCATTTTTAAAAGCCCACAACTTGGTCAAATCAATTCGGATTTTGATATGGCATACTTTTATGGGCTTGTGGAATGATTTTGTTCTAATCTGTATTAAAATATATAACTTTAAAGGTAGTACAAAACATGACCGTTTTTATGTCATTGATTTCAATTTTGCGAAGGTTTACAGAATTGGGCCTTCTTTCCATCATTAAAAGCCCATAACTTGGTCAAATGAACTCGGATTTCGATATGCCATACCTCTATGGGCTTGTGGAATGATTTGTTGTTATCTGCATTAAAATATATAACTTTAAAGGTAGTAAAAAATGTGACTGCTTTTATATCATTGATTTCAATTTTGCGAAGGTTTACAGAATTGGGCCTTCTTTCCATCTTTAAAAGCCCATAACTTGGTCAAATGAGCTCCGATTTCGATATGGCATACCTTTATGGGCTTGTGAAATGATTTTGTTCTAATCTGAATTAATATATATAACTTTAAAGGTAGTACAAAATATAACCGTTTTTATGTTATTGATTTTATTTTTGCGAAGGTTTTCAGAAATGGGCCTTCTTTACATCTTTAAAAGCCCATAACTTGGTCAAAAGGACTCCGGTTTCGATATGGCATACCATTATGGGCTTGTGGAATGACTATGTTTTTATCTACATTAAAATATATAACATTAAATGTAGTTGAAAATATGACCGTTATTTTGTCATTGATTTTAATTTTGCGAAGGTTTACTGAAATGGGCCTACTTTCCATCTTTAAAAGCCCATAACTTGGTCAAAAGGACTCGGTTTTCGATATGGCATACCTTTATGGGCTTGTGGAATGATTATGTTTTTATCTGCATTAAATTATATAACTTTAAAGGCATTAAAAAATATGACCGTTTTTATGTCATTGATTTTAATTTTGCGAAGGTTTACTGAAATGGGCCTTCTTTCCATCTTTAAAAGCCCATAACTTGGTCAAATGAACTCGGATCTCGATATGGCATACATTTATGGGCTTGTGGAATGATTTTGTTCAAATCTGTATTAAAATATAACTTTAAAGGTAGTACAAAATATAACCGTTTTTATGACATTGATTTATATTTTACGAAGGTTTACTGGAATGAGCCATCTTTCCATCTTTAAAAGCCCATAACTTGGTCAAGTGAACTCGGATTTTTATATGGCAAGCTTTTATGGGCTTGTGGATTGATTTTGTTGTAATCGGTATTAAATTATATAACTTTAAAGGTAGTGCAAAATATAACCGTTTTTATGTCATTGATTTTAATTTTGCGAAGCTTTACAGAAATGGGCCTTCTTTACATCTTTAAAATCCCATAACTTGGTCAAAAGGACTCGGATTTCGATATGGCATACCATTATGGGCTTGTGGAATGATTATGTTTTTATCTGCATTAAAATATATAACTTTAAATGTAGTTAAAAATATGACCGTTTTTATGTCATTGATTTTAATTTTGCGAAGGTTTACTGAAATGGGCCTACTTTCCATCTTTAAAAGCCCATTACTTGGTCAAAAGGACTCGGATTTCGATATGGCATACATTTATGGGCTTGTGGAATGATAATGTTGTTATCGGCATTAATATGTTTAACTTTAAAGGTAGTTAAAAATATGACCATTTTTATGTCATTATTTTTAATTTTGCGAAGGTTTACTGAATGGGCCTTCTTTCCATTTTTAAAAGCCCACAACTTGGTCAAATCAATTCGGACTTTTATATGGCATACTTTTATGGGCTTGTGGAATGATTTCGTTCTAATCTGTATTAAAATATATAACTTTAAAGGTAGTACAAAATATGACCGTTTTTATGTCATTGATTTCAATTTTGCGAAGGTTTACAGAATTGGGCCTTCTTTCCATCTTTAAAAGCCCATAACTTGGTCAAATGAACTCGGATTTCGATATGCCATACCTCTACGGGCTTGTGGAATGATTTGTTGTTATCTGCATTGAAATATATAACTTTAAAGGTAGTTAAAAATATGACTGCTTTTATATCATTGATTTCAATTTTGCGAAGGTTTACAGAATTGGGCCTTCTTTCCATCTTTAAAAGCCCATAACTTGGTCAAATGAGCTCCGATTTCGATATGGCATACCTTTTTGGGCTTGTGAAATGATTTTGTTCTAATCTGTATTAATATATATAACTTTAAAGGTAGTACAAAATATAACCGTTTTTATGTTATTGATTTTAATTTTGCGAAGGTTTTCAGAAATGGGCCTTCTTTACATCTTTAAAAGCCCATAACTTGGTCAAAAGGACTCGGGTTTCGATATGGCATACCATTATGGGCTTGTGGAATGACTATGTTTTTATCTACATTAAAATATATAACTTTAAATGTAGTTAAAAATATGACCGTTATTTTGTCATTGATTTTAATTTTGCGAAGGTTTACTGAAATGGGCCTACTTTCCATCTTTAAAAGCCCATAACTTGGTCAAAAGGACTCGGATTTCGATATGGCATACCTTTATGGGCTTGTGGAATGATTATGTTTTTATCTGCATTAAATTATATAACTTTAAAGGCATTAAAAAATATGACCGTTTTTATGTTTGCGAAGGTTTACAGAATTGGGCCTTCTTTCCATCTTTAAAAGCCCATAACTTGGTCAAATGAACTCGGATTTCGATATGCCATACCTCTATGGGCTTGTGGAATGATTTGTTGTTATCTGCATTGAAATATATAACTTTAAAGGTAGTTAAAAATATGACTGCTTTTATATCATTGATTTCAATTTTGCGAAGGTTTACAGAATTGGGCCTTCTTTTCATCTATAAAAGCCCATAACTTGGTCAAATGAGCTCCGATTTCGATATGGCATACCTTTATGGGCTTGTGAAATGATTTTCTTCTAATCTGTATTAATATATATAACTTTAAAGGTAGTGCAAAATATAACCGTTTTTATGTCATTGATTTTAATTTTGCGAAGGTTTACAGAAATGGGCCTTCTTTACATCTTTAAAATCCCATAACTTGGTCAAAAGGACTCGGATTTCGATATGGCATACCATTATGGGCTTGTGGAATGATAATGTTTTTATCTGCATTAAAATATATAAATTTAAATGTAGTTAAAAATATGACCGTTTTTATGTCATTGATTTTAATTTTGCGAAGGTTTACTGAAATGGGCCTACTTTCCATCTTTAAAAGCCCATAACTTGGTCAAATGAACTCGGATCTCGAAATGGCATACCTTTATGGGCTTGTGGAATGATTATGTTTTTATCCGCATTAAAATATATAACTTTAAAGGTAAAAAAAATATGACCATTTTTATGTCATTGATTTTAATTTTTCGAAGGTTTACTGAAATGGGCCCATAACTTGGGCAACTGAACTCGGATTTCGATATGGCATATCTTTATGGGCTTGTGGAATGATTATGTTGATATCTGCATTAAAATATCTAACTTTAAAGGTAGCAAAAAATATGACTGCTTTTATGTCATTGATTTTAAATTTGCGAAGGTTTACTGAATTGGGTCTTCTTTCCATCTTTAAAAGCCCATAACTTGGTCAAATGAACTCGGATTTCGATATGGAATACGTTTTTGGGCTTGTGGAATGATTTTGTTCTAATCTTTTTAAAATATATAACTTTAAAGGAAGTACAAAATATAACCGTTTTTATGTCATTGATTTTAATTTTGCGAAGGTTTACAGAAATGGGCCTTCTTTACATCTTTAAAAGCCCATAACTTGGTCAAATGAACTCGGATTTTGATATGGAAAACCTTTATGGGCTTGTGGAATGATTTTGTTGTAATCGGTATTAAAATATATAACTTTAAAGGTTTACTGAAATGGGCCTTCTTTCCATCTTTAAATGCCCATAACTTGGGCAAATGAACTCGGACTTCGATATGGCTCCATATGTTGTTATCTGCATTAAAATATATAACTTTAAAGGTATTAAAGAAAAGGACCGTTTTTATGTCATTGATTTTAACTTTGCGAAGATTTACTGAATTGGGCCTTCTTTCCATCTTTAAAAGCCCATAACTTGGTCAAATGAACTCGGATTTCGATATGCCATACCTCTATGGGCTTGTGGAATGATTTGTTGTTATCTGCATTAAAATATATAACTTTAAAGGTAGTAAAAAATGTGACTGCTTTTATATCATTGATTTCAATTTTGCGAAGGTTTACAGAATTGGGCCTTCTTTCCATCTTTAAAAGCCCATAACTTGGTCAAATGAGCTCCGATTTCGATATGGCATACCTTTATGGGCTTGTGAAATGATTTTGTTCTAATCTGTATTAATATATATAACTTTAAAGGTAGTGCAAAATATAACCGTTTTTATGTCATTGATTTTAATTTTGCGAAGGTTTACAGAAATGGGCCTTCTTTACATCTTTAAAATCCCATAACTTGGTCAAAAGGACTCGGATTTCGATATGGCATACCATTATGGGCTTGTGGAATGATAATGTTGTTATCTGCCTTAATATGTTTAACTTTAAAGGTATTTAAAAATATGACCATTTTTATGTCATTATTTTTAGTTTTGCGAAGGTTTACTGAATGGGCCTTCTTTCCATTTTTAAAAACCCACAATTTGGTCAAATCAATTCGGATTTTGATATGGCATACTTTTATGGGCTTGTGGAATGATTTAGTTCTAATCTGTATTAAAATATATAAGTTTAAAGGTAGTACAAAATATGACCGTTTTTATGTCATTGATTTCAATTTTGCGAAGGTTTACAGAATTGGGCCTTCTTTCCATCATTAAAAGCCCATAACTTGGTCAAATGAACTCGGATTTCGATATGCCATACCTCTATGGGCTTGTGGAATGATTTGTTGTTATCTGCATTAAAATATATAACTTTAAAGGTAGTAAAAAATGTGACTGCTTTTATATCATTGATTTCAATTTTGCGAAGGTTTACAGAATTGGGCCTTCTTTCCATCTTTAAAAGCCCATAACTTGGTCAAATGAGCTCCGATTTCGATATGGCATACTTTTATGGGCTTGTGAAATGATTTTGTTCTAATCTGTATTAATATATATAACTTTAAAGGTAGTACAAAATATAACCGTTTTTATGTTATTGATTTTAATTTTGCGAAGGTTTTCAGAAATGGGCCTTCTTTACATCTTTAAAAGCCCATAACTTGGTCAAAAGGACTCCGGTTTCGATATGGCATACCATTATGGGCTTGTGGAATGACTATGTTTTTATCTACATTAAAATATATAACATTAAATGTAGTTAAAAATATGACCGTTATTTTGTCATTGATTTTAATTTTGCGAAGGTTTACTGAAATGTGCCTACTTTCCATCTTTAAAAGCCCATAACTTGGTCAAAAGGACTCGGTTTTCGATATGGCATACCTTTATGGGCTTGTGGAATGATTATGTTTTTATCTGCATTAAATTATATAACTTTAAAGGCATTAAAAAATATGACCGTTTTTATGTCATTGATTTTAATTTTGCGAAGGTTCACTGAAATGGGCCTTCTTTCCATCTTTAAAAGCCCATAAGTTGGTCAAATGAACTCGGATCTCGATATGGCATACATTTATGGGCTTGTGGAATGATTTTGTTCAAATCTGTATTAAAATATAACTTTAAAGGTAGTACAAAATATAACCGTTTTTATGACATTGATTTATATTTTACGAAGGTTTACTGGAATGAGCCATCTTTCCATCTTTAAAAGCCCATAACTTGGTCAAGTGAACTCGGATTTTTATATGGCAAGCTTTTATGGGCTTGTGGAATGATTTTGTTGTAATCGGTATTAAATTATATAACTTTAAAGGTAGTGCAAAATATAACCGTTTTTATGTCATTGATTTTAATTTTGCGAAGCTTTACAGAAATGGGCCTTCTTTACATCTTTAAAATCCCATAACTTGGTCAAAAGGACTCGGATTTCGATATGGCATACCATTATGGGCTTGTGGAATGATTATGTTTTTATCTGCATTAAAATATATAACTTTAAATGTAGTCAAAAATATGACCGTTTTTATGTCATTGATTTTAATTTTGCGAAGGTTTACTGAAATGGGCCTACTTTCCATCTTTAAAAGCCCATTACTTGGTCAAAAGGACTCGGATTTCGACATGGCATACATTTATGGGCTTGTGGAATGATAATGTTGTTATCTGCATTAATATGTTTAACTTTAAAGGTAGTTAAAAATATGACCATTTTTATGTCATTATTTTTAGTTTTGCGAAGGTTTACTGAATGGGCCTTCTTTCCATTTTTAAAAGCCCACAACTTGGTCAAATCAATTCGGATTTTGATATGGCATACTTTTATGGGCTTGTGGAATGATTTCGTTCTAATCTGTATTAAAATATATAACTTTAAAGGTAGTACAAAATATGACCGTTTTTATGTCATTGATTTCAATTTTGCGAAGGTTTACAGAATTGGGCCTTCTTTCCATCTTTAAAAGCCCATAACTTGGTCAAATGAACTCGGATTTCGATATGCCATACCTCTACGGGCTTGTGGAATGATTTGTTGTTATCTGCATTGAAATATATAACTTTAAAGGTAGTTAAAAATATGACTGCTTTTATATCATTGATTTCAATTTTGCGAAGGTTTACAGAATTGGGCCTTCTTTCCATCTTTAAAAGCCCATAACTTGGTCAAATGAGCTCCGATTTCGATATGGCATACCTTTTTGGGCTTGTGAAATGATTTTGTTCTAATCTGTATTAATATATATAACTTTAAAGGTAGTACAAAATATAACCGTTTTTATGTTATTGATTTTAATTTTGCGAAGGTTTTCAGAAATGGGCCTTCTTTACATCTTTAAAAGCCCATAACTTGGTCAAAAGGACTCGGGTTTCGATATGGCATACCATTATGGGCTTGTGGAATGACTATGTTTTTATCTACATTAAAATATATAACTTTAAATGTAGTTAAAAATATGACCGTTATTTTGTCATTGATTTTAATTTTGCGAAGGTTTACTGAAATGGGCCTACTTTCCATCTTTAAAAGCCCATAACTTGGTCAAAAGGACTCGGATTTCGATATGGCATACCTTTATGGGCTTGTGGAATGATTATGTTTTTATCTGCATTAAATTATATAACTTTAAAGGCATTAAAAAATATGACCGTTTTTATGTTTGCGAAGGTTTACTGAATTGGGCCTTCTTTCCATCTTTAAAAGCCCATAACTTGGTCAAATGAACTCGGATTTCGATATGCCATACCTCTATGGGCTTGTGGAATGATTTGTTGTTATCTGCATTGAAATATATAACTTTAAAGGTAGTTAAAAATATGACTGCTTTTATATCATTGATTTCAATTTTGCGAAGGTATACAGAATTGGGCCTTCTTTTCATCTATAAAAGCCCATAACTTGGTCAAATGAGCTCCGATTTCGATATGGCATACCTTTATGGGCTTGTGAAATGATTTTGTTCTAATCTGTATTAATATATATAACTTTAAAGGTAGTGCAAAATATAACCGTTTTTATGTCATTGATTTTAATTTTGCGAAGGTTTACAGAAATGGGCCTTCTTTACATCTTTAAAATCCCATAACTTGGTCAAAAGGACTCGGATTTCGATATGGCATACCATTATGGGCTTGTGGAATGATAATGTTTTTATCTGCATTAAAATATATAACTTTAAATGTAGTTAAAAATATGACCGTTTTTATGTCATTGATTTTAATTTTGCGAAGGTTTACTGAAATGGGCCTACTTTCCATCTTTAAAAGCCCATAACTTGGTCAAATGAACTCGGATCTCGAAATGGCATACCTTTATGGGCTTGTGGAATGATTATGTTTTTATCCGCATTAAAATATATAACTTTAAAGGTAAAAAAAATATGACCATTTTTATGTCATTGATTTTAATTTTTCGAAGGTTTACTGAAATGGGCCCATAACTTGGGCAACTGAACTCGGATTTCGATATGGCATATCTTTATGGGCTTGTGGAATGATTATGTTGATATCTGCATTAAAATATCTAACTTTAAAGGTAGCAAAAAATATGACTGCTTTTATGTCATTGATTTTAAATTTGCGAAGGTTTACTGAATTGGGTCTTCTTTCCATCTTTAAAAGCCCATAACTTGGTCAAATGAACTCGGATTTCGATATGGAATACGTTTTTGGGCTTGTGGAATGATTTTGTTCTAATCTTTTTAAAATATATAACTTTAAAGGAAGTACAAAATATAACCGTTTTTATGTCATTGATTTTAATTTTGCGAAGGTTTACAGAAATGGGCCTTCTTTACATCTTTAAAAGCCCATAACTTGGTCAAATGAACTCGGATTTTGATATGGAAAACCTTTATGGGCTTGTGGAATGATTTTGTTGTAATCGGTATTAAAATATATTACTTTAAAAGTAGTACAAAATATAACAGTTTTTATGTCCCTGATTTTAATTTTGCGAAGGTTTACAGAAATGGGCCTTCTTTACATCTTTAAAATCCCATAGCTTGGTCAAAAGGACTCGGATTTCGATATGGCATACCATTATGGGCTTGTGGAATGATTATGTTTTTATCTGCATTAAAATATATAACTTTAAAGGTATTAAAAAAAAGGACCGTTTTTATGTCATTGATTTTAAATTTGCGAAGATTTACTGATTTGGGCCTTCTTTCCATCTTTAAAAGCCCATAACTTGGTCAAATGAACTCGGATTTCGAAATGGCATACCTTTTTGGGCTTGTGAAATGATTTTGTTGTAATCTTTTTAAAATATATAACTTTAAAGGAAGTACAAAATATAACCGTTTTTATGTCATTGATTTGTATTTTGCGAAGGTTTACAGAAATGGGCTTTCTTTCCATCTTTAAAAGCCCATAACTTGGTCAAATGAACTCGGATTTTGATTTGGCAAGCCTTTATGGGCTTGTGGAATGATTTTGTTGTAATCGGTATTAAAATATATAACTTTAAAAGTAGTACAAAATATAACAGTTTTTATGTCATTGATTTGTATTTTGCGTAGGTTTACAGAAATGGGCTTTCTTTCCATCTTTAAAAGCCCACAGCTTGAACAAATGAACTCGGATTTCGATATGGCACACCTTTATGGGCTTGTGGAATGATTATGTTTTTATCTGCATTAAAATATATAACTTTAAAGGTAGTAAAAAATATGACCGTTTTTATGTCATTGATTTTAATTTTGCGAAGGTTTACTGAATGGGCCTTCTTTCCATCTTTAAAAGCCCATAACTTGGTCAAATGAACTCGGATTTCGATATGGCATACCTTTATGGCCTTGTGGAATGATTATGTTGTTATCTGCATTAAAATATATAACTTTAAAGGTATTAAAAAATATGACCGTTTTTAGGTCATTGATTTTAATTTTGCGAAGGTTTACTGAAATGGGCCTTCTTTCAATCTTTAAAAGCCCATAACTTGGTCAAATGAACTCAGATTTTGATATGGCAAGCCTTTATGGGCGTGTGGAATGATTTTGTTGTAATCGGTATTAAAATATATAACTTTAAAAGTAGCAAAAAATATGACTGCTTTTATGTCATTGATTTTAGATTTGCGAAGGTTTACTGAATTGGGCCTTCTTTCCATCTTTAAAAGCCCATAACTTGGTCAAATGAACTCGGATCTCGATATGGCATACCTTTATGAGCTTGTGGAATGATTTTGCCGTAATCTGTATTAAAAAAAAAATTCTTAAGGTAGTTAAATTAATTAAATTAGTTAATTTTGCGTAGGTTTACTGAAATTGGCCTTCTTTCCGTCTTTAAAAGCCCATAACGTGGTCAAATGAACTCGGATTTCGATATCGCATACCTTTATTGGCTTGTGGAATGATTATGTTGTTATCCGCATTAAAATATATAACCTTAAAGGTAGTAAAAAATATGACCGTTTTTATGTCATTGATTTTATTTTTTCGAAGGTTTACTGAAATGGGCCCATAACTTGGTCAAATGAACTCGGATTTCGATATGGCATACCTTTATGGGCTTGTGGCATGATTATGTTGATATCTGCATTAAAATACATAACTTTAAAGGTAAAAAAATGTGACCGTTCTAATGTCATTGATTTTAGTTTTTCGAAGGTTTACTGAAATGGGCCCATAACTTGGTCATATGAACTCGGATTTCGATATGGCATACCTCTATGGGATTGTGGAATGATTTGTTGTTATCTGCAAAATATCTAACTTTAAAGGTAGCAAAAAATATGACTGCTTTTATGTCATTGATTTTAGATTTGCGAAGGTTTACTGAATTGGGCCTTCTTTCCATCTTTAAAAGCCCATAACTTGGTCAAATGAACTCGGATTTCGATATAGCATACCTTTTTGGGCTTGTGAATGATTTTGTTCTAATCTTTTTAAAATATATAACTTTAAAGGAAGTACAAAATATAACCGTTTTTATGTCATTGATTTTAATTTTGCGAAGGCTTACAGAAATGGGCCTTCTTTACATCTTTAAAAGCCCATAACTTGGTCAAAAGGACTCGGATTTCGATATGGCATACCTTTATGGGCTTGTGGAATGATTATGTTGATATCTGCATTAAAATACATAACTTTAAAGGTAGTAAATAATATGACCGTTTTTATGTCATTGATTTTAATTTTGCGAAGGTTTACTGAAATGGGCCTTCTTTCCATCTTTAAAAGCCCATAACTTGGTCAAATGAACTCGGATTTCGATATGGCATACCCTCATGGGCTTGTGGAATGATTTTGTTGTTATCTGTATTAAAATATATAACAAGGTAGTACAAAATATAACCGTTTTTATGACATTGAATTATATCTTGCGAAGGTTTACTGAAATGGGCCTTCTTTCCATCTTTAAAAGCCCATAACTTGGTCAAATGAACTCGGATTTTTATATGGCAAGCCTTTATGGGCTTGTGGAATGATTTGGTTGTAATCGGTATTAAAATATATAACTTTAAAAGTAGTACAAAATATAACCGTTTTTATGTCATTGATTTTAATTTTGCGAAGGTTTACAGAAATGGGCCTTCTTTACATCTTTAAAATCCCATAACTTGGTCAAAAGGACTCGGATTTCGATATGGCATACCATTATGGGCTTGTGGAATGATTATGTTTTTATCTGCATTAAAATATATAACTTTAAAGGTAGTAAAAAATATGACCGTTTTTATGTCATTGATTTTAATTTTGCGAAGGTTTACAGCAGTGGTCGGCAGCGGCCTATCTAGTGATCATAGGGAAGTGTTCTGCCCATCCTCTGCTCGCTCACGTATAACGTACTTGTTCGTGTGACTTCGGCATGGGTCTTCGGGTCATTTTTTCTCAACTTCGGCGCGCTTTTTTGTTGCTGCGGCAGAGGATCTCAGTGCAAAGCAGAGAAACGTCTCGCTACAGCACGCCGCGCGCAAACTTCGTGTTTGTTACACTCACACTAATGCAAGGCAAACTTGTGATGGTACGTGTGTGCCGACCACTGGTTTACAGTAATGGGCCTTCTTTCCATCTTTAAAAGCCGATAACTTGGTCAAATGAACTCGGATCTCGATATGGCATACCTTTATGAGCTTGTGGAATGATTTTGCCGTAATCTGTATTAAAAAAAAAATTCTTAAGGTAGTTAAATTAATTAAATTAGTTAATTTTGCGTAGGTTTACTGAAATTGGCCTTCTTTCCGTCTTTAAAAGCCCATAACGTGGTCAAATGAACTCGGATTTCGATATCGCATACCTTTATTGGCTTGTGGAATGATTATGTTGTTATCCACATTAAAATATATAACCTTAAAGGTAGTAAAAAATATGACCTTTTTTATGTCATTGATTTTATTTTTTCGAAGGTTTACTGAAATGGGCCCATAACTTGGTCAAATGAACTCGGATTTCGATATGGCATACCTTTATGGGCTTGTGGCATGATTATGTTGATATCTGCATTAAAATACATAACTTTAAAGGTAGTAAAAAATATGACCGTTTTTATGTCATTGATTTTAATTTTGCGAAGGTTTACTGAAATGGGCCTTCTTTCCATCTTTAAAAGCCCATAACTTGGTCAAATGAACTCGGATTTCGATATGGCATACCTTTTTGGGCTTGTGGAATGATTATGTTGTTATCCGCACTAAAATATATAACTTTAAAGGTAAAAAAATGTGACCGTTCTAATGTCATTGATTTTAGTTTTTCGAAGGTTTACTGAAATGGGCCCATAACTTGGTCATATGAACTCGGATTTCGATATGGCATACCTCTATGGGATTGTGGAATGATTTGTTGTTATCTGCAAAATATCTAACTTTAAAGGTAGCAAAAAATATGACTGCTTTTATGTCATTGATTTTAGATTTGCGAAGGTTTACTGAATTGGGCCTTCTTTCCATCTTTAAAAGCCCATAACTTGGTCAAATGAACTCGGATTTCGATATAGCATACCTTTTTGGGCTTGTGAATGATTTTGTTCTAATCTTTTTAAAATATATAACTTTAAAGGAAGTACAAAATATAACCGTTTTTATGTCATTGATTTTAATTTTGCGAAGGCTTACAGAAATGGGCCTTCTTTACATCTTTAAAAGCCCATAACTTGGTCAAAAGGACTCGGATTTCGATATGGCATACCTTTATGGGCTTGTGGAATGATTATGTTGATATCTGCATTAAAATACATAACTTTAAAGGTAGTAAAAAATATGACCGTTTTTATGTCATTGATTTTAATTTTGCGAAGGTTTACTGAAATGGGCCTTCTTTCCATCTTTAAAAGCCCATAACTTGGTCAAATGAACTCGGATTTCGATATGGCATACCCTCATGGGCTTGTGGAATGATTTTGTTGTTATCTGTATTAAAATATATAACAAGGTAGTACAAAATATAACCGTTTTTATGACATTGAATTATATCTTGCGAAGGTTTACTGAAATGGGCCTTCTTTCCATCTTTAAAAGCCCATAACTTGGTCAAATGAACTCGGATTTTTATATGGCAAGCCTTTATGGGCTTGTGGAATGATTTGGTTGTAATCGGTATTAAAATATATAACTTTAAAAGTAGTACAAAATATAACCGTTTTTATGTCATTGATTTTAATTTTGCGAAGGTTTACAGAAATGGGCCTTCTTTACATCTTTAAAAGCCCATAACATGGTCAAAAGGATCGGATTTCGATATGGCATACCTTTATGGGCATGTGGAATGATTATGTTTTTATCTGCATTAAAATATATAACTTTAAATAAAGTTAAAATTATGACCGTTTTTATGTCATTGATTTTAATTTTGCGAAGGTTTACTGAAATGCCCATAGCTTGGTCAAATGAACTCGGATTTCGATATGGCACACCTTTATGGGCTTGTGAAATGATTATGTTGTTATCTGCATTAATATATTTAACTTTAAAGGTTGTTAAAAATATGACCATTTTTATGTCATTATTTTTAATTTTGCGAAGGTTTACTGAAATGGGCCTTCTTTCCATCTTTAAAAACCCATAACTTGGTCAAATTAACTCGGATTTCGATATGGCACACCTTTATGGGCTTGTGGAATGATTATGTTGTTTTCTGCATTAATATTTTTAACTTTAAAGGTAGTTAAAAATATGACCATTTTTATGTCATTATTTTTAATTTTGCAAAGGTTTACTGAAATGGGCCTTCTTTCCATCTTTAAAAGCCCATAACTTGGTCAAAAGGACTCGGGCTTTGATATGGCATACCTTTATGGGCTTGTGGAATGATTATGTTTATATCTGCGTTGAAATATATATTTTTAAATGTAGTCAAAATTATGACCGTTTTTATGTCATTGATTTTAATTTTGCGAAGGATTACTGAAATGGGCCTTCTTTTCATCTTTAAAAGCCCATAACTTGGTCAAATGAACTCGGATTTCGATATGGCACACCTTTTTGGGCTTGTGAAATGATTTTGTTGTAATCGGTATTAAAATATATAACTTTAAAGGTTTACTGAAATGGGCCTTCTTTCCATCTTTAAATGCCCATAACTCGGGCAAATGAACTCGGATTTTGATATGGCATACCTTTTTGGGCTTGTGGAATGATTATGTTGTTATCTGCATTAAAATATATAACTTTAAAGGTATTAAAAAATAAGACCGTTTTTATGTCATTGATTTTAATTTTGCGAAGGTTTACTGAAATGGGCCTTCTTTCCATCTTTAAAAGCCCATAACTTGGTCAAATGAACTCGGATTTCGATATGGCATACCTCTATGGGCTTGTGGAATGATTTGTTGTTATCTGCATTAAAATATATAACTTTAAAGGTAGTTAAAATTATGACTGCTTTTATATCATTGATTTCAGTTTGCGAAGGTTTACAGAATTGGGCCTTCTTTCCATCTTTAAGGGGTTATATACCTTTTTTTTTCAAAAAAACGACAAATTTTTTTTTTGCTGAATCCTTAAGTATATTTCCTAGAGAACATTTTCCCAAATTTTCATAGGGATCCGAATAATAGTTCGACGATGACTTGTAAGTTTGTCTGCTCGACTTCAATAGTTGCATATACTCAACGTAAAACTTTGAATGCGATTATCTTAAAGTCGTGTTTTTCCAAAAGTGCCTTTGCTGTGACCGCGATTGCACAAGAACTATTTGATCGATCTTCTTCATTTTTTTTTAAATTATTCGTAAAGATTGTGCCGAGTTCGTGAACGATTCAGTTTTTATGCCCCAATTTTGATTTTGCAGATCAGAATTTTTTAATAAAATTTTTAGAACTCGAAAAATCAACTTTTTGGAAAAATCGTTACTGTATGCAAAATAAACCAAATATTCTTGAAAATAATCGTTCACGAACTGGAAATAATACTACACTAATAAAAATTGTTTGGTTTTTTGATTTCAGTTGACGTGCTGGACTTCCATCGTGGTCACCGCGAGCCGCTATAAAAAAAGGGGTTCCGAGAGAATTGCCATAACTTCGTAAATTATTTATATTTTTTCAAGAACAAACGCTTGTTATTTCGATAAAAACATGTACTATCAATAAATAATAACTTCAGTGTCATAAAATAATTGCTACACACCTGAAAAAAAATGCAAAGTTCCCTCAATTTTTTCGCTCAATAAGGTATATAACCCCTTAAAAGCCCATAACTTGGTAATATGAACTCGGATTTCGATATGGCATACCTTTATGGGCTTGTGGAATGATTTTGTTCTAATCTGTATTAAAATATATAACTTTAAAGGTAGCACAAAATAGAACCGTTTTTATGTCATTGATTTTAATTTTGAGAAGGTTTACAGAAATGGGCCTTCTTTAAATCTTTAAAAGCCCATAGCTTGGTCAAAAGGACTCGGTCAAAAGGACTCGGATTTCGATATGGCATACCTTTATGGGCTTGTGGAATGATTATGTTTTTATCTGCATTAAAATATATAACTTTAAAGTAGTTAAAATTATGACCGTTTCTATGTCATTGATTTTAATTTTGCGAAGGTTTACTGAAATGGGCCTTCTTTCCATCTTAAAAAGCCCATAACTTGGTCAAATGAACTCGGATTTTGATATGGCAAACCTTTATGGGCTTGTGGATTGATTTTGTTGTAATCGGCATTAAAATATATAACTTTAAAGGTAGTAAAAAATATGACCGTTTATATGTCATTGATTTTAATTTTGCGAAGGTTTACTGCAATGGGCCTTCTTTCCATCTTTAAAAGCCCATAACTTGGTCAAATGAACTCGGAGCTCGATATGGCATACCTCTATGGGCTTGTGGAATGATTTTGCTGTTATCTGTATTAAAAAATATAATATTAAGCGTAGTTAAAAATATGACCGCTTTTATGTCATTGATTTTAATTTTGCAAAGGTTTACTGAAATGGGCCTTCTTTACATCCTTAAAAGCCCATATCTTAGTCAAATGAACTCGGATTTCGATATGGCATACCTCTATGGGCTTGTAGAATGATTATGTTGTTATCTGCACTAAAATATATAACTTTAAAGGTAGTACAAAATATAACCGTTTTTATGTCATTGACTTTAATTTTGCGAAAGTTTACTGAAATGGGCCTTCTTTCCATCTTTAAAAGCCCATAACTTAGTCAAATGAACTCTGATTTCGATATGGCATACCTCTATGGGCTTGTGGAATGATTTGTTGTTATCTGCATTAAAATATATAACTTTAAAGGTAGTACAAATTATGACTGCTTTTATATCATTGATTTTAATTTTGCGAAGGTTTACAGAATTGGGCCTTCTTTCCATCTTTAAGGGGTTATATACCTTTTTTTTTCAAAAAAACCACCAATTTTTTTTTTGCTGAATCCTAAAGTATATTTCCTAGAGAACATTTTCCCAAATTTTCATAGAGATCCGATTAATAGTTCGATGATGACTTGTAAGTTTGTCTGCTCGACTTCAATAGTTGCATATACTCAACGTAAAACTTTGAATGCGATTATCTTAAAGTCGTGTTTTTCCAAAAGTGCCTTTGCTATGACCGCGATTGCACAAGAACTATTTGATCGATCTTCTTCATTTTTTTTTAAACTATTCGTAATGATTGTGCCGAGTTCGTGAACGATTCAGTTTTTATGCGCCAATTTTGATTTTGCAGATCAGAATTTTTTAATAAAATTTTTAGAACTCGAAAAATCAACTTTTTGCAAAAATCGTTATTGTACGCAGAATAAACCAACTATTCTTGAAAATAATCGTTCACGAACTGGAAATAATACTACACTAATAAAAATTTTTTGGTTTTTTGATTTCAGTTGACCTGCTGGACTTCCATCGTGGTCACCGCGAGCCGCAATAAAAAAAAGGGTTCCGAGAGAATTGCCATAACTTCGTAAATTATTTATATTTTTTCAAGAACAAACGCTTGTTGTTTCGATAAAAACATGTTCTATCAATAAATAACAACTTCAGTGTCATAAAATAATTGCTACACACCTGAAAAAAGATCCAAAGTTCCCTCAATTTTTTCGCTCAATAAGGTATATAACCCCTTAAAAGCCCATAACTTGGTAATATGAACTCGGATTTCGATATGGCATACCTTTATGGGCTTGTGGAATGATTTTGTTCTAATCTGCATTAAAATATATAACTTTAAAGGTAGCACAAAATATAACCGTTTTTATGTCATTGATTTTAATTTTGAGAAGGTTTACAGAAATGGGCCTTCTTTAAATCTTTAAAAGCCCATAGCTTGGTCAAAAGGACTCGGTCAAAAGGACTCGGATTTCGATATGGCATACCTTTATGGGCTTGTGGCATGATTATGTTGATATCTGCATTAAAATATATAACTTTAAAGGTAGTAAGAAATATGATCGTTTTTATGGAATTGATTTCAATTTTCGAAGGCTTACTGAAATGCGCCTTCTTTCCATCTTTAAAAGCCCATAACTTGGTCAAACGAACTCGGATTTCGATATGGCATACCTTCATGGGCTTGTGGAATGATTATCTTGTTATCTGCATTAAAATATATAACTTTAAAGAGAGTAAAAAATATGACCGTTTTTATGTCATTGATTTTAATTTTGTGAAGGTGTACTGAAATGGGCCTTCTTTAGATCTTTAAAAGCCCATAACTTGGTCAAAAGGACTCGGATTTCGATATGGAACACCTTTATGGGCTTGTGGAATGATTATGTTGTTATCTGCATTAAGATATTTAACTTTAAAGGTAGGTAAAAAGATGACCATTTTTATGTCATTATTTTTAATTTTGCGAAGGCTTACTGAATGGGCCTTCTTTCCATTTTTAAAAGCCCACAACTTGGTCAAATGAATTCGGATTTTGATATGGCATACCTTTTTGGGCTTGTGGAATGATTTTGTTCAAATCTGTATTAAAATATATAACTTTAAAGGTAGTACAAAATATAACCGTTTTTATGTCATTGATTTTAATTTTGCGAAGGTTTTCAGAAATGGGCCTTCTTAACATCTTTAAATGTCCATAACTTGGTCAAATGAACTCGGATTTCGATATGGCATACCTTTATGGGCTTGTGGAATGATTATGTTGTTATCTGCATTTAACTATATAACTTTAAAGGTATTAAAAAATATGACCGTTTATATGTCATTGATTTTAATTTTGCGAAGGTTTACTGCAATGGGCCTTCTTTCCATCTTTAAAAGCCCATAACTTGGTCAAATGAACTCGGAGCTCGATATGGCATACCTCTATGGGCTTGTGGAATGATTTTGCTGTTATCTGTATTAAAAGGTCAGTCGCGATCAAACACTCCCCGAGTTAAGACGTGCCTAAAATTTACGCGGAAGCTGCGCTAGCGCTAAAGCCATTATTAACAGAACACAAAACAAAAGAAAACGAAGCAAATCAGTGGTTGATGACAAGCACCATCAAAGTGTTGTTGTTAACATGAACGACGACGAAGAAGAAACAACGGTTTGGAGCTGGCAGAGAGTAAAACCGAAGCCAAAGTCAATCAAGAGACCAAACCAAGTCTCTCCGATTCTACTAAAGAAAAAACTCGCTCTGGACTCTGCACCTAGCACCAGCTACAATCAATTTGCTATCCTAAGCGAAAGCACACCAAACAACGGAAATGAAGACGAAACCGAAGAACTGGACATGATAACTGAAGACACCTTAGATGAATCTGCCAAGCCGCCACCTATATTCTTATCTGAAGTTAGTGATATAAAAGGAATGTTAGCTTATCTCGAGACTAAAATCAAAAAAGAGCTTTTCTTTTATAAAGTTCAACGCGATGGCCATGTGAGAGTTATGGTAAAGACTATTGAGGAATACAGGAAACTTGTTAAAACTCTTAATACAGATTTTGTTAAATTTCACACATACCAGCTTAAACATGAGAGGGCTTTCAGAGTTGTTATTAAGAATTTACACTTCTCAACGGACATAGACTTAATTAAACAAGATGTGGAGTCCAAAGGTCACGCTGTTAGAAACATTAGTAATATTAAAAGTCGTGTAACCAAAGAGCCATTGAATTTGTTCTACTTAGACATTGAGCCCAACAATAAGAATTTAGATATTTACAAAGTTAAACACATTGGTAACGCAGTTGTCAATATAGAACCACCCCGTAAAACCAAAGAAATCGTTCAGTGCTATCGTTGCCAGGAATTTGGACACACAAAGTCATATTGTGCCAAATATCACAGATGTGTGAAATGCTCTTTTAACCATCCCAGCAACATTTGTCCAAAAGATAAAGAGCAACCAGCAAAATGTGCCAACTGCAACGAAGATCATGCTGCTAGTTACAAAGGGTGTAAAGTCTATCAGGAACTTATAACAAAAAAACTAGTAAGCGGACGCAACCACCTGAAAAACACCAAAGATGACAACAATAAAAATGACCCTGCTACCTCTCAATCATTTGCTCCGTTTAATAATTTTAGCCAAGAACCCAAAGATTATCAATCATACGCTCAAGTTGCTGCAGGAAATAGTATCTCGAACACGTCTTTAGAAAGAATAGAACAGCTCTTAGAAAAACAATTTCAGCTCACAAATAATTTACTTAACATGATAATGTTACTTGTAAATAAGCTATGCAAATAAATCTTAACTTAGGAATATGGAATGCCAATGGGCTTTCCAACCATGTCAATGAAATATCCTTATTTTTAAAAACAAATGCCATTGATGTCATGCTTGTTTCAGAAACACACTTCAGTAGCAAATCTTTTTTTAGAGTTATTGGGTACGACACAGTAAGGGCTGATCATCCGTCAGATCGAGCTCATGGAGGTGCTGCAATCATTGTCAAGCAGGGCCTTAAATTTCAAATAATGGACAGTACTAGGGAAAATGATATGCAGGCTGCCACAATTAAAATAAAATGTATGCACGCAGATGTATCAATAACAGCGATATATCTCCCACCTAGATTCACAATAAAAGAACTCGATTTTAAAAACTTTTTCCAAGGGCTGGGAACAAAGTTTATCGTGGGAGGCGACTTCAATGCCAAACATCCATGGTGGGGATCCAGATTGACTAACCCGAAGGGATCGGAGCTATACAAATGCATACGAAACAATAACATAGCATTGTCAACTGGTAAGCCCACATACTGGCCAACTGATAGTCAAAAAATTCTAGATTTGATTGATTTTGTATTATTCTCTGGAATTTCTTTATCACACATGCGAGTAATGGAGAGCTTTGACCTTAACTCAGATCATTCTCCAATAATAGCAACATATAGCACAATAGCCCATATGCTGGAAAAGCCCTATAAAGTCATAACAGCCTCTACTGACATCAACGCATTTAAAAGCTATTTAGAATCAGCTATAAGCCTGGACATTTCGTTAAAAACAGGAGAGGAAATAGACTATGCTGTGGAGCACTTTACAAATACAATTCATACAGCAAGCTATAGAAACACGAATCATGCTCTTAACCATCAACAACCAAATCAATTGTACCTTTCAATCGAACTTCGACAAAAAATACAAAATAAAAGGAATCTGCGAAAACGCTGGCAAGAAACTCGCTACCCTGCTGACAAAAGATTGTACAACAAGGCTGCTTCAGAGCTAAGGCAACTGCTGTCAAACTTACGCAATGAATCTCTAGCTGCGTATCTGAGAAATTTAGACCATAATTCCTGCAACAACGAATACAACCTGTGGAGGGCGACTAAATACCTAAAGAGACCAGCTAAAAGAAACATAAATATTCGTAAAAGCAATGGAACTTGGTGTAGGTCTAATACTGAACAAGCTGAAGCATTTGCACAACATCTTCACTCTGTATTTCAGCCAAACGAAATAAATAATTCTACAACCGAGACTGAAGTAGAACAATTTCTTGAGTCATCCTGCCAAATGAGCTTACCTATTAAAAGCATCAAATATGAAGAAGTTGTGGCAGAAATCAAATGCTTGAACAATAAAAAAGCACCAGGCCCTGATAAAATAGACGGCATCACCCTAAAAAGTTTACCAGCAAAATGCATTCGGCTTCTTACTCTTGTATTTAACGCGATCCTCAGACTAGACCACTTTCCAAGTCAATGGAAATGCGCAGAAATCATTATGATCCTAAAGCCAAACAAAACAGAAACTGAATTAACATCATACCGTCCCATTAGTCTGTTGACAATATTCTCGAAAGTGTTTGAAAAAATACTATTGAAGAGAATGTTGCCAATTTTGGACGAACTTTCCATCATTCCTGAATACCAATTCGGATTCAGGAGAGGTCATGGGATCCCTGAGCAATGTCACAGGGTCATTAATGATGTAGTATCTGCATTTGAAAACAAAAAATACTGCACAGCTGCATTCCTTGATGTTCAACAAGCGTTCGATCGAGTCTGGCACAATGGCTTATTGTACAAGATAAAGAAATGGCTACCTGCTCCGTACTTCTTATTGATCAAGTCGTATCTGACTAAAAGATGCTTTTACGTGCAACAGAAAAACGACACATCAACACTTTTCACCATCAACGCCGGCGTCCCACAAGGAAGCGTTTTGGGACCAATTCTCTACACCCTATATACGGCCGACATGCCAGTTACAAATAACTGCACTGTTGCAACATATGCTGATGATACAGCCGTTCTGGCCACAAGCAGATCCAGAATTGAAGCTTCTGAACTCCTGCAGTGTGAGCTAAGCCTAATTGAAGACTGGTTTCTTAGATGGAAAATTAGAATCAACTCCCTCAAATCCGTCCAAATAACTTTTTCGTTAAGACAAGGTAGCTGCCTAAATGTTACACTTAACGGCTCACCAATTCCACAAAGTAACTGTGTGAAGTATCTCGGCTTGCATCTCGACCGCAGATTAACATGGAAAA
This sequence comes from Drosophila suzukii, assembly GCF_043229965.1. Classification (NCBI taxonomy): domain Eukaryota; kingdom Metazoa; phylum Arthropoda; class Insecta; order Diptera; family Drosophilidae; genus Drosophila; species Drosophila suzukii. The sequence goes on along the minus strand of NW_027255940.1, from coordinate 382,451 downwards.
ACCACATTAAAGCAAAATGCCAGCAGCTCAGACTTAAAACACTAAAAATGTCCTGGTTGATAAGTCGAAAATCGGAAACCACTTTGGAAAACAAAATTCGCCTCTACAAATCCATACTGAAGCCTGTTTGGACCTACGCTATACAGCTCTGGGGAACTGCTAGCAACTCAAATATTGAGATACTTCAGCGTTACCAATCAAAAACTTTGCGACAAATTGTCAATGCTCCTTTTTACGTATCCAATGCAAATATTCATAAAGATCTTAATATTCCAACCATAAAAGAAGAAATAAATAAAACTAGTAAGAAATATATCGACAGACTTCACAACCACGAAAATAATTTAGCCTTAAGTCTAGTAGACAACAGTTTAACAGTAAGAAAACTGAAAAGATATCATATTCTCGATCTCCCTCATAGATAAATTCAACAAACAGGAAAGATGTTATATATAATAGCAGGGCTCACTGGAAAACTGCTATTTCTGTTAATTTAATATAAATTATACAATTTACTTATTGTTTAAACAAACAGATTGTAAATAAAAATAAAGATAAAGATAAAAAAAAAAAATCTGTATTAAAAAATATAATTCTAAGCGTAGTTAAAAATATGACCGTTTTTATGTCATTGATTTTAATTTTGCGAAGGTTTACTGAAATGGGCCTTCTTTACATCTTTAAAAGCCCATATCTTAGTCAAATTAACTCGGATTTCGATATGGCATACCTCTATGGGCTTGTAGAATGATTATGTTGTTATCTGCATTAAAATATATTACTTTAAAGGTAGTAAAAAATAGGACCGTTTATATGTCATTGACTTTAATTTTGCGAAAGTTTACTGAAATGGGCCTTCTTTCCATCTTTAAAAGCCCATAACTTGGTCAAATGAAATCGTATTTCGATATGACATACCTCTATGGGCTTGTGGAATGATTATGTTGTTATCTGCATTAAAATATATAACTTAAAATGTAGTTAAAAATATGACCGTTTTTATGTCATTGATTTTAATTTTGCGAAGGTATACTGAAATGGGCCTTCTTTCCATCCCATAACTTTGTCCATAACTTGGCCAAATGAACTCGGATCTCCATATGGCATAACTTTATGGGCTTGTGGAATGATAATGTTGTTATCTGCATTAAAATATATAACGTTAAAGGTAGTAAAATATATGACCGTTTTTATGTCATTGATTTTAATTTTGCGAAGGTTTACTGAAATGGGCCCATAACTTGGTCAAATGAATTCGCATTTTGATATGGCATACCTTTTTGGGCTTGTGGAATGATTTTGTACAAATCTGTATTAAAATATAGAACTTTAAGGGTAGTACAAAATAGAACCGTTTTTATGTCATTGATTTTAATTTTGCGAAGGTTTTCAGAAATGGGCCTTCTTTACATCTTTAAAAGCCAATAACTTGGTCAAAAGGACTCGGGCTTCGATATGGCATACCTTTATGGGCTTGTGGAATGATAATGTTAATATCTGCGTTAAAATATATAACTTTAAAGGTAGTTAAAAATATGACCATTTATATGTCATTATTTTTAATTTTGCGAAGGTTTACTGAATGGGCCTTCTTTCCATCTTTAAAAGCCATTAACTTGGTCAAATGAACTCGGATTTCGATATGGCACACCTTTATGGGCTTGTGGTATGATATTGTTGTTATCTGCATTAATATATTTAACTTTAAAGGTAGTAAAAAATATGACCGTTTTTATGTCATTGATTTTAATTTTGCGAAGGTTTACTGAAATGATCCCATAACTTGGTCAAATGAACTCGGATTTCGATATGGCATACCTCTATGGGCTTGTGGAATGATTTGTTGTTATCTGCATTAAAATATATAACTTTAAAGGTAGTAAAAATTATGACTGCTTTTATATCATTTATTTCAGTTTGCGAAGGTTTGCAGAATTGGGCCTTCTTTCCATTTTGAAAAGCCCACAACTTGGTCAAATGAATTCGGATTTTGATATGGCATACCTTTTTGGGCTTGTGGAATGATTTTGTTCAAATCTGTATTAAAATATATAACTTTAAAGGTAGTACAAAATATAACCGTTTTTATGTCATTGATTTTAATTTTGCGAAGGTTTTCAGAAATGGGCCTTCTTTACATCTTTAAAAGCCCATAACTTGGTCAAAAGGACTCGGGTTTCGATATGGCATACCTCTATGGGCTTGTGGAATGATTATGTTGTAATCGGTATTAAAATATATAACTTTAAAGGTAGTAAAAAATATGACCGTTTTTATGTCATTGATTTTAATTTTGCGAAGGTTTACTGAAATGAGCCTTCTTTCCATCTTTAAATGTCCATAACTTGGTCAAATGAACTCGGATTTCGATATGGCATACCTTTATAGGCTTGTGGAATGATTATGTTGTTATCTGCATTTAAATATAAAACTTTAAAAGTGGTAAAAAATATGACCGTTTTTATGTCATTGATTTTAATTTTGCGAAGGTTTACTGAAATGGGCCCATAACTTGGTCAAATGAATTCGGATTTTGATATGGCATACCTTTTTGGGCTTGTGGAATGATTTTGTTCAAATCTGTATTATAATATATAACTTTAAAGGTAGTACAAAATATAACCGTTTTTATGTCATTGATTTTAATTTTGCGAAGGTTTTCAGAAATGGGCCTTCTTTACATCTTTAAAAGCCCATAACTTGGTCAAAAGGACTCGGGTTTCGATATGGCATACCTCTATGGGCTTGTGGAATAATTATGTTTTTATCTACATTAAAATATATAACTTTAAATGTAGTTAAAATTATGACCGTTTTTATGTCATTGATTTTAATTTTGCGAAGGTTTACTGAAATGGGCCTTCTATCCATCTTTAAAAGCCCATAACTTGGTCAAATGAACTCGGATTTTGATATGGCAAACCTTTATGGGCTTGTGGAATGATTTTGTTGTAATCGGTATTAAAATATATAACTTTAAAGGTAGTAAAAAATATGACCGTTTTTATGTCATTGATTTTAATTTTGCGAAGGTTTACTGAAATGGGCCTTCTTTCCATCTTTAAATGTCCATAACTTGGTCAAATGAACTCGGATTTCGATATGGCATACCTTTATGGGCTTGTGGAATGATTATGTTGTTATCTGCATTAAAATATATTACTTTAAAGGTAGTAAAAAATAGGACCGTTTATATGTCATTGACTTTAATTTTGCGAAAGTTTACTGAAATGGGCCTTCTTTCCATCTTTAAAAGCCCATAACTTGGTCAAATGAACTCGTATTTCGATATGACATACCTCTATGGGCTTGTGGAATGATTATGTTGTTATCTACATTAAAATATATAACTTAAAATGTAGTTAAAAATATGACCGTTTTTATGTCATTGATTTTAATTTTGCGAAGGTATACTGAAATGGGCCTTCTTTCCATCCCATAACTTTGTCCATAACTTGGCCAAATGAACTCGGATCTCCATATGGCATAACTTTATGGGCTTGTGGAATGATAATGTTGTTATCTGCATTAAAATATATAACGTTAAAGGTAGTAAAATATATGACCGTTTTTATGTCATTGATTTTAATTTTGCGAAGGTTTACTTAAATGGGCCCATAACTTGGTCAAATGAATTCGCATTTTGATATGGCATACCTTTTTGGGCTTGTGGAATGATTTTGTACAAATCTGTATTAAAATATAGAACTTTAAGGGTAGTACAAAATATAACCGTTTTTATGTCATTGATTTTAATTTTGCGAAGGTTTTCAGAAATGGGCCTTCTTTACATCTTTAAAAGCCCATAACTTGGTCAAAAGGACTCGGGCTTCGATATGGCATACCTTTATGGGCTTGTGGAATGATAATGTTAATATCTGCGTTAAAATATATAACTTTAAAGGTAGTTAAAAATATGACCATTTATATGTCATTATTTTTAATTTTGCGAAGGTTTACTGAATGGGCCTTCTTTCCATCTTTAAAAGCCATTAACTTGGTCAAATGAACTCGGATTTCGATATGGCACACCTTTATGGGCTTGTGGTATGATATTGTTGTTATCTGCATTAATATATTTAACTTTAAAGGTAGTAAAAAATATGACCGTTTTTATGTCATTGATTTTAATTTTGCAAAGGTTTACTGAAATGATCCCATAACTTGGTCAAATGAACTCGGATTTCGATATGGCATACCTCTATGGGCTTGTGGAATGATTTGTTGTTATCTGCATTAAAATATATAACTTTAAAGGTAGTAAAAATTATGACTGCTTTTATATCATTGATTTCAGTTTGCGAAGGTTTACAGAATTGGGCCTTCTTTCCATTTTGAAAAGCCCACAACTTGGTCAAATGAATTCGGATTTTGATATGGCATACCTTTTTGGGCTTGTGGAATGATTTTGTTCAAATCTGTATTAAAATATATAACTTTAAAGGTAGTACAAAATATAACCGTTTTTATGTCATTGATTTTAATTTTGCGAAGGTTTTCAGAAATGGGCCTTCTTTTCATCTTTAAAAGCCCATAACTTGGTCAAAAGGACTCGGGTTTCGATATGGCATACCTCTATGGGCTTGTGGAATGATTATGTTTTTATCTACATTAAAATATATAACTTTAAATGTAGTTAAAATTATGACCGTTTTTATGTCATTGATTTTAATTTTGCGAAGGTTTACTGAAATGGGCCTTCTATCCATCTTTAAAAGCCCATAACTTGGTCAAATGAACTCGGATTTTGATATGGCAAACCTTTATGGGCTTGTGGAATGATTTTGTTGTAATCGGTATTAAAATATATAACTTTAAAGGTAGTAAAAAATATGACCGTTTTTATGTCATTGATTTTAATTTTGCGAAGGTTTACTGAAATGAGCCTTCTTTCCATCTTTAAATGTCCATAACTTGGTCAAATGAACTCGGATTTCGATATAGCATACCTTTATGGGCTTGTGGAATGATTATGTTGTTATCTGCATTTAAATATATAACTTTAAAGGTGGTAAAAAATATGACCGTTTTTATGTCATTGATTTTAATTTTGCGAAGGTTTACTGAAATGGGCCCATAACTTGGTCAAATGAATTCGGATTTTGATATGGCATACCTTTTTGGGCTTGTGGAATGATTTTGTTCAAATCTGTATTAAAATATATAACTTTAAAGGTAGTACAAAATATAACCGTTTTTATGTCATTGATTTTAATTTTGCGAAGGTTTTCAGAAATGGGCCTTCTTTACATCTTTAAAAGCCCATAACTTGGTCAAAAGGACTCGGGTTTCGATATGGCATACCTCTATGGGCTTGTGGAATGATTATGTTTTTATCTACATTAAAATATATAACTTTAAATGTAGTTAAAATTATGACCGTTTTTATGTCATTGATTTTAATTTTGCGAAGGTTTACTGAAATGGGCCTTCTATCCATCTTTAAAAGCCCATAACTTGGTCAAATGAACTCGGATTTTGATATGGCAAACCTTTATGGGCTTGTGGAATGATTTTGTTGTAATCGGTATAAAAATATATAACTTTAAAGGTAGTAAAAAATATGACCGTTTTTATGTCATTGATTTTAATTTTGCGAAGGTTTACTGAAATGGGCCTTCTTTCCATCTTTAAATGTCCATAACTTGGTCAAATGAACTCGGATTTCGATATGGCATACCTTTATGGGCTTGTGAAATGATTATGTTGTTATCTGCATTTAAATATATAACTTTAAAGGTAGTAAAAAATATGACCGTTTTTATGTCATTGATTTTAATTTTGCGAAGGTTTACTGAAATGGGCCCATAACTTGGTCAAATGAATTCGGATTTTGATATGGCATACCTTTTTGGGCTTGTGGAATGATTTTGTTCAAATCTGCATTAAAATATATAACTTTAAAGGTAGTACAAAATATAACCGTTTTTATGTCATTGATTTTAATTTTGCGAAGGTTTTCAGAAATGGGCCTTCTTTACATCTTTAAAAGCCCATAACTTGGTCAAAAGGACTCGGGTTTCGATATGGCATACCTCTATGGGCTTGTGGAATGATTATGTTTTTATCTACATTAAAATATACAACTTTAAATGTAGTTAAAATTATGACCGTTTTTATGTCATTGATTTTAATTTTGCGAAGGTTTACTGAAATGGGCCTTCTATCCATCTTTAAAAGCCCATAACTTGGTCAAATGAACTCGGATTTTGATATAGCAAACCTTTATGGGCTTGTGGAATGATTTTGTTGTAATCGGTATTAAAATATATAACTTTAAAGGTAGTAAAAAATATGACCGTTTTTATGTCATTGATTTTAATTTTGCGAAGGTTTACTGAAATGGGCCTTCTTTCCATCTTTAAATGTCCATAACTTGGTCAAATGAACTCGGATTTCGATATGGCATACCTTTATGGGCTTGTGGAATGATTATGTTGTTATCTGCATTTAAATATATAACTTTAAAGGTAGTAAAAAATATGACAATTTTTATGTCATTGATTTTAATTTTGCGAAGGTTTACTGAAATGGGCCCATAACTTGGTCAAATGAATTCGGATTTTGATATGGCATACCTTTTTGGGCTTGTGGAATGATTTTGTTCAAATCTGTATTAAAATATATAACTTTAAAGGTAGTACAATATATAACAGTTTTTATGTCATTGATTTCAATTTTGCGAAGGTTTACTGAAATGGGCCTTCTTTCCATCTTTAAAAGCCCATAACTTGGTCAAATGAACTCGGATCTCGATATGGCATACCTTTATGGGCTTGTGGAATGATTTTGCTGTTATTTGTATTAAAAAATATAATTCTAAGCGTAGTTAAAAATATGACCGTTTTTATGTCATTGATTTTAATTTTGCGAAGGTTTACTGAAATGGGCCTTCTTTACATCTTTAAAAGCCCATATCTTAGTCAAATGAACACGGATTTCGATATGGCATACCTCTATGGGCTTGTAGAATGATTATGTTGTTATCTGCATTAAAATATATAACTTTAAAGGTAGTAAAAAATAGGACCGTTTATATGTCATTGATTTTAATTTTGCGAAGGTTTACTGAAATGGGCCTTCTTTCCATCTTTAAAAGCCCATAACTTGGTCAAATGAACTTGGATTTCGATATGGCATACCTCTATGGGCTTGTGGAATGATTCTGTTGTTATCTGCATTAAAATATATAACTTAAAATGTAGTTAAAAATATGACCTTTTTTATGTCATTGATTTTAATTTTGCGAAGGTATACTGAAATGGGCCTTCTTTCCATCCCATAACTTTGTCCATAACTTGGCCAACTGAACTCGGATCTCCATATGGCATACCTTTATGGGCTTGTGGAATGATTATGTTGTTATCTGCATTTAAATATATAACTTTAAAGGTAGTAAAAAATATGACCGTTTTTATGTCATTGATTTTAATTTGCGAAGGTTTACTGAAATGGGCCCATAACTTGGTCAAATGAATTCGCATTTTGATATGGCATACCTTTTTGGGCTTGTGGAATGATTTTGTACAAATCTGTATTAAAATATATAACTTTAAAGGTAGTACAAAATATAACCGTTTTTATGTCATTGATTTTAATTTTGCGAAGGTTTTCAGAAATGGGCCTTCTTTACATCTTTAAAAGCCCTTAACTTGGTCAAAAGGACTCGGGCTTCGATATGGCATACCTTTATGGGCTTGTGGAATGATAATGTTTATATCTGCGTTAAAATATATAACTTTAAAGGTAGTTAAAACAAGGAAGAACGCTATAGTCGAGTACCTCGACTATCAGATACCCGTTACTCAGCTAAATGGAGATATGCAAGCAGCAAAGCGAGGTGAAAATGCGCCACCTACCGGCGGTATACAGATTTAAGCGTTATGGGCGTTAGAGTGGGTGTGGCAATTTTTTTTTGGATCAATCGATAGGTATTGACGAGACCAATACATTTCAGTTAAAATTTTTTATCTAGCATGAAAATTGTGGGCGTCACAGGTTTTCGCGGTTTGTGGGCGTAAGAAGCTCAGGAAAATCTCAATAGCCTAGCTCTCATAGTTTCCGAGATCTCAGCGTTCATCCGGACAGACAGACGGACAGACGGACATGGCTAGATCGACTCGGCTAGTGATCCTGATCAAGAATATATATACTTTGTGGGGTCGGAAACGCTTCCTTCTGCCTGTTACATACTTTCCGACGAATCTAGTATACCCTTTTACTCTACGAATAACGGGTATAAAAATATGACCATTTATATGTCATTATTTTTAATTTTGCGAAGGTTTACTGAATGGGCCTTCTTTCCATCTTTAAAAGCCCTTAACTTGGTCAAATGAACTCGGACTTCGATATGGCACACCTTTATGGGCTTGTGGAATGATAATGTTGTTATCTGCATTAATATATTTAACTTTAAAGGTAGTAAAAAATATGACCGTTTTTATGTCATTGATTTTAATTTTGCGAAGATTTACTGAAATGATCCCATAACTTGGTCAAATGAACTCGGATTTCGATATGGCATACCTCTATGGGCTTGTGGAATGATTTGTTGTTATCTGCATTAAAATATATAACTTTAAAGGTAGTAAAAATTATGACTGCTTTTATATCATTGATTTCAGTTTGCGGAGGTTTACAGAACTGGGCCTTCTTTCCATCTTTAAGGGTTTATATATTTTTTTTCTTAAAAAAAAGGAAACATTTTTTTTTGCTGAATCCTAAAGAATATTTCCTAGAGAACATTTTCCCAAATTTTCATAGAGATCCGAATAATAGTTCGACGATGACTTGTAAGTTTGTCTGCTCGACTTCAATAGTTGCATATACTCAACGTAAAACTTTGAATGCGATTATCTTAAAGTCGCGTTTTTCCAAAAGTGCCTTTGCTGTGACCGCGATTGCACAAGAACTAATTGATCGATCTTCTTCATTTTTTTAAATTATTCGTAATGATTGTGCCGAGTTCGTGAATGATTCAGTTTTTATGCGCCAATTTTGATTTTGCAAATCAGAATTTTTTAATAAAATTTTTAGAAACCGAAAAATCAACAAATTATTTATATTTTTTCAAGAACAAACGCTTGTTGTTTCGATAAAAACATGTACTATCAATAAATAATAACTTCAGTGTCATAAAATCCAAAGTTCCCTCAATTTGTTCGCTCAATAAGGTATATAACCCCTTAAAAGCCCATAACTTGGCCAACTGAACTCGGATCTCCATATGGCATACCTTTATGGGCTTGTGGAATGATTATGTTGTTATCTGCATTTAAATATATAACTTTAAAGGTAGTAAAAAATATGACCGTTTTTATGTCATTGATTTTAATTTTGCGAAGGCTTACAGAAATGGGCCTTCTTTACATCTTTAAAAGCCCATAACTTGGTCAAAAGGACTCGGATTTCGATATGGCATACCTTTATGGGCTTGTGGCATGATTATGTTGATATCTGCATTAAAATATATAACTTTAAAGGTAGTAAGAAATATGGTCGTTTTTACGGCATTGATTTCAATTTTCGAAGGCTTACTGAAATGGGCCTTCTTTCCATCTTTAAAAGCCCATAACTTGGTCAAATGAACTCGGATTTCGATATGGCATACCTTTATGGGCTTGTAGAATGATTATGTTGTTATCTGCATTAATATATTTAACTTTAAAGGTAGGTAAAAATATGACCGTTTTTATGTCATTGATTTTAATTTTGCGAAGGTATACTGAAATGGGCCTTCTTTCCATCCCATAACTTTGTCCATAACTTGGCCAAATGAACTCGGATCTCCATATGGCATACCTTTATGGGCCTGTGGAATGATTATGTTGTTATCTGCATTTAAATATATAACTTTAAAGGTAGTAAAAAATATGACCGTTTTTATGTCATTGATTTTAATTTTGCGAAGGTTTACTGAAATGGGCCCATAACTTGGTCAAATGAATTCGGATTTTGATATGGCATACCTTTTTGGGCTTGTGGAATGATATTGTTCAAATCTGTATTAAAATATATAACTCTAAAGGTAGTACAAAATACAACCGTTTTTATGTCATTGATTTTAATTTTGCGAAGGTTTTCAGAAATGGGCCTTCTTTACATCTTTAAAAGCCCATAACTTGGTCAAAGGACTCGGTCAAAAGGACTCGGATTTCGATATGGCATACCTTTATGGGCTTGTGGCATGATTATGTTGAGATCTGCATTAAAATATATAACTTTAAAGGTAGTAAAAAATATGATCGTTTTTATGGCATTGATTTCAATTTTGCGAAGGTTTACTGAAATGGTCATTCTTTCCATCTTTAAAAGCCCATAACTTGGTCAAATGAACTCGGATTTCGATATGGCATACCTTTATGGGCTTGTGGAATGATTTTGCTGTTATCTGTATTAAAAAATATAATTCTAAGCGTAGTTAAAAATATGACCGTTTTTATGTCATTGATTTTAATTTTGCGAAGGTTTACAGAAATGGGCCTTCTTTACATCTTTAAAAGCCCATAACTTGGTCAAAGGACTCGGTCAAATGGACTCGGATTTCGATATGGCATACCTTTATGGGCTTGTGGCATGATTATGTTGAGATCTGCATTAAAATATATAACTTTAAAGGTAGTAAAAAATATGACCGTTTTTATGTCATTGATTTTAATTTTGCGAAGGTTTACTGTAATGGGCCCATAACTTGGTCAAATGAATTCGGATTTTGATATGGCATACCTTTTTGGGCTTGTGGAATGATTTTGTTCAAATCTGTATTAAAATATATAACTTAAAAGGTAGTACAAAATATAACCGTTTTTATGTCATTGATTTTAATTTTGCGAAGGTTTTCAGAAATGGGCCTTCTTTACATCTTTAAAAGCCCATAGCTTGGTCAAAAGGACTCGGGCTTCGATATGGCATACCTTTATGGGCTTGTGGAATGATTATGTTTTTATCTGTATTAAAATATATAACTTTAAATGTAGTTAAAATTATGACCATTTTTATGTCATTGATTTTAATTTTGCGAAGGTTTTCAGAAATGGGCCTTCTTTACATCTTTAAAAGCCCATAACTTGGTCAAATGAACTCCGATTTCGATATGGCACACCTTTATGGGCTTGTGAAATGATTATGTTGTTATCTGCATTAATATATTTAACTTTAAAGGTAGTTAAAAATGAGAAGGGTAGCTATTCGAGTGGTGTAGGTTTATTTTAGGATAGTTGTGTTGGATATAAGGTTACATATAGAAATTATAACTATAAGTGTTCTGCGCACGTTCTGCTCTTGAGTTTATCTCTGTCTCGACTACCTTACATTTGTAGAGTCTGGTAACATTATAAAAAAAGGACTTATTCTACACTAATATTGAAGGTTTGGTATATACTATATTAGGCGCTGTTCACAGTCGGCCTCTCCTGACAAATCTCTGCGTCCTCGCAGGATTCATGGGGTGGATCATCTTCAAAGTCGTAATCTTCATCGGGCTCCTCCGGTGGCAGCTCACACCAGCGCTTCATCTTGTCGGACGAATACACCGACTTGTAGTGTCTCTGCTTTCTTTGTGCGTGAGGGATATCTTCTACAAGATATCTGTCGTTCGGCAGGACCTTGTTGATTATAAAAGATCCTTTGTAGCGCGGCTCCAATTTGCGTGATGTGCCTGTGCTGAATGGCTCATTCTCGACCAGCACAAGGTCTCCAAGGCTGTAAACAGTTGGCTTCGCAAGCTTGGCATCGTAGCGTTTCTTGGCGGCAGCTCGGTGATCGTTGACAGTTGTCGCAGCATCTGCTCTAAGTCGATCCAATTCCGCATCGGTTAGCATCTTTTGGTCTTGGCTTTGAATGATGTTGGTTATCGGGTTCTTCAGGATATCTCGCGGTTCATACCCATACAGGAGCTGAAAGGGAGAGCATTTAGTAGTACTATCTACATCTAGAACGTGTTTAGTTGCTGTACTTTTCACCGCTCGTACAATGGTGAATTTGGTGAATGCATCGACTATCACAAGAATATGCTCGTTTCTCTTGGAACTCTTCGGAAATGGCCCCAGGTGGTCCATGTGTATCGTGGAAAAGGGAATCGGCTTAATGTCATCGTAGTGGTACTGACCTTCCTGACGTCCACCTGGTGTTTTATAAAACGCATAGCCCACACAGGATTTTATGTAGCTTTTGACATAGTTTCGCATTCGGGGAAACCAAAATAAGTTTAGAATTCGTGCCATTGTCTTATCCGTGCTCATATGTCCGGCCTTATCGTGACATTCATGTAAAATGTGGAATCTCAACTGCCTCGGCACAACCCATAACAAATTGTTACCATGTTTTCGAAACAAGCGATCTTGCTCGATCACAGACTCGTCGGTCTCAGATTTCTTTTCCAATTTCATGTTTGCGACAATTTTCTGTATTTTCTCGTCCTGTAGTTGTATGGAAAATAGCCAGTCCTCTTCGTCGATAATCCTTTTTGCTATTTTCAGACTTGCGGTATCCATCTCTCGAGCATCTTCGAACGGCGCTCGACTGAGTGCGTCTACGTGGTTCATCTGTGTTCCTGCTCGATGAACGATATCTATATCGAATTCTTGAATGCGTAACCACCATCTTGCAATCCGGGGTATCAATTCTCGTTTCTCCATCGACGTCTTTAGGGCATTGCAGTCGGTGATAACCTTAATATTTTTGCCATAAATGTAGTATTTGAATCGCTCCAACGATTCCACGACGGCTAGAGCCTCAAGTTCGTAGCTGTGGTAATTTTTCTCCGGCTTAGAAGTAGCTCGGCTATAATAAGCGATTGGTTTCAGCTGGTCCTCCTCACGTTGTAGCAAAACTCCGGCTAAACCAACGGCGCTGGCATCGGTATGTAGTTCATGTTCTGCGTCTAGACGATAGCTGGTGACAACTGGATTTGATATTAGACATTTTTTTAATTCGTCGAAGGCTTCTTCTTGTGGCGCTTTCCACGAAAACGGCTGATCCTTGCGCAATAGGATTCTTAATGGCGCTGAAATGATGGCATATCCAGCAACGAATTTTCGGAAATAACCAGTGAGACCCAAAAACTTTCTCACATCGGTAACATTGGCTGGTTTCGGGAACATTCTGATGGCGTTCGTCTTAATTTCTCCAGGACTGATTCCTTCTGCGTGTATCTGGTGACCAAGGAATGTTATTGACTGCTTATATAACTCACATTTGTCCAGGTTTAACGTTAATCCGCACTCCTTTAAAACTTTTAGGATCCTCTCAAGCTTCTCGTACATCTCATCAAATGTTTGACTGCCAATAAGGATATCGTCCATGTAGTGTATCATGTCGCCTTTCTGCACTCTCTTTTGTAACTCTGCCATGAGTCGATTAAAAACCGCAGGTGCGTTCTTCAATCCGAACGGAAGTCGCTTGAATTCGTATAATCCATCTGTGGTGATAAAGGCAGTAAACTTTCGGCTCTCTGGGACTATCTCTATCTGATAGTATCCACTGTTGAGGTCTAGGGATGAGAAGTACTTAAACCTTTTCGCCTGCTGCAGACGTTCTTCGATGTTCGGCACTGGAAAATTCTCCTTCTTGATCAGCTTGTTTAGGCGGCGGTAATCGACGCACATTCGATCGCTACCATTCGGCTTCTTGATAAGCACCACCGGGCTGGCGTACTCTGATGTTGACAACGTGATGATGTCCTGCTTTAGCAGCTCGTCGACCATGCTGCTTACGATTTCTTTCTTTGGCTCGGATACTCGGTATGGGGCTGGTGCTACTACCTGATTGCTTTCGACGGTGATGTGTGCTTTGACCACGCTTGTCTTTCCTATGCCTTCCAATCCTGTCGGGAAAACATCGGCGAAGTTCTCCAGTAAGCTGCGCATCTGCTTACTTTCTTTGTCGTTCTGAAAATTTTCTAGCAGCTTCCCGATATTGGTGCTTACAGGGGTTGTCGGCTGATGGACTGCTCGTTTGATTTTAGAATCGCCTGACTCAAAGTTGAGCTCGAGATGAGCGGAGATGATGACGTCCTGTCCCAACAGAAAGTCCTCCTGCAATATATCGTTGTCTGCTATATACACTTTCGCTGTAATCGTCTTCCCATCGATATCCATATCCACAGTCATCGCTTCTGTGAGGATACATGAACCTCCGCAAATGCCTCTAATCTTCATAGAGCACTTGTGGCGCTTGGCGTTAATTTGCTCGGCAACCGATTGTCGGATGAGACTGGCTTGACTACCCGTGTCGATGAAGGCGCTGTAATCGTGCGAGTGTACGCAGATTTTCCTCGTGAAAAGTTTGTCCTGATTTGCGGCTCCTAAACGCATGACATTGGTGGCTTGGCATCTTCCATTTGGCTCGTGGAACTTGTTGCATTTGGTACAGCGTGACTTTTTCTTCTCCTTTGGACACGAATTGGCAAAGTGTCCTTTTTCTCCGCAGTTGTAGCATATAACGGATTCCTTTGTCCTTGGTGATTTAACATCGCTGTCTGGTTTCTGCTCGAAGTTGCTGGCTTTCGGTGAATACTCTTTCTTCCTCGTATTTGGCCGACATCGATTAACGAAATACGATTCGGCTGCATCACGAAGCTGAAACAGTACTCCTTTACCGTCTCCTTTGGTCGCCTGGTTGCATTGGCCATGTTGAAATGCACTTCTGCTTCGTCTGGATTTGCTCCGAACTCATCCTGTATAGCTTCGGCGAAGTTTTTCCACGTAGTGTGTAGAATTGGTGATGAATCAAGCCACATCTTGGCTGGACCTTTTAGCTTTGTATAAATGGCGAGTAACAGGAACTTCTCGTCCCACTGGTAGGCATCAGCCACTTTGATGACACGATCGATGAACTGATTGACTGAAATGGCGTTGTCGTCGTTGGGATCAAATTCTGGCAAGGTGTTGGCAATTTCCTTGACTGAAGCTTGCCTCACGTTGCTAGTAGCCTGTACAGGAATGCTCTCGTTGTTAACCTCGTTGATATTCAAATCGATTATTTGGTGCTGTTGCTGATTTCCTGCATGTGCTGGTGCTGCGTTTCCCATTTGAACGGTAACTAATTGAGCTAACATGTCCTTTAGTTCCTTCATCTCGTTTTGCAATTGTGAAATTGCTGCTGACTGTGCTGACATCGTTTCTTCTTGCTGCATGTTGATACCCACTGCTGCTGGCAGTTCTACGTCCTCCGATTGTTCAAACTGTATTAGTCCTTGAACCAATTCGGCTCTGGTGCCCGAAACTGACACGTTTCTAGATCTCAGCAGGAATCTTAACACGTCGCCTTTAAGATCTGCTATCTTCGGCATTTTAATGTTGTTTTAGCTACTAGGTTGACAGTTCTCTTTGCGAGCGAGACAACTATATGTACCTCACAAAGTTCTGCATCTGCTTTCTCCCTTGACCAATACACACAAACTCCTTGTATGCATGTATGTGCTCCGGCTTCTAGAAAATTCTGACTTGCATCGACTTGTAAAATTCACCAATACTCACAACCCCTTTGTGTGTATGTGCTTTGGCTTCTCTTGAGACTTCTGCTGCTCTTGAGACTTCTGCGGCCACATGCTCACTAAGAATCCTGATCTAACTGATATGCTTGACTCCACGGGTTCACTAAGATTCCCGATCTGCTTTCCTTGAATCCGCCTGCCACGTAGAACTGGAACACATCCGTAATTCGCAATTTAAGCTGTCACATAGACCTGGGAACAAATCCCATTGCGAACTTTCCACGCCGATGATTCTTGCTGCTTTCTTAGAGTTCTTTTCACAACTCCTCCGCTTCACACATATCCAACCACACTGATCCCACTTCTGAACTGAGAAGGGTAGCTTTTCGAGTGGTGTAGGTTTATTTTAGGATAGTTGTGTTGGATATAAGGTTACATATAGAAATTATAACTATAAGTGTTCTGCGCACGTTCTGCTCTTGAGTCTATCTCTGTCTCGACTACCTTACATTTGTAGAGTCTGGTAACATTATAAAAAAAGGACTTATTGTACACTAATATTGAAGGTTTGGTATATACTATATTAGGCGCTGTTCACAAAAATATGACCATTTTTATGTCATTATTATACCCGTTACTCGTAGAGTAAAAGGGTATACTACATAGATTTGTTGGAAAGTATGTAACAGGCAGAAGGAAGCGTTTCCGACCCCATAAAGTATATATATTCTTGATCAGGATCACTAGCCGAGTCGATCTAGCCATGTCCGTCTGTCCGTCTGTCCGTATGAACGCTGAGATCTCGGAAACTATGAGAGTTACAATACTGGGATTAGGCACGCAGATTCCTGAGATTCCTGCGCAGCGCAAGTTTGTTTCAGTAGAGTGCCACGCCCACTTTAACGCCCACAAACCGCCCAAAACTGTGGCTCCTACAGTTTTGATGCTAGATAAAAAATGTTAACTGAAATGTATTGTTCGCATCAATACCTATCGATTGACCCAAAAGTTTGCCACGCCCACTTTAACGCCCACAAACCGCGAAAACCTGTGACGCCCACAATTTTTATGCTAGATAAAAAATTTTAACCGGAATGTATTGTTGTCATCAATACCTATCGATTGGTCCAAAAAAAAGTTTGCCACGCCCACCTTACCGCCCACAAACCGCGAAAACCTGTGACGCCCACAATTTTCATGCTAGATAAACAAATTTAACTGAAATGTATTGGTCTCGTCAAAACCTATCAATTGGTCCAAAAAAAAATGTGCCACGCCCACTCTAACGCCCATAACGCTTAAATCTGTATATCGCCGGTAGGTGGCGCATTTTAATCTCGCTTTGCTACTTGCACATCTCTATTTAGCTGAGTAACGGGTATCTGATAGTCGAGGTACTCGACTACAGCGTTCTTCCTTGTTTTTAATTTTGCGAAGGTTTACTGAATGGGCCTTCTTTCCATCTTTAAAAGCCCATAACTTGGTCAAATGAACTCGGATTTCGATATGGCACACCTTTATGGGCTTGTGGAATTATTATGTTGTTATCTTCATTAATATATTTAACTTTAAAGGTAGTAAAAAATATGACCGTTTTTATGTCATTGATTTTAATTTTGCGAAGGTTTACTGAAATGGGCCCATAACTTGGTCAAATGAACTCGGATTTCGATATGGCATACCTCTATGGGCTTGTGGAATGATTTGTTGTTATCTGCATTAAAATATATAACTTTAAAGACTGCTTTTATATCATTGATTTCAATTTTGCGAAGGTTTACAGAATAGGGCCTTCTTTCCATCTTTAAGGGGTTATATACCTTTTTTTTTCAAAAAACGAAAAATTTTTTTTTTGCTGAATCCTAAAGTATATTTCCTAGAGAACATTTTCCCAAATTTTCATAGAGATCCGAATAATAGTTCGACGATGACTTGTAAGTTTGTCTGCTCGACTTCAATAGTTGCATATACTCAACGTAAAACTTTGAATGCGATTATCTTAAAGTCGTGTTTTTCCAAAAGTGCCTTTGCTGTGACCGCGATTGCACAAGAACTATTTGATCGATCTTCTTCATTTTTTTTAAATTATTCGTAATGATTGCGCCGAGTTCGTGAACGATTCAGTTTTTATGCGCCAATTTTGATTTTGCAGATCAGAATTTTTTAATAAAATTTTTAGAACTCGAAAAATCAACTTTTTGGAAATATCGTTA
The DNA here is from genome assembly GCF_043229965.1 of Drosophila suzukii. Lineage (NCBI taxonomy): Eukaryota > Metazoa > Arthropoda > Insecta > Diptera > Drosophilidae > Drosophila > Drosophila suzukii. The sequence goes on along the minus strand of NW_027255940.1, from coordinate 364,802 downwards.
CTGTATGCTGAATAAACCAAATATTCTTGAAAATAATCGTTCACGAACTGGAAATAATACTACACTAATAAAAATTTTTTGGTTTTTTGATTTCAGTTGACCTGCTGGACTTTCATCGTGGTCACCGCAAGCCGCTATAAAAAAAAGGGTTCCGAGAGAATTGCCATAACTTCGTAAATTATTTATATTTTTTCAAGAACAAACGCTTGTTGTTTCGATAAAAACATGTACTATCAATAAATAATAACTTCAGTGTCATAAAATAATTGCTACAAACCTGAAAAAAAATCCAAAGTTCCCTCAATTTTTTCGCTCAATAAGGTATATAACTCGTAACTCGTATAAAATGAACTCGAATTTCGATATGCCATACCTTTATGGGCTTGTGGAATGATTTTGTTCTAATCTGTATTAAAATATATAACTTTAAAGGTAGTACAAAATATGATCGTTTTTATGGCATTGATTTCAATTTTCGAAGGCTTACTGAAATGGGCCTTCTTTCCATCTTTAAAAACCCATTACTTGGTCAAATGAACTCGGATTTCGATATGCCATACCTTTATGGGCCTGTGGAATGATTATGTTGTTATCTGCATTAAAATATATAACTTTAAAGAGAGTAAAAAATATGACCGTTTTTATGTCATTGATTTTAATTTTGTGAAGGTGTACTGAAATGGGCCTTCTTTACATCTTTAAAAGCCCATAACTTGGTCAAATGAACTCCGATTTCGATATGGCATACCTTTATGGGCTTGTGGAATGATTTTGTTCTAATCTGTATTAAAATATATAACTTTAAAGGAAGTACAAAATATAACTGTTTGAGAAGGGTAGCTTTTCGAGTGGTGTAGGTTTATTTTAGGATAGTTGTGTTGGATATAAGGTTACATATAGAAATTATAACTATAAGTGTTCTGCGCACGTTCTGCTCTTGAGTACGACTCTGTCTCGACTACCTTACATTTGTAGAGTCTGGTAACATTATAAAAAAGGACTTATTCTACACTAATATTGAAGGTTTGGTATATACTATATTAGGCGCTGTTCACAGTCGGCCTCTCCTGACAAATCTCTGCGTCCTCGCAGGATTCATGGGGTGGATCATCTTCAAAGTCGTCATCTTCATCGGGCTCCTCCGGTGGCAGCTCACACCAGCGCTTCATCTTGTCGGACGAATACACCGACTTGTAGTGTCTCTGCTTTCGTTGTGCGTGAGGGATATCTTCTACAAGATATCTGTCGTTCGGCAGGACCTTGGTGATTATAAAAGGTCCTTTGTAGCGCGGCTCCAATTTGCGTGATGTGCCCGTGCTGAATGGCTCATTCTCGACCAGCACAAGGTCTCCAAGGCTGTAAACAGTTGGCTTCGCATGTTTGGCATCGTAGCGTTTCTTGGCGGCAGCTCGGTGATCGTTGACAGTTGTCGCAGCATCTGCTCTAAGTTGATCCAATTCCGCATCGGTTAGCATCTTTTGGTCTTGGCTTTGAATAATGTTGGTTATCGCGTTCTTTAGGATATCTCGAGGTTCATACCCATACAGGAGCTGAAAGGGAGAGCATTTAGTAGTACTATTTACCATGGTATTAATGCTCCACTGGATTGATCGGATATTGTCATCCCAACGCTTATCGATGTCATTGGAAGGTAACAACATTGACAAAATTATGCGATTTGTGCGCTCTGCGTGACCATTGGCTCTGGGTGTTCTTACAGCATTTAAAATGTGCTTCACATTGTTTGACTTACAGTACTTCTCGAAATCTTTTGACGTAAGTGCTGTACCACGATCTGTTACAATTCGATCTGGCATTCCCAGGTAGCTGGTTACATCTTGCAAGACATCCAGGACGTGTTTAGTTGCTGTGCTTTTCACCGCTCGTACAATGGTGAATTTGGTGAATGCATCGACTATTACCAAAATATGCTCGTTTCTCTTGGAACTCTTTGGAAATGGCCCCAGGTGGTCCATGTGTATCGTGGAAAAGGGAATCGGCTTGATGTCATCGTAGTGGTACTGACCTTCCTGACGTCCACCTGGTGTTTTATAAAACGCACAGCCCACACAGGATTTTATGTAGCTTTTGACATAGTTTCGCATTCGGGGAAACCAAAATAAGTTTAGAATTCTTGCCATAGTCTTATCCGTGCTCATATGTCCGGCCTTATCGTGACATTCATGTAAAATGTGGAATCTTAACTGCTTCGGCACAACCCATATAAAATTGTTGCCATGTTTTCGAAACAAGCGATCTTGCTCGATCACATACTCGTCGCTTTCAGATTTCTTTTCCAATTTCATGTTTGCGACAATTTTTTGTATTTTCTCGTCCTGTAGTTGTATGGAAAATAGCCAGTCCTTTTCGTCGATTATCGTTTTTGCTATTTTCAGACTTGCGGTATCCATCTCTCGAGCATCTTCGAACGGAGCTCGACTGAGTGCGTCTACGTGGTTCATCTGTGTTCCTGCTCGATGAACGATATCTATGTCGAATTCTTGAATGCGTAACCACCATCTTGCAATCCGGGGTACCAGTTCTCGTTTCTCCATCGACGTCTTTAGGGCATTGCAGTCGGTGACAACCTTTATCTTTTTGCCATAAATGTAGTATTTGAATCGCTCCAACGATACCACGACGGCTAGAGCCTCAAGTTCGTAGCTGTGGTAATTTTTCTCCGGCTTAGAAGTAGCTCGGCTATAATAAGCGATTGGTTTCAGCTGGTCCTCCTCACGTTGTAGCAAAACTCCGGCTAAACCAACGGCGCTGGCATCGGTATGTAGTTCATGTTCTGCGTCTAGACGATAGCTGGTGACAACTGGATTTGATATTAGACATTTTTTTAATCCGTCGAAGGCTTCTTCTTGTGGCGCTTTCCACGAAAACGGCTGATCCTTGCGCAATAGGATTCTTAATGGCGCTGAAATGATGGCATATCCAGCAACGAATTTTCGGAAATAACCAGTGAGACCCAAAAACTTTCTCACATCGGTAACATTGGCTGGTTTCGGGAACATTCTGATGGCGTTCGTCTTAATTACTCCAGGACTGATTCCTTCTGCGTGTATCTGGTGACCAAGGAATGTTATTGACTGCTTATATAACTCACATTTGTCCAGGTTTAGCGTTAATCCGCACTCCCTTAAAACTTTTAGGATCCTCTCAAGCTTCTCGTACATCTCATCAAATGTTTGACTGCCAATAAGGATGTCGTCCATGTAGTGTATCATGTCGCCTTTCTGCACTCTCTTTTGTAACTCTGCCATGAGTCGATTAAAAACCGCAGGTGCGTTCTTTAATCCGAACGGAAGTCGCTTGAATTCGTATAATCCATCTGTGGTGATGAATGCAGTAAATTTTCGGCTCTCTGGGACTATCTCTATCTGATAGTATCCACTGTTGAGGTCTAGGGATGAGAAATACTTAAATCTTTTCGCCTGCTGCAGACGTTCTTCGATGTTTGGCACTGGAAAATTCTCCTTCTTGATCAGCTTGTTTAGGCGGCGGTAATCGACGCACATTCGATCGCTACCATTCGGCTTCTTGATGAGCACCACCGGGCTGGCGTACTCTGATGTTGACAACGTGATGATGTCCTGCTTTAGCAGCTCGTCGTCCATGCTGCTTACGATTTCTTTCTTTGGCTCGGATACTCGGTATGGGGCTTGTGCTACTACCTGATTGCTTTCGACGGTGATGTCTGCTTTGACCACGCTTGTCTTTCCTATGCCTTCCAATCCTGTCGAGAAAACATCGGCGAAGTTCTCCAGTAAGCTGCGCATTTGCTTACATTCTTTGTCGTTCTTAAAATTTTCTAGCAGCTTCCCGATATTGGTGCTTACAGGGGTTGTTGGCTGATGGACTGCTCGTTCGATTTTAGAATCGCCTGACTTAAAGTTGAGCTCGAGATGAGCGGAGATGATGACGTCCTGTCCCAACAGAAAGTCCTCCTGCAATATATCGTTGTCTGCTATATACACTTTCGCTGTAATCGTCTTCCCATCGATATCCATTTCCACAGTCATCGCTTCTGTGAGGATACATGAACCTCCGCAAATGCCTCTAATCTTCATAGAGCACTTGTGGCGCTTGGCGTTAATTTGCTCGGCAACTGGTTGTCGGATGAGACTAGCTTGACTACCCGTGTCGATGAAGGCGCTGTAATCGTGCGAGTGTACGCAGATTTTCCTCGTGAAAAGTTTGTCCTGATTTGCGGCTCCTACACGCATGACATTGGTGGCTTGGCAACTTCCATTTGGCTCGTGGAACTTGTTGCATTTGGTACAGCGTGACTTTTTCTTCTCCTTTGGACACGAATTGGCAAAGTGTCCTTTTTCTCCGCAGTTGTAGCATATAACGGATTCCTTTGTCCTTGGTGATTTAACATCGCTGTCTGGTTTCTGCTCGAAGTTGCGGGCTTTCGGTGAATACTCTTTCTTGCTCGTATTTGGCCGACATCGATTAACGAAATACGATTCGGCTGCATCACGAAGCTGTTTCATTGTGGCGAAATGAATTGCTGCAATACTGTTTTGCAATTCACGATGCTGTAGACCTGCGCGAACATATCTGATGATCGCTGCCTCGCTGAGCTTGTAGCGCACCCCAAGGGCTGACATCCTGAAACAGTACTCCTTTACCGTCTCCTTTGGTCGCCTGGTTGCATTGGCCATGTTGAAATGCACTTCTGCTTCGTCTGGATTTGCTCCGAACTCATCCTTTATAGCATCGGCGAAGTTTTTCCACGTAGTGTGTAGAATGGGTGATGAATCAAGCCACATCTTGACTGGACCTTTAAGCTTTGTATAAATGGCGAGTAACAGGAACTTCTCGTCCCACTGGTAGGCATCAACCACTTTGTTGACACGATCGATGAACTGGTTGACTGAAATGGCGTTGTCGTCGTTGGGATCAAATTCTGGCAAGGTGTTGGCAATTTCCTTGACTGAAGCTTGCCTCACGTTGCTAGTAGGCTGTACAGGAATGCTCTCGTTGTTAACCTCGTTGATATCCAAATCGATTATTTGGTGCTGTTGCTGATTTCCTGCATGTGCTGGTGCTGCGTTTCCCATTTGAACGGTAACTAATTGAGCTAACATGTCCTTTAGTTACTTCATGTCGTTTTGCAATTGTGAAATTGCTGCTGACTGTGCTGACATCGTTTCTTCTTGCTGCATGTTGATACCCACTGCTGCTGGCAGTTCTACGTCCTCCGATTGTTCAAACTGTATTAGTCTTTGAACCAATTCGGCTCTGGTGCCCGAAACTGACACGTTTCTAGATCTCAGCAGGAATCTTAACACGTCGCCTTTAAGTTCTGCTATTTTCGGCATTTTAATGTTGTTTTAGCGACTAGGTTGGCAGTTCTCTTTGCGAGCGACACAACTATATGTACCTCACAAAGTTCTGCATCTGCTTTCTCCCTTGACCAACACACACAAACTCCTTGTATGCTTGTATGTGCTCCGGCTTCTAGAAAATTCTGACTTGCATCGACTTGTAAAATTCACCAATACTCACAACCGCTTTGTGTGTATGTGCTTTGGCTTCTCTTGAGACTTCTGCTGCTCTTGAGACTTCTGCGGCCACAGGCTCACTAAGAATCCTGATCTAACTGATGTGCTTGACTCCACGGGTTCACTAAGATTCCCGATCTGCTTTCCTTGAATCCGCCTGCCACGTAGAACTGGAACAAATTCGTAATTTGCAATTTTAGCTGTCACATAGACCTGGGAACACATCCCATTGCAAACTTTCCACGCCGACGATTCTTGCTGCTTTCTTAGAGTTCTTGGCACAACTCCTCCGCTTCACACATATCCAACCACACTGATCCCACTTCTGAACTGAGAAGGGTAGCTTTTCGAGTGGTGTAGGTTTATTTTAGGATAGTTGTGTTGGATATAAGGTTACATATAGAAATTATAACTATAAGTGTTCTGCGCACGTTCTGCTCTTGAGTACGACTCTGTCTCGACTACCTTACATTTGTAGAGTCTGGTAACATTATAAAAAAGGACTTATTCTACACTAATATTGAAGGTTTGGTATATACTATATTAGGCGCTGTTCACACGTTTTTATGTCATTGATTTTAATTTTGCGAAGGTTTACTGAAATGGGCCTTCTTTACATCTTTAAAAGCCCATAACTTGGCCAAATGGACTCGGTCAAAAGGAATCGGATTTCGATATGGCATACCTTTATGGGCTTGTGGCATGATTATGTTGATATCTGCATTAAAATATATAACTTTAAAGGTAGTAAAAAATATGATCGTTTTTATGGCATTGATTTCAATTTTCGAAGGCTTACTGAAATGGGCCTTCTTTCCATCTTTAAAAACCCATTACTTGGTCAAATGAACTCGGATTTCGATATGGCATACCTCTATGGGCTTGTAGAATGATTATGTTGTTATCTGCATTAAAATATATAACTTTAAAGGTAGTAAAAATAGGACCGTTTATATGTCATTGATTTTAATTTTGTGAAGGTGTACTGAAATGGGCCTTCTTTACATCTTTAAAAGCCCATAACTTGGTCAAAGGGACTCGGATTTCGATATGGAATACCTTTATGGGCTTGTGGAATGAGAATGTTGTTATCTGAATTAAAATATATAACTTAAAATGTAGTTAAAAATATGACCGTTTTTATGTCATTGATTTTAAATTTGCGAAGGTATACTGAAATGGTCCTTCTTTCCATCCCATAACTTTGTCCATAACTTGGCCAAATGAACTCGGATCTCCATATGGCATAACTTTATGGGCTTGTAAAATGATAATGTTGTTATCTGCATTAAAATATATAACTTTAAAGGTAGTTAAAAATATGACCGTTTTGATGTCATTGATTTTAATTTTGCGAAGGTTTACTGAAATGGGCCTTCTTTCCATCTTTAAAAGCCAACAGCTTGGTCAAATGAACTCGGATTTCGATATGGCATACCTCTATGGTATTGTGGAATGATTATGTTGTTATCTGCATTAAAATATATAACTTAAAATGTAGTTAAAAATATGACCGTTTTTATGTCATTGATTTTAATATTGCGAAGGTATACTGAAATGGGCCTTCTTTCCATCCCATAACTTTGTCCATAACTTGGCCAAATGAACTCGGATCTCCATATGGCATAACTTTATGGGCTTGTGGAATGATAATGTAGTTATCTGCATTAAAATATATAACTTTAGAGGTAGTACAAAATAGGACCGTTTATATGTCATTGATTTTAATTTTGCGAAGGTTTACTGAAATGGGCCTTCTTTCCATCTTTAAAAGCCAATAACTTGGTCAAAGGGACTCGGATTTCGATATGGAATACCTTTATGGGCTTGTGGAATGAGAATGTTGCTATCTGAATTAAAATATAAAACTTAAAATGTAGTTAAAAATATGACCGTTTTTATGTCATTGATTTTAAATTTGCGAAGGTATACTGAAATGGGCCTTCTTTCCATCCCATAACTTTGTCCATAACTTGGCCAAATGAACTCGGATCTCCATATGGCATAACTTTATGGGCTTGTGGAATGATAATGTTGTTATCTGCATTAAAATATATAACTTTAAAGGCAGTTAAAAATATGACCGTTTTGATGTCTTTGATTTTAATTTTGAAAAGGTTTACTGAAATGGGCCCATAACTTGGTCAAATGAATTCGGATTTTGATATGGCATACCTTTTTGGGCTTGTGGAATGATTTTGGTCAAATCTGTATAAAAATATATAACTTTAAAGGTAGTACAAAATATAACCGTTTTTATGTCATTGATTTTAATTTTGCGAAGGTTTACTGAAATGGGCCTTCTTTACATCTTTTAAAGCCCATATCTTAGTCAAATGAACTCGGATTTCGATATGGCATACCTCAATGGGCTTGTAGAATGATTATGTTGTTATATGCATTAAAATATATAACTTTAAAGGAAGTAAAAATAGGACCGTTTATATGTCATTGATTTTAATTTTGCGAAGGTTTACTGAAATGGGCCTTCTTTCCATCTTTAAAAGCCAACAACTTGGTCAAATGAAGTCTGTTCGTACCCAAAGGTACTCAACATGACCACAGCCAACAAATCAAGCAGTAGCCAAGTTGGGAACAGTACCAGGCGCTCAGTAGCACCCACTGCATATGAGAATTGCTGATCAGCATATTATATGTCTCACTAACTCACCGTCTCACCGACTCAACGGCACACTGACCGGCCAATGCAGTCAGCACATTTTGCAGTGTCAGCCAACTACGCAAAGCCAACTACGCAAACTGCTACCATAATCATAATTCCCTGATCTACTTTAGAATATAGCTTACTTCACTAATCATTACACTAAACTTCCGTGTTCCAAGTAGTATATAAACATGTTCCAAATGAAGAATAAAACAGTTATCAACACACCTCTTAACTCCGAGGTTCTACTTCCAACATCTGGGAATAGGGCTCGTAATACACTATCTCAACTAGCAGCTAACCACGTTAGCTCACCCTCAGCGCAGCTCCAGCATCGCCTGTGGTCCGGCATCACAGTAACCATCGTTACCATTGCCGCGACGCGATCGTCCTGCCATCAAAGCGTCCCCGTGCCAGCGACAAGTGCTCATTACCCCCTTGTCCCGCGGTGTGACCCGGAAGTGTCTACTTCGGTTAGGCACAAACATTGGTGACCCCGACGTGATCCTTTAACAACAAAGGATCACACTCAAGCAACCCCCTTCCCACTAAAGGACTCACAGCTTTATCCAGCTTCACAGGATACGCTTCGTCTTCCAGCGTCACAGGAACTTCAGCTTAATCCAGCTTCACAGGATACGCTTCTTCTTCCAGCGTCACAGGAACTTCAGCTTAATCCAGCTTCACAGGATTCGCTTCTTCTTCCAGCGTCACAGGAACTTCAGCTTAATCCAGCTTCACAGGATACGCTTCGTCTTCCAGCGTCACAGGAACTTCAGCTTAATCCAGCTTCACAGGATTCGCTTCTTCTTCCAGCGTCACAGGAACTTCAGCTTAATCCAGCTTCACAGGATACGCTTCTTCTTCCAGCGTCACAGGAACTTCAGCTTAATCCAGCTTCACAGGATTCGCTTCTTCTTCCAGCGTCACAGGAACTTCAGCTTAATCCAGCTTCACAGGATACGCTTCGTCTTCCAGCGTCACAGGAACTTCAGCTTAATCCAGCTTCACAGGATTCGCTTCTTCTTCCAGCGTCACAGGAACTTCAGCTTCATCCAGCTTCACAGGATTCGCTTCTTCTTCCAGCGTCACAGGAACTTCAGCTTAATCCAGCTTCACAGGATACGCTTCGTCTTCCAGCGTCACAGGAACTTCAGCTTAATCCAGCTTCACAGGATTCGCTTCTTCTTCCAGCGTCACAGGAACTTCAGCTTCATCCAGCTTCACAGGATTCGCTTCTTCTTCCAGCGTCACAGGAACTTCAGCTTAATCCAGCTTCACAGGATTCGCTTCTTCTTCCAGCGTCACAGGAACTTCAGCTTCATCCAGCTTCACAGGATACGCTTCTTCTTCCAGCGTCACAGGAACTTCAGCTTCATCCAGCTTCACAGGATACTCAGCTTCATCCAGCTTCACAGGATACTCAGCTTCATCCAGCTTCACAAGATTCCTTGTTTCCAAGACACACAATATGCCTACTTCATTCATTGAGGAAACAAGTCACACAAGAATCGATTTACACAATCGATTACTAGACACCCAAAACGAGCTGCAAGGGAAAATCCAACAGCTCATTAAGAATTATGGCAAGGATTCTGCCGACCGACGCCACCGAGACGGCTATTATTCCGGTAAGCTAAATCAGTTAAACGATCTCTGGCAGCAGTTTTGCGACCTAGATGAAGAAGTCCAGCAAGCGGCATTACCCACTGGAAGTGAGTACTCTTCACGACTAGTAGCACTTAAAGAGCTGGTCGAAAAATATCAGAATATCTTTCTGGACAACGTGCCGACCGGAAGCGGGCTTCCGAAGGCCCCCAGACGAACTTCGGCCAACATCAAGCTTACAACAAGAGATCAAGTCAAAGGAGATTCCGCAATTGACACGGTGATCCGACAGTTGCAGAGAAGATGCAACGAATTGGAGTCATCATTAACATTAGCCTCGAACGCCCCAACTGTCACCCCAGCCTTACAAAGGCACCTGGATCTCCATTGGGCGTTACTGAGGCAAGCCCACGACGAATTGGATAGCACACCTGGGGCCGCAGCTCTGGCAGAAGCAGAGCTAGCCCAATTCCACACATTATACGAGGAATACGAAATGAACCTGCTACGAGAAAACGACGCGCCAATGAGCCTAAACTTGGCACTTCCGCCAATTAGCATTCCGGAGTTCAACGGCGAGTATCTAGACTGGCCACGGTTCCATGATCTCTTTGTGGAATTGGTACATAACAAACCATATTCGGCCAGTCAAAAACTACATATTCTACAGAGTTCGCTTCGTGGTGAAGCGAGGAACGTCTTGACAGACACAGCCTTCTCACAGGGTGGCTATGACGACACCTGGTTGCGGTTAAAGGCCAGGTACCAGAACGGCAAAATATTAGTATTCGCCGCCATAGCTAAAATTATTGACCATAGGCCTATAGACGGCTCCTCGCGCCAACTAAGGGCCTTACATGACACTATAAAAATCTCAATGAGTACTCTTAAAAACCTCGATATCAGCACAAAATCCTGGGATCCAATCCTGTGTTTTCTTATCAGAAGAAAACTAGACCAGCAATCTCTAGCTGCTCTAGAAAATTCAGCGGATGCACCAACGGAAATTCCAACGTTAAGGAGTGTACTAACGTTTATTGAACGGCGCGCTTGCATGCTGGAGACGATAAGCGCTCAACCTACAGCAACACTACGCCATCAGTCAGTTCACAACGAAGAGAGCTGTAAGATTTGTCACCTAGGACCACATAATCTTAGAGCATGTAGCCGGTTCCAGGAAATGGACCCCAAAACACGGCGCCAAGCCATTATTCAAATAGGAGCATGCACAAATTGTTTGTCGACAGCTCATATGGTTGAAAACTGTGGATCACCGACCAATTGTCGAGTCTGCCAGCAACGGCACCATTCACTGTTACACAAAGGACCAACTAGCAATCCAGTGGCCGGCGCAGTAACCATTGCAGGCTACGACAACGTAGGAGGATATACTCTGCTCGCGACCGCGAAGGTCTCATTACAAGGGCCAAACGGTCAATTACAAACATGTCGCGCTGTAATAGATGGTGGATCACAGGTGAATCTTATCTCAAGGAGAATGGCAGAGCTGCTATCTCTTAAGGAAGGTTCACCGATTGAAATATCTGGAATCGGAGGAAAGATATCAACAGTAATTAGATCAACACTAAAGCTCTCATCCTGTACATCAGGGTTTGAAAAACTATTAGAGGTATTTATTATGCCCACAGTCATTACAGACCAACCGTCAGTACCGATTACAACCGATCTTAATATTCCCGAGGGACTGCCATTAGCAGATCCTGACTTTCGGCAACCTGGACCCATTGACCTAACCTTAGGGTCTGAGGTGTATTCTCGTGTAATAACCGGTGAACTTCTTGAACTAGGACCTAATAAACCTTTGGCACAAGGCACTAGGCTTGGTTATGTAATCACAGGTTATCTCAATAAAGAAACCTCATCTGATACGGAAATCAACCCTATTCTGGTAGAAGGCAGAGGTGATTTTGCAGGACCGAACGTTGCTTATGAACCAACGAAAGATAAAAATCCGATGAATATAGAACCGACCTCTCATCAATTCAAAACCTACAAGAAGGCTGACTTTGGTTCACCATTTCTAAACTTAACCAAGAAAGATCTTAGTTTTGTTGCAGAACGTCCACATACCATAGACGTTCCAAATGATCAAGTTCTACGAGGGCACAATTTCAGTCCCCACGGTAATGTCAATTTTATCGCAAAGGGGAGTGTTAAGCAGCATCAAGAAGATGTGAAGGACCTGAATTACAATCATGAACCTCAGTTGAAGGAACGATCCACCTTGGTCAATGATTTGTTAGGTGCTTCCAATACAATTCGGTCAAGGACTGACCGACATCACGACCTAATTGAGGGTACCCCTCAATGGGGGGGAGAATGTTCGTACCCAAAGGTACTCAACATGACCACAGCCAACAAATCAAGCAGTAGCCAAGTTGGGAACAGTACCAGGCGCTCAGTAGCACCCACTGCATATGAGAATTGCTGATCAGCATATTATATGTCTCACTAACTCACCGTCTCACCGACTCAACGGCACACTGACCGGCCAATGCAGTCAGCACATTTTGCAGTGTCAGCCAACTACGCAAAGCCAACTACGCAAACTGCTACCATAATCATAATTCCCTGATCTACTTTAGAATATAGCTTACTTCACTAATCATTACACTAAACTTCCGTGTTCCAAGTAGTATATAAACATGTTCCAAATGAAGAATAAAACAGTTATCAACACACCTCTTAACTCCGAGGTTCTACTTCCAACATCTGGGAATAGGGCTCGTAATACACTATCTCAACTAGCAGCTAACCACGTTAGCTCACCCTCAGCGCAGCTCCAGCATCGCCTGTGGTCCGGCATCACAGTAACCATCGTTACCATTGCCGCGACGCGATCGTCCTGCCATCAAAGCGTCCCCGTGCCAGCGACAAGTGCTCATTACCCCCTTGTCCCGCGGTGTGACCCGGAAGTGTCTACTTCGGTTAGGCACAAACAAAGTCGGATTTCGATATGGCATACCTCTATGGTATTGTGGAATGATTATGTTGTTATCTGCATTAAAATATATAACTTAAAATGTAGTTAAAAATATGACCGTTTTTATGTCATTGATTTTAATATTGCGAAGGTATACTGAAATGGGCTTTCTTTCCATCCCATAACTTTGTCCATAACTTGTCCAAATGAACTCGGATCTCCATATGGCATAACTTTATGGGCTTGTGGAATGATAATGTAGTTATCTGCATTAAAATATATAACTTTAAAGGTAGTACAAAATAGGACCGTTTATATGTCATTGATTTTAATTTTGCGAAGGTTTACTGAACCATTTCAGTTTCCATCTTTAAAAGCCAATAACTTGGTCAAATGAACTCGGATTTCGATATGGCACACCTTTATGGGCTTGTGGAATGATTATGTTGTTATCTGCATTAAAATATATAACTTAAAATGTAGTTAAAAATATGACCGTTTTTATGTCATTGATTTTAATATTGCGAAGGTTTACTGAAATGGGCCCATAACATGGTCAAATGAACTCGGATTTCGATATGGCATACCTCTATGGGCTTGTGGAATGATTTGTTGTTATCTGCATTACAATATATAACTTTAAAGGTAGTAAAAAATATGACTGCTTTTATATCATTGATTTCAATTTTGCGAAGGTTTACAGAATAGGGCCTTCTTTCCATCTTTAAGGGGTTATATACCTTTTTTTTTCAAAAAAACGAAAAATTTTTTTTTGCTGAATCCTAAAGTATATTTCCTAGAGAACATTTTCCCAAATTTTCATAGAGATCCGAATAATAGTTCGACGATGACTTGTAAGTTTGTCTGCTCGACTTCAATAGTTGCATATACTCAACGTAAAACTTTGAATGCGATTATCTTAAAGTCGTGTTTTTCCAAAAGTGCCTTTGCTGTGACCGCGATTGCACAAGAACTATTTGATCGATCTTCTTCATTTTTTTTTAAACTATTCGTAATGATTGTGCCGAGTTCGTGAACGATTCAGTTTTTATGCGCCAATTTTGATTTTGCAGATCAGAATTTTTTAATAAAATTTTTACAACTCGAAAAATCAACTTTTTGGAAATATCGTTACTGTATGCTGAATAAACCAAATATTCTTGAAAATAATCGTTCACGAACTGGAAATAATACTACACTAATAAAAATTTTTTGGTTTTTTGATTTCAGTTGACCTGCTGGACTTCCATCGTGGTCACCGCAAGCCGCTATAAAAAAAAGGGTTCCGAGAGAATTGTCATAACTTCGTAAATTACTTATATTTTTTCAAGAACAAACGCTTGTTGTTTCGATAAAAACATGTTCTATCAATAAATAATAACTTCAGTGTCATAAAATAATTGCTACACACCGAAAAAAGATCCAAAGTTCCCTCAATTTTTTCGCTCAATAAGGTATATAACCCCTTAAAAGCCCATAACTTGGTAATATGAACTCGGATTTCGATATGGCATACCTTTATGGGCTTGTGGAATGATTTTGTTCTAATCTGTATTAAAATATGTAACTTTAAAGGTAGCACAAAATATAACCGTTTTTATGTCATTGATTTTAATTTTGAGAGGGGTTACAGAAATGGGCCTTCTTTACATCTTTAAAAGCCCATAACTTGGCCAAAAGGACTCGGTCAAAAGGAATCGGATTTCGATATGGCATACCTTTATGGGCCTGTGGAAGGATTATGTTGTTATCTGCATTAAAATATATAACTTTAAAGAGAGTAAAAAATATGACCGTTTTTATGTCATGGATTTTAATTTTGTGAAGGTGTATTGAAATGGGCCTTCTTTACATCTTTAAAAGCCCATAACTTGGTCAAATGAACTCGGATTTCGATATGGCACACCTTCATGGGCTTGTGAAATGATTATGTTGTTATCTGCATTAGTATATTTAACTTGAAAGGTAGTTAAAAATATGACCATTTTTATGTCATTATTTTTAATTTTGCGAAGGTTTACTGAATGGGCCTTCTTTCCATCTTTAAAAGCCCATAACTTGGTCAAATGAACTCGGATTTCGATATGGCACACCTTTATGGGCTTGTGAAATGATTATGTTGTTATCTGCAATAATATATTTAACTTTAAAGGTAGTTAAAAATATGACCGTTTTTATATCATTGATTTTAATTTTGCGAAGGTTTACTGAAATGGGCCCATAACTTGGTCAAATGAACTCGGATTTCGATATGGCATACCTCTATGGGCTTGTGGAATGATTATGTTGTTATCTGCATTAATATATTTAACTTTAAAGGTAGTAAAAAATATGACCGTTTTTATATCATTGATTTTAATTTTGCGAAGGTTTACTGAAATGGGCCCATAACTTGGTCAAATGAACTCGGATTTCGATATGGCATACCTCTATGGGCTTGTGGAATGATTTGTTGTTATTTGCATTAAAATATATAACTTTAAAGGTAGTAAAAAATATGACTGCTTTTATATCATTGATTTCAATTTTGCGAAGGTTTACAGAATTGGGCCTTCTTTCCATCTTTAAGGGGTTATATACCTTCTTTTTTTTCAAAAATACTAATCAATTTTTTTTTGCTGAATCCTAAAGTATATTTCCTAGAGAACTTTTTTCCAAATTTTCATAGAGATCCGAATAATAGTTCGACGATGACTTGTAAGTTTGTCTGCTCGACTTCAATAGTTGCATATACTCAACGTAAAACTTTGAATGCGATTATCTTAAAATCGTGTTTGCACAAGAACTATTTGATCGATCTTCTCCATTTTTTTTTAAATTATTTGTAATGATTGTGCCGAGTTCGTGAACGATTCAGTTTTTATGCGCCAATTTTGATTTTGCAGAATTTTTTAATAAAATTTTTAGAACTCGAAAAATTAACTTTTTGGAAATATCGTTACTGTATGTTCACGAACTGGAAATAATACTACACTAATACAAATTTTTTGGTTTTTTGACTTCAGTTGACCTGCTGGACTTCCATCGTGGTCACCGCAAGCCGGTATAAAAAAAGGGTTCCGAGAAAATTGCCAAAACTTCGTAAATTATTTATATTTTTTCAAGAACAAACGCTTGTTGTTTCGATAAAAACATGTACTATCAATAAATAATAACTTCAGCGTCATAAAATAATTGCTACACACCTGAAAAAAATCCAAAGTTCCCTCAATTTTTTCGCTCAAAAAGGTATATAACCCCTTAAAAGCCCATAACTTGGTAAAATGAACTCGGAGTTCGATTTGGCATAACTTTATGGGCTTGTGGAATGATTTTGTTCTAATCTGTATTAAAATATATAACTTTAAAGGTAGTACAAAATATGACCGTTTTTATGTCATTAATTTTAATTTTGCGAAGGTTTACAGAAATGGGCCTTCTTTACATCTTTAAAAGCCCATAACTTGGTCAAAAAGGACTCGGTCAAAAGGAATCGGATTTCGATATGGCACACGTTTATGGGCTTGTGGCATGATTATGTTGATATCTGCATTAAAATATATAACTTTAAAGGTAGTAATAAATATGATCGTTTTTATGTCATTGATTTTAATTTTACGAAGGGCCTTCTTTCCACTTTTAAAAGCCCATATCTTAGTCAAATGAACTCGGATTTCGATATGGCATACCTCTATGGGCTTGTAGAATGATTAAGTTGTTATCCCTTTTAAGGGAGTAAAAAATAGGACCGTTTTTATGTCATGGAAGGTTTACTGAATTGGGCCTTCTTTCCATCATTAAAAGCCCATAACTTGGTCAAATGAACTCGGATTTTGTTATGGCATACCTTTATGGGCTTGTGGAATGATTATGTTGTTATCTGCATTAAAATATATAACTTAAAATGTAGTTAAAAATATGGCCGTTATTATGTCATTGTTTTTAATTTTGCGAAGGTTTACTGAAATGGGCCTTCTTCCCATCTTTAAAAGCCCATAACTTGGTCAAATGAACTCGGATCTCGATATGGCATAGCTTTATGGGCTTGTGAAATGATTTTGTTGTAATCTGTATTAAAAAATACAATTCTAAACGTAGTTAAAAATATGACCGTTTCTATGTCATGGATTTTAATTTTACGAAGGTTTACTAAAATGGTCCTTCTTTCCAGCTTTAACAGCACATAACTTGGTCAAAAGGTCTCGGATTTCGATATGGAATACCTTTATGTGCTTGTGGAATGATATTGTTGTTATCTGCATTAAAATATATATCTTTGAAGGTATTGGGTTGGCAAGAAAGTCATGTCGTTTTTTTTCAATATTTTCAAAGATGATTTATTTATATCAGGACTTATAATTAATCAATTATGTATTGGCCGTTTTGTTCGACCACTAATGACCATCTCTCGGGCAGCTGCATAATTCCGCGCTCGAAGAACTTTTGGTCTTTTCCAGCAAAGAATCGAGACAAGTGGTTTTCGACAGCCTCATCTGAATCAAAGTTTTTACCATTCAAAGAGTTTTGAAGAGAGCGAAACAAATGGTAATCTGAAGGTGCTAAGTCCGGACTATAAGGTGGATGTGGTAGCACTTCCCAATTCAGCTCCGTTAATTTTTGCCGAGTGACCAAAGATGTGTGGGGCCTAGCGTTGTCATGGTGAAAGACTATACCCTTGCGATTAGCTAGTGCCGGCTCCTTTTCTTTAATTTTTTCCGCCAAATTGGATAGCTGGCGACAGTACACATCTGAATTGATGGTTTCATTCCGTCCCAGCAGCTCAAAGTGCACTACACCCTTCCAATTCCACCAAACAGACAGCATAACTTTCCTCTGATGGATATCGGCCTTTGATGTGGCTTGGGCTGGCTCATCTTTCTTGCTCCATGATCTTTTTCGTTGGACATTATTGTAAACAACCCACTTTTCGTCGCCAGTAATGATCCGCTTCAAAAAAGGATCGTTTTTAATCCGTTGCAGCAGAGAATAGCAGATGTTGATACGCTTAGTTAGGTGAATTTCCTTTAAGTTATGCGGAACCCAAACATCGAGCTTGCTTACGTAGCCAAGTTTCTTCAAATGGTTTTCAACCGTTGTATGCGACACACTGAGCTTCTCTGACATCTCCCGCGTTGAATAGCGCCGGTTTTCATCCAGCAAAGCCTGAATTTGTTCGTCAAAAACGGCCGATGGTCGACCAGAACGTGGGGCGTCTTTAACTCCAAAATCTCCAAGCCTGAATTTGGCAAACCAGCGCTGACATTGGCGATCACTCATGGCATCTTTACCATACACTTCGCACAATTTTTCGCGAGCTTCGACCGCTTTTTTTCCTTTTCGGAAGTAAAAAAGCAAAATATGCCGAAAATGCTCACTTTGGTCCTCCATGTTTAATTTGCTATAGCTTCCACAAATGTTATCGAATAATTACCAAATTTTCGTCGATAGTACCTAAGACAATAAGCTTTAAAACGATACTAAAAAGTGTGACCCTGGTGCTCGATTAGTCGTAAATAAATTAGATTAAAAACGATTACTAAAAAAAACGACATGACTTTCTTGCCCACCCAATAGTACAAAATGTAACCGTTTTTATGTCATTGATTATAATTTTGCGAAGGTTTACTGAAATGGGCCTTCTTTCCATCTTTAAAAGCCCATAACGTGGTCAAAAGGACTCGGATTTCGATATGGAATACCTTTATGGGCTTGTGGAATGATTATGTTTTTATCTGCATTAAAATATATAACTTTAAGGATGGTAAAAAATATGACCGTTTTTATGTCATTGATTTTAATTTTGTGAAGGTTTACTGAAATGGGCCTTCTTTCCATTTTTAAAAGCCCATTACTTGGTCAAATGAACTCGGATTTCGATATGGCATACTTCTATGGGCTTGTGGAATGAATATGTTGTTATCTACATTAAAATATATTACTTAAAAGGTATTAAAAAATGTGACCGTTTTTATGTCATTGATTTTAGTTTTGTGAAGGTTTACTGAAATGGGCCTTCTTTACATCTTTAAAAGCCCACAGCTTGGTCAAATGAACTTGGATTTCGATATGGCACACCTTTATGGGCTTGTGGCATGATTATGTTGATATCTGCATTAAAATATATAACTTTAAAGGTAGTAAAAAATATGACCGTTTTTATGTCATTGATTTTAGTTCTGTGAAGGTTTACTGAAATGGGCCTTCTTTACATCTTTAATAGCCCATAACTTGGTCAAATGAACTTGAATTTCGATATGGCATACCTTTATTGGCTTGTGGAATGATATTGTTGTTATCTGCATTAAAATATATAACTTTAAAGGTAGTACAAAATGTAACCGTTTTTATGTCATTGATTATAATTTTGCGAAGGTTTACAGAAATGGGCCTTCTTTACATCTTTAAAAGCCCATAACTTGGTCAATTGAACTTGAATTTCGATATGGCATACCTTTATGGGCTTGTGGTATGATTATGTTGTAATCGGTACTAAAGTATATAACTTTAAAGGTAGTAAAAAATATGACCGTTTTAATGTCATTGATTTTAATTTTGCGAAGGTTTACTGAAATGGGCCTTCTTTCCATCTTTAAATGCCCATAGCTTGGTCAAATGAACTCGGATTTCGATATGGCATACCTTTATGGGCTTGTGGCATGATTATGTTGATATCGGCACTAAAATGTATAACTTTAAAGGTAGTAAAAAATATGACCGTTTTTATGTCATTGATTTTAATTTTGCGAAGGTTTACTGAAATGGGCCTTCTTTCCATCTTTAAATGCCCATAACTTGGTCAAATGAACTCGGATTTCGATATGGCATACCTTTATGGGCTTGTGGCATGATTATGTTGATATCGGCACTAAAATTTATAACTTTAAAAGTTGTGAAAAATATGATCGTTTTTATGTCATTAATTTTAATTTTGCGAAGGTTTACTGAAATGGGCCTTCTTTCCATCTTTAAATGCCCATAACTTGGGCAATTGAACTCGGATTTCGATATGGCATACTTTTATGGACTTGTGGAATGATTATGTTGTTATCTGCATTAAAATATATAACTTTAAAGGTATTAAAAAATATCTCGGATTTTGATATGGCTTACCTTTATGGGCTTGTGGCATGATTATGTTGATATCTGCATTAAAATATATAACTTTAAAGGTAGTAAAAAATTTGACCGTTTTTTATGTCATTGATTTTAATTTTGTGAAGGTTTACTGAAATGGGCCTTCTTTACATCTTTAAAAGCCCATTACTTGGTCAAATGAACTTGAATTTCTATATGGCATACCTTTATGGGCTTGTGGAATGATTTTGTTGTTATCTGCATTAAAATTTATAACTTTAAAGGTAGTACAAAATGTAACCGTTTTTATGTCATTGATTTTAATTTTGTGAAGGTTTACTGAAATGGGCCTTCTTTCCATCTTTAAAAGCCCATAACTTGGTCAAATGAACTCGGATCTGGATATGGCATACCTTTATGGGCTTGTTGAATGATTTTGTTGTAATCTGTTTAAAAAAATATAATTCTAAAGGTAGTAAAAAATATGACCGTTTTTATGTCATTGATTTTAATTTTGCGAAGCTTCACTGAAATGGGCCTTCTTTACATCTTTAAAAGCCCATAACTTGGTCAAATGAACTTGAATTTCGATATGGCATACCTTTATGGGCTTGTGGTATGATTATGTTGTAATCGGTACTAAAGTATATAACTTTAAAGGTAGTAAAAAATATGACCGTTTTAATGTCATTGATTTTAATTTTGCGAAGGTTTACTGAAATGGGCCTTCTTTCCATCTTTAAATGCCCATAGCTTGGTCAAATGAACTCGGATTTCGATATGGCATACCTTTATGGGCTTGTGGCATGATTATGTTGATATCGGCACTAAAATGTATAACTTTAAAGGTAGTAAAAAATATGACCGTTTTTATGTCATTGATTTTAATTTTGCGAAGGTTTACTGAAATGGGCCTTCTTTCCATCTTTAAAAGCCCATAACTTGGTCAAATAAAGTCGGATCTCGATATGGCATACCTTTATGGGCTTGTGGAATGATTTTGTAGTAATCTGTATTAAAATATATAACTTTAAAGATAGTAAAAAATATGACCGTTTTTATGTCATTGATTTTAATTTTGCGAAGGTTTACTGAAATGGGCCTTCTTTCCATCTTTAAAAGCCCATAACTTAATCAAATGAACTCGGATCTCGATATGGCATACCTTTATGGGCTTGTGGAATGATTTTGTAGTAATCTGTATTAAAAAATACAATTTTAAAGCTAGTAAAAAATATGACCGTTTTTATGTCATTGATTTTAGTTCTGTGAAGGTTTACTGAAATGGGCCTTCTTTACATCTTTAATAGCCCATAACTTGGTCAAATGAACTTGAATTTCGATATGGCATACCTTTATTGGCTTGTGGAATGATATTGTTGTTATCTGCATTAAAATATATAACTTTAAAGATAGTACAAAATGTAACCGTTTTTATGTCATTGATTATAATTTTGCGAAGGTTTACTGAAATGGGCCTTCTTTCCATCTTTAAAAGCCCATAACGTGGTCAAAAGGACTCGGATTTCGATATGGAATACCTTTATGGGCTTGTGGAATGATTATGTTTTTATCTGCATTAAAATATATAACTTTAAGGATGGTAAAAAATATGACCGTTTTTGTCATTGATTTTAATTTTGTGAAGGTTTACTGAAATGGGCCTTCTTTCCATTTTTAAAAGCCCATTACTTGGTCAAATGAACTCGGATTTCGATATGGCATACTTCTATGGGCTTGTGGAATGAATATGTTGTTATCTACATTAAAATATATTACTTAAAAGGTATTAAAAAATGTGACCGTTTTTATGTCATTGATTTTAGTTTGGTGAAGGTTTACTGAAATGGGCCTTCTTTACATCTTTAAAAGCCCATAGCTTGGTCAAATGAACTTGGATTTCGATATGGCATACGTTTATGGGCTTGTGGAATGATTTTGTATTAATCTGTATTAAAAAAATATAATTGATTTTAATTTTTCGAAGGTTTACTGAAATGGGCCTTATTTTCATTTTTAAAAGCCCATTACTTGGTCAAATGAACTCGGATTTCGATATGGCATACCTCTATGGGCTTGTGGAATGAATATGTTATTATCTACATTAAAATATATTACTTCAAAGGTATTAAAAAATATGACCGTTTTTATGTCATTGATTTTAATTTTGCGAAGGTTTACTGAAATGGGCCTTCTTTCCATCTTTAAAAGCCCATAGCTTGGTCAAATGAACTCGGATCTCGATATGGCATACCTTTATGGGCTTGTGGAATGATTTTGTAGTAATCTGTATTAAAAAATACAATTCTAAAGGTAGTAAAAAATATGACCGTTTTTATGTCATTGATTTTAATTTTGCGAAGGTTCACTGAAATGGGCCTTCTTTCCATCTTTAAAAGCCCATAACTTGGTCAAATGAACTCGGATCTCGATATGGCATACCTTTATGGGCTTGTGGAATGATTTTGTTGTAATCTGTTTAGAAAAAATATAATTCTAAAGGTAGTAAAAAATATGACCGTTTATATGTCATTGATTTTAATTTTGCGAAGGTTTACTGAAATGGGCCTTCTTTCCATTTTTAAAAGCCAAATGAACTCGGATTTCGATATGGCATACCTCTATGGGCTTGTGGAATGATTATGATGTTATCTACATTACAATATACTACTTCAAAGGTATTAAAAAATATGACCGTTTTTATGTCATTGATTTTAATTTTGCGAAGGTTTACTGAAATGGGCCTTCTTTCCATCTTTAAAAGCCCATAACTTGGTCAAATAAAGTCGGATCTCGATATGGCATACCTTTATGGGCTTGTGGAATGATTTTGTAGTAATCTGTATTAAAATATATAACTTTAAAGATAGTAAAAAATATGACCGTTTTTATGTCATTGATTTTAATTTTGCGAAGGTTTACTGCAATGGGCCTTCTTTCCATCTTTAAAAGCCCATAACTTAATCAAATGAACTCGGATTTCGATATGGCATACCTCTATTTGTTTGTAGAATGATTATGTTGATATCTGCATTAAAATATATAACTTTAAAGGTAGTGAAAAATATGATCGTTTTTATGTCATTGATTTTAATTTTGCGAAGGCTTACTGAAATGGGCCTTCTTTCCATATTTCAAAGCCCATAACTTGGTCAAATGAACTCGGATTTCGAAACGGCTTACCTTTATGCGCTTGTGGAATGATTATGTTGTTATCTGCATTAAAATATGTAACTTTAAAGGTAGTAAATTTTGCGAAGGCTTACTGAAATGGGCCTTCTTTCCATCCTTAAACGCCCATAACTTGGTCAAATGAACGTGGATTTCGATATGGCACACCTTTATGGGCTTGTGGAATGATTATGTTGTTATCTGCAATAATATATTTAACTTTAAAAATATGACCATTTTATGTCATTATTTTTGATTTTGCGAAGGTTTACTGAAATGGGCCTTCTTTCCATCTTTAAAGTCCCATAACTTGGTCAAATGAACTCGAATTTCGATATGGCATACCTTTATGGGCTTGTGGAATGATTATGTTGATATCTGCATTAAAATATATAACTTTAAGGGTGGTAAAAAATTGATTTTAATTTTGTGAAGGTTTACTGAAATGGGCCTTCTTTACATCTTTAAAAGCCCATAAGTTGGTCAAATGAACTTGAATTTCGATATGGCATACCTTTATGGGCTTGTGAAATGATATTGTTGTTATCTGCATTAAAATATATAACTTTAAAGGTAGTACAAAATGTAACCGTTTTTATGTCATTGATTTTAATTTTGCGAAGGTTTACAGAAATGGGCCTTCTTTACATCTTTAAAAGCCCATAACTTGGTCAAAAGGACTCGGATTTCGATAAGGCATACCTTTATGGGCTTGTGGAATGATTATGTTTTTATCTGCATTAAAATATATAACTTTAAAGATAGTAAAAAATATGACCGTTTTTATGTCATTGATTTTAATTTTGTGAAGGTTTACTGAAATGGGCCTTCTTTCCATCTTTAAAAGCCCATAGCTTGGTCAAATGAACTCGGATCTCGATATGGCATACCTTTATGGGCTTGTGGAATGATTTTGTTGTAATCTGCTAAAAAAAAATATAATTCTAAAGGTAGTAAAAAATATGACCGTTTTTATGTCATTGATTTTAATTTTGCGAAGGTTTACTGAAATGGGCCTTCTTTACATCTTTAAAAGCCCATAAGTTGGTCAAATGAACTTGAATTTCGATATGGCATACCTTTATGGGCTTGTGAAATGATATTGTTGTTATCTGCATTAAAATATATAACTTTAAAGGTAGTACAAAATGTATC